>NC_138342.1:126956553-127556553 GCF_046562875.1 Panthera onca
CAACTTGATAAAAATTAAAGTAGAAAAAAATTAAAATAAATAAACCCTGGAACAGAAAAATGATAGTTTATAAAACAGTCCAAAAAAACCTTGCCTTAATCTATCATGCTAGTACCTTAAAAGTCATATAGAAAGATTTTTATTGTTTTAATTTAATTTATATTGCACCCTCATATAAAAACTTCATTCACCAGATTTGAGCTCATTTTGTCACTTAAATTCAAGCAGAAACGGATTTGACCAAATACAAACAGAAATATACACATGGCAACAATGTCATTTCATTCTAGTTAAATTTTCCTTAGTCTAGCTTTATTTTCTTTTATTTGTTCATTGTGATGCTTTCTGGTAACTAACTACATTAGACAATATCTGTTGAGTAAAAAGCATTGCTTAGAGAAGTCTGCAGATAGCTTTGTTTCCTCCCACTAAGAGTTAATTGTTAAGATCGAAATTTTTTAACCATTTTCTTTATAAATATAAAAATTTGTTAACTGAAGCAGAGAATCTGTTGAGCCTTTGTTATCCCCAGGAGAGATGCTGAAAATGCATGAGTTAATCTACTGTGACTATGGAACTTAGATACTATTAATAAGGGGAAAATAAATATGATTCTAGGCCACCATCCATTTTTAGTAACTATATTTGTCGCAATTATTCTCCCTATTGAAAATGTACATTAGGATTTGATGCCCTGGCTTTGGTGTACAGAATGCTAATACTCTCTAATTAGAGATATTTCCTGACACTCAGGTAGATGCTGCAGATAGTGTCCAACAACCCGCACCTGTGGTGTAGCCCTATGATTCAATATTGCTGAGAAAGCAAGTGGTCAGGGGAAGACATTGCTCAATGTGGCTATTTTTATCTTAGTTCTGATTTCCTTTTTCAATATATTCCTCTGACTGAATCCTTTCAATTATTTTGTTCTCAAATTTCTTCAGATTCAGGCTTACAGACCTTTTGAAAATTTAAGGATTAGAATCTTAGACTATCTCTCCCAGAATATGAAAATCTCAGTGGATATTCATAAGAAGCAAGAATAAGGAAGTAAATCAGATTAGATAAGGCTGCAGATAGACAAATTATTATGGTAAGGACGCAATGCACATAGTGGAAATTGTAGAGGGTCTGGGGCCAGCCCATCAATTCAAATCCTGCTTTGGGTACTTTAAATTAAGCTACAATTGTCTCACTTCTTGTAATGTGATTATAATAACAACCTAACCCATAAGATTTTTGTGAGGAAAGTGAGATATTGCTTCCAGTACATCTTTGCACTTGGAAATTCTCAATGAATAGTACCAATCATATAAGTTATTCCATTAAGTTTACTATCGTTTTTCTTTGAGATGAGTAGGTCATCCTAAAATCAATAATCCAGTGGGACAAGAGCATTAAAATCACACACAATGAACTTATTATGGTTCTGATAAAGGTTTTTCTTGGTTAAATAAAACAAAACAACATTCTGAGGCTTCTGTTGACATTTTTACTGACCAAAAAGTTTTAAGTGAGGTTTTGCAAGATGTTGCAAGTACCATATGGCTACAGTGGAAAAGTAGTTCAGAAATTTGAGCCTTAAGGTGAAGTTGAACTGTTACTGCCAAAGGAAATGGAAAGCAGACTGTCCCACAAGAGGCTTTAGATGGAGACATCCGTTACCCCTGGTTTCTCCATGGTGTGAGGGATGACCATCTCACTTTCAAGGCCAGACACACACTTGGTATGGATAAAAGTTTGAAAGTTACAGTTGATGAATGTAATTATGGTAGATGGCAGGGGTGGTTTCTTTGAAAGTCATTTTTATAATATTGCAGAACAAGTAAAGATGACTCTGATGTTCCGTGATTTGTGTAGCTGGCTTACTGTATCTTTGAAGGTTTCAACACCATTCTGAAAGAACTCGGCAAAATTAAAGGTATCCCCCTACTTGTCTCCAAACTGCTATGTGTATGGCAGAAACAGGAATTTGTCCATCTCCCAAGGACAGAATCATATTAAGCAGTTCATATATAAAATTGGAAAGGCAATTTATTAGTTGACAATGAATAATCTCTGCAATGAAACTAAATATTCAAAATCCTTGCATGTAGACTTACATGCAAGCCAAATATATATTAGAGGTTTTCTTAGAAAGCAGAAATCAGACCAAGAGAAGTTAGACTAGTGGAAATATATCATATGAATTCAATATTTAATTATATGCTTCTTTTTATAAAATTAAAAAAATTATTTGAGAGAGAGAGAGAGAGAGAGAGAATCCTAAGCAGGCTCCCCTCTGAGCATGGATCCTAGCGTGGGGCTCAATCCCACAACCCTGGGATCATGACCTGAGCCAAAATCAAGAGTAGGACACTCAACCAACTGAGCCACCCAGGTGCCATCAAGTATGTGCTTTCTTGACTGCATATCTCGTCTACCTATTGCTGCATGGCTCTGCTCTTTGCTTCCATCAAAATCTTCAGAGGAGTTTCTAGAATCATCACAGCTTGCTCTGTCACCATCCTTTCATTCTTTCTTGAACCCACTCCATTTGGCCTTCATGTTGCCAAATCCAATGGTCAATTTCAGTCTACTCTAACTTGATCATTCAATGGTGTAAAACTACGTAAAACATAATGATGACATCCCCCTCCTTGAGACATTCCTTCACTTTTTTCTAATTTTTTTAATGTTTATTTTTGAGAGACAGAGAGAGAGAGAGAGAGAGAGAGTGTGAGCAGGGGAGGAGCAGAGAGAGAGGGAGACACAGAATCTGAAGCAGGCTCCAGGCTCTGATCTATCAACACAAAGCCCAACACGGGGCTTGAACTCATGGACTGCGAGATCATGACCTGAGTCAAAGTTAGACACTTAACCAACTGAGCCACCGAGGCACCCCAAAACATTCCTTCACTTTTTCCCCCAACTGTGATGCCCCTGGCACCATACTCTCTTAGTTTTCCAATATCATGCTGATTCTCATGGACTTTTTAAACTTTTATTTGAAAATAAGTTTATATTTACAGAAAAGTTATGGGAATAGTACAAGAACTTCTGTACACGCTTCACTCAGATTCACCAACTGCTGACATTCTGCCACACTTTATCATTTTCTCTCATTCATTTTTATCCCCTGAACCATTTGAGAGTAGAGACCACAATCCCCTTATCTCCTTTACTTTTCTGTGTAATTTCTCAGAACCAGGATACATTTTAACATAATTATAGTATAATAATAAAAATCAGGAATTGTAAGATTTATACACTACTATTCTGTATTCTACATTGGAATTAATCAAATTTCATCAGTTGTCCCAATAATATCGTTTATAGAATTTTTTCTTCTGGCCTGGGATCCAATCTAGGAATCATGACTCTATTACCTTGTTACACCTCCTTTAATCTGGTACTTTTCCTCAGACTGTATTTGTCTTTCATGACATTGACTTTTTGAAAAATACAGGCCAATTATTTTGCAGAATGAGTTTTCCTCATGATTACATTTAGGTTTGCATGTTTGGTAGGAGTGGAACTGTGTCATTTTCAGCACATCTCATCTGGAGACACACAGTGTTGGCTTGTTCCATTATTCATAACATTCTCTCTGATCATTTGGCTAGAGTTATGTCCTCCACGTTTCTCCCTATAAATTTACTACTTTTCTCTTTACAGTTAATAAGTAATTAATGAATAGATACTTTGAGATTCTGTATATATTCTGCTTCTCGTTGGCTTTCAACTACTAGTCTTCGTGTTTGTTGATGATTCTTGCTTTAATCAATCATTACTATCAGGGTTGCAAACGAGTGACTTTCTATCTTCAACCACATTTATTAGTTGGCATTCCTTTTGCTTTCAGGAAAAGTTTCCTATTTTTCCCCATTTGCTTATTTAACCATTTTTATATCAGTATGGAGTCCATGAATTTATATTGTATTCAATGGGTTCATTCAATGGGCTTATTCAACCTACTGTTTTTATAATTTGTTTTGCTGTTCAAATTGTTCCACCTTCTGAGTTCCTTTTGGTGGATCTTTTTTTTCTAATGTCTTGGTCTGTCAACGTTGGAAGTATTTAGGGCTAGTCCACAACTCTGATTTCTTTTCTTTGTACTCACTCTGGGAAATCTCATCTAATCCAATAGCTGAACCATCATCTTTACATTGAAGACCTTAAATTTATATCTGTAGTCCAACCCTTCCCCCTTAATTCTACATTTACATTTCCAATATCCTACTTTACTTTCTATTGTCTATTAGGCATCTCAAATTTAAACTACTCTCCAAACCTGCACACGACCCCCCTTCAGTATATCCCATCTCAATCAGGTACAGTTCTCCTGAATCAGAGCTCAAGCTAAAATTCTTGGAGTCCTTCTTGACATCTCTGTTTTCCTCACACACCACGTTTAATCTATCAGCAAATCCTGTATCCTCCAACTTCAGAGATCATCTAGTACCTGACTGCTTGGAATCACTTTCACTGCTATCATACAAATCCAAGCAGTCATTATTCATCACCTGGATTCTTGCAGTAGGCCCCTGAGTGTTCTCTACATTTCCACTTTTACCTGCTATCCACTGTCTGTTTTTCAATCACTAGAGAGATCATTTCAAAGTGTATAGCATATTATAACATTCCTCTGTTCAAACCCTTCTAATGGATTCCTATTCATTCAAATTAAAATTCAAAAACTTAATCATGGCCTAATTTGGATGATTTGGCTGGTGATTACCTGTTTGACTTCATCTCTACCACTGTCCTCTTTCCTCAGTACATTTCATCCATTCTTGGCTCCTTGCTCTTCCTCTAGCCCTCAAAGACTGATCCCTGATCCTGCCTCAGGACCTTTGCATGTGCTGTCTTTTCTGCCTCTCTTTCTCCCCTTTCAGACATTTGCATGGTTTACTTCTTTCCATCCTTCAAGTCTCCGCTCAGATGCTACCTCCTCAAATAGGCTATTGCTGATAACTCATCAAAAACAGCACTCTTGTTTCTATTCCCTTACTTTTTTCTTAGCACATTTCACTACGTGATGTATTTATTTGCTCACGTTTTCAAAATATCTATCTTCCACAGTAGAATGTAAATTCTGAAAGCAAGGATGTATCTTTATCTTCCAATGGTATGTTTTCTTGTGTGTTGAAGAGTGTCTGGTACACATTAGGAACTAAATATTTGTAAATATGTTGATGGGATTATGCTAAGACAGACTTACATAACCTTCTCTAGAGATAGTCTTGCTAATATATCCAAAATCCCTGATGTCTGCTGATGCTAAATCTTCTGTCCCCAGGACAGACTTGGGTGGCAAAATAGTTCTCCTTCTTCTGTGCTTCCTATGGCCTGAAAATTGCCATCTCACTTCCTGAATACATACCACATTGTTTTTCTAGACTTGCCAGTCCTTCAGTCAGGTTGTATTTTTGTCTTTCTGCTCTCAGTGTTATTTGGTCTATAAAGTGATTTTGCCCAACTATGGTCTATGATCTTACCTTTAACTCTCAAAAGCCAATCTTCTTTTTAAAAAAAATTTTAAAATGCTTTTTCATTTTTGAGAGCCAGAGAGAGCCAGAGAAGAAGCAGGGATGGAGCAGAAAGAGAGGGGACATAGAATCTGAAGCAGGTTCCAGGCTCTGAGCTGTCAGCACAGAGCCCAACATGGGGCTAGAACCCATCAACTGTGAGATCATGACCTGAGCAGAAGTCAGACAAGTAAACAAGTGAGCTACCCAGGCACCCCTCTCAGAAGCCAATTCTGATGCCTGTTTTCCAAATACTCGGTAACACCACATTGTTGCTTCTTGTTCTCAAAGTCACAATTGTTCCTTGTGAATTCTTTCACAGAATCATTTGTCACATAGAAGAAGTTGGCCAACTTCCCTTTTACATAATAGAAGCTCTGGTTTGGATTTTGTTAGCTAGGTTGTGTTACATACTATCTAATTTGAATATCAGTATTCATCTTTGTAACTATGACATGCAGAAGCAAATGTATATATACCCTTGATTATAAGTCATTTTCTTTTACCATAGATGGAACTATTCTTATATACTATTTTGGTGTCACTTATGACAATTGTTATACTATACTGTGCTCTATGTCATATACAAACATGTTTACATGGAAGCATCCAAAAACCGTGTGGAAAGAGTAAAAATTTTTACTTTTATAGGTAAAGAAATGGAAGTTTGGCAGGTGTAAGTACTTTTTCCCAAGACCATTCAAGTAAGGCTACTTATATTCAAACCCAATTCATCAAACTCCAAAGCCTGTTCTTCTGCTACTATATCATCAATTTCTCTCAACATACTGAGTAAAGAGCCCTAGCTGTTTATGACTGTGACCTCTCCAACCAACCTAGCAAATGTTCTTAGTGCAAAGTTGCTTTCTTTTTAGTGCCTATAACAAGTGCCTGTGGATTCTTATTAGATATGACTGAAAAATATTACATTCTAAGCCAAACAAAGTGTATAATATATGTAAGCCTCAAACCTGCCAATAAATCTGGGCAGGTTTAATTTCTACCCAATTTTTTTTTTTTTTTTTTTTTTTTTGTAATGGATTGATATAGGGCAGCAATTCTCAGCTTGGGGCAATTTAGCTTCCAAAGAGATATTTAGCAATATTTGGAGACATTTTTGCTTGTTACAACTGTGGAATTACTACTAGCATCCATTAGGCAGAAGACAAAGATGATCCCAACATCCTACGATGCACAGAACAAAATATCTGATCCAAAATATGAATAGTATTGAGGATGAGAAACTTTAATCTAGGACAACCATGATAATTCAAACAGCCTGGATGTCAACAAACAGGATTTGTCGTATATCCACAAAACAGGAATAATAATATTTATCTGACATAGACTGTTGTGAGGTTTAAATGAGATAATGGTATACAACTAGCAAACACTCCATACATATTCACTACTGTTATTACCAGTATATATTCTTTTTACCTCTATGCCAAACAGGTGTTTCTTAGTTTTTCCTTGAGGCATGTGCCATAGCCTTGCCTCCCTGAAATAACTGTTTTCTTGATCTAGGGAAAAGCTGAATTTTGATGGTTAGTAGAAGTACTTCTTCTTCTTTTCTACCACACTATGTCTGCTCCAAAAATTGAGCATCTGTGATCACTTTACACTTTTTCTGATCCTTTCTGTGAACTAGCAGATTGATTTTTAAGCTTATCCTGTTGACATTTTCAGTTCCTAGGAAGTAAGACATTTGTTTCTCTCTAAGCTCTGTCCCTGTGGATAATTCTACCCTGATGGCACCCATCTTTTAGGGATTTCAACAATCCCCCAAATAAACCTAAGTCCATCTGCTAAAGGACCTAAAAAGAGTCAGAAATGTGATTAAAGGAAATTGAACCTTTTGGTCTCACCATTCCCTCTGGATTTTCTTTTTGTTTGGTTTTCTTAAAACTCTAAATTTCCAGGGAACAAGTACTGTATCCTGCAGGTTAATGCACGTGTTCTCAGTAATATGAGAAATAGGGGGGAAAGGTGCTGGGGGAGAGAAAGTTATTACTGGAGAATTAGGAGGATTCGTTACAGTCAAGGAGAAAAGGTATTTCAGCCTAATGGATTTTTTTAATTTTCTTCCACTCTTAGGCTTTAATGTGTGAGGAATCCCATTTTCCATGTAGGAAGGCAGTTTGGCAGAAATTTAGGCACAGACTGAGCTCAGATTTAGGCACTCCTATATTTCTCCACTGATTCAGCCTGGGCTTATTATAAGGTCTGAGCCTCACTCAGACCTTGGTTTCTTCACCATATCACCTGCCAGCACCAAATGCATAGTAAGCACTCAACGTTACTCTTATTTTACTTGTCCAATATTCCTCTTTGTTCAGAGTCTCCAACCCTCTTTGGAAAGAGGAGTGCTTAATATGCTCCAACACAGAAACTTTATCAAAACATTCTAATAACCTAAAATCTGATTTGTCAAGTTCTTTTTTAATTTTTTTTCTTTTTGCTGGTTTTTCTTCTTTCTTTTCTCACAGGTCTCTGATACAGAGCAAGATAAAAGATTTCCATTGTTGATTTCTCAAACTATCCTTATATGCAAATATTTTGAAAAGAAAAGGTTTCTATTCTAAAGTTACGATTTCTAAAGTTACAGGCGTTCTGGGCTCTAAGCTCTCAAATATGCAGAGGTCACTAAAAGCTACCTCTTGAGGAGTAGCAGGAGCTGGAGTAGAGCCATCAGGTCTGTGATGGGAGACTGAACATATTCAGGAGTCACCGGAGGCTATAGGTTGTTTAGAGCTGTACACTGTGTTGGGAAAAGGAACACACACCAATCCAATAACCTGGGCTAGTGCTAAGCATTTAGGTAAACTACTGGATCTGTGATAGCTCCAACTAACAGCTGCCACTGTGAGGCCAGATTCTGTGCTTGATGAAATGGGGCTCAGTGTAGGCAACCAGAAATCAATTAAGTAGGGATGACTAGGGGCACCTGGGTGGCTCAGTCAGTTGAGCATCCAACTTTGGCTCAGGTCATGATCTCATGGTTTGTGGGTTTGAGCCGTGTGTCAGGCTCTGTGCTAACAGCTCAGAGCCTGGGCCTGCTTCAGATTCTGTGTCTCCCTATCTCTCCGCCTGTCTGTCTCAAAAATAAACAAACTCCCTGCTCACACTCTGTCTCAAAAGTAGACAAACACTAAAAAAAATTTAAGTCAGGATGACTAAAGAAAGAGGGAGAAAAATTAAAAGGGACAATAAACAATTAGAAACAATTCCTACTAAGAAGAGTCTGTATGACATAATCCACAGGAATGTATAGAAAACTAATACTATGGAAAAACCAACAAACTCAGTAATAAGGAGAAGGATTAACTAGTTGAAAAATCAAAGAAATGATTGTAAATGAGATAAAGGGAAGAATAGCAAACATTTTTAAAAATACATTCTGAAATAAAATTAGGAAGATATGAGTCAAGAATAAAAACAATAATAAATGGATATATAAAAGCACCAGTTGCAGAAATTTGCAGTTAAAATAAGTTTATTAATTTTTTTTAATTCCATGGATAAAATAATGTTCTAGCATAGAGGGACAGCTAAAAAGAGAATTACTAAATCAGAATATAGACCTGAGGAATTCTTTCAGAACACAGTTTTGGGAGATAAAGAAAGAAAAATCACAGCAGAGAAAGTAAGAGACATGAAGGATAGAATGAGGGATGAATACATTTAGGTCTCATAGTTTCCCAGAGTTGAGAATAGAGGGAATGCCAGCGAGGCAATGTCTATTCAATGTGGTTGAGAATATTCCACCTTTGAAGAAAGATGAAAAAAAATGTGCATATAAAGCCAAGCCAGATAAATGAAAATGATTACTCCAAGAACACATCCTAGTGAAACTGCAGGATACCAAGAACATATAAAAGATCTTGTAAGCCTTTGAGAAAAATAAAAATATTACCTGCAAAGGAATGACAGACCTAGAACAGTGATCTCATCAGCAAGAATAAAAAGTAGAAGATGTTAGAATAAAGTCTTCTAAGTACTAAAGGACAATAACTCCCAATTTCACATTCTAGATTCTACCTACCATTCCAAAGAGAGAGAAGTGTAGATATTTTCAGATATTTAACACATAACAGAATTTACTACCCAAAGAACCTCATTGGAGAAACTACCAATAGTTACAATTTAGCAAGAATAAAAGTGAATCCAGAAAGAAAAATACCACAAATGTTAACAAAATATTTATCATAAAAATTACAAATTTTTGGTCAACATATGTACAAATCTAGAATTCTAAAAGTAAATTCTGTACAATTAAAAGTTAAACTTGCTAAATTTTATTTCTCATGCAAGAGAAGTAATGAAAACTTTAGGCTCTGATAGAAAAAAGTACTTGAGTATATATGTTAACATTTTTAAAATTTTTTTTTTTTCAACGTTTTTTATTTATTTTTGGGACAGAGAGAGACAGAGCATGAACGGGGGAGGCGCAGAGAGAGAGAGGGAGACACAGAATCGGAAACAGGCTCCAGGCTCCGAGCCATCAGCCCAGAGCCTGACGCGGGGCTCGAACTCACAGACCGCGAGATCGTGACCTGGCTGAAGTCGGACGCTTAACCGACTGCG
Organism: Panthera onca; assembly: GCF_046562875.1. NCBI lineage: Eukaryota > Metazoa > Chordata > Mammalia > Carnivora > Felidae > Panthera > Panthera onca. The sequence goes on from NC_138342.1 coordinate 126,966,651, forward strand.
CCACCCAGGCGCCCCTATATGTTAACATTTTTAATGGTAATAAAACAGTAGAGAGGAAAAGAGAATAAAGCAAATTGATCTAACAGAAGGCACTTGGAGAAAAATAAGCAAAGGAAAATCATACTAAACAGAAAACACAAAATATTAGAGATGATATTTGAGATAATATTAGATATTATTAGAGATAATATGAGAGATAATATTTCCAAATTCAACAATCTAAAAAGTGAAATTAGAAATATTTTTAAATTATATCATACATTTGAATACTACAATAATCTAAATATACATTAAAGATTAAACAAAAATAAAATTACAAAATATTTATAGTGAATAACAGAAATACTACATATCAAACCTAATAGATGTAAAGTATTGGTTAGATAGAAACTTTAGACAAATGCAATTATTCTAAACACAGAGGTGTTAAAAACAAATTAGCTACAGAAGCTATTAAAAGAAAAAAGATTATACCTAAAGAAGGCAGAAATAAGGAAATAAAAGAGACAAGAGCAGACAATAATGAAATAGAAAAAATATATATAATCGCAAAAGCAATAGAATGTTTTTTTTTTTTTTTTTTTTTTTTTTTGGGACAGAGAGAGACAGAGCATGAACGGGGGAGGGGCAGAGAGAGAGGGAGACACAGAATCGGAAACAGGCTCCAGGCTCCGAGCCATCAGCCCAGAGCCTGACGCGGGGCTCAAACTCACGGACCGCGAGATCGTGACCTGGCTGAAGTCGGACGCTTAACCGACTGCGCCACCCAGGCGCCCCAATAGAATGTTTTTTAAAAAGAGTAATAAACCACCTCTAACAAGGTTGATGTGAACACTTTATATTAATTTATTTAATCCTCACAGGAACGCTGTGTGGTAGGTACTATTAACAGTTGGTACAAATAAACATTAATATAGAAAGGAAGGTAAAGAAGAACATGGCTACAGACTCAACAGAGATTTTACAAATAGTAGCAAATTCTGAAGACAACTTTTTGCCGGGACACTGAAAATTTGTCAATATCAATTACCAAAAGTAACTTACACTAAATAAATAAATAAATAACCCAATACCTATTTTAAAAAATGAAACTGGCAGCCTATAATCTCCCCCTCAAAAAAGTCATTTGTAAGTGGAGGCACTTTTACTGAATCATTTTATTAATTTCAAATCCTATCTTATACAAAAAGTTTTACATAATAAAATTAGGGAGCAGTTAACAAATTAATCTCAGGAAGCTAATATACTTTGAAAATAAGACCTACCAGAGAATTCAAGAAAATCCAAAATTAAAATAATCCCATGTGCTTACAAAGATGAAAAAAATCTTAAATACAGTTTTTGTAAATCAAGTCCCGCAATGTTGTAATAAATACCATGTAACCAAGGAGGATTTCTCAGAGGAACTCAAGAATGATTCAATGTCAGAAAATACTGTAATGTAATACACATATTGACGTGACAAATGAAAAGCTATTTTAGGAAAAAAATACGTACATATATACAGTAATACTTGAGAAATATTCTCATTCATCATGAATAAGGCAGTGTTGCCCACTATCACTCGTCACTCATCAGTATTCACCATTGTACTAAAGTTGCTAGCCAAGGAAAGGCTAGCAGAAAAATAAACACATAAAGATTGGTAAAGAATAAATTAAAAAATTATTTGTATAGAACACATTTATAAATAAAGAAGACATACAGTAATTTCCAAACAATTAGAATTCACAATCAAGTTCAGCAAGGTGATTAGATAGGTCAATATGTAAAATCAAAAGGAGTGTGTATGTTTTAATATTTTAACTATATAAAATGACAAACCAATAACTAATTGAAATTATGACAGAAAATGTATTTGCAATTATAAATGTACCTGGAGATTATAATGTATCTAGGAAAATACCTAGCTAAAATAGGTAAGCCCATACTGATTTCCTATGGCCACCTTAACAAAATAGCATAAACTGAGTGGCTCTAAAATAACAGAAATTCTGAAGTTTCTAGAGCCTAGAGGTCTGAAATCAAGATTTTGGCAGGGCCATACTCTCTTTAAACTCTCAAAAGGAGGATTCTTTGCCTCTTCCAGCTTCTGGGAGCCTTACCCAGGTGCTCCGTGGTGTGTGATGCATACCTCCAATTTCTGCCTCCATGTTCCCCTGGTCCTTTCCCTACGTGTCTATGTCTCCACATGGCTGCCTTCTTATAAGAGCAATCATACTTATTAGTGTCCTACTCTATTTCCTGAGGACCTCATCTTAACTAAATATATCTGTAATGATCTTATTTCCAAATAACATCATATTCTGGGAACTTTGAAAATAAGAAGTTAAGATTAAGGAGGTTAAGATTTCAGCATATCTTTGGGGGGGGGGGCACAATCCCCAAATTCAAGGGGGCTTTGTTGAGGGGGTTGTTATTTAAGGAGATAGAAAACAAAGGACATTAGAATAACCTGTCTACAAACCTGACCATCAATTCTCCTGATTACTTGGCTCAGCAAGGAAGACTGCATGCCATGGGGAACAGTAAGAAGAGGATGTGTATGGGGGCCTTTGACAGGATTTGGTCTTGGGCTGTTGATTTGGGTGACAGCTTAAGGAATTTAGGGTTTGCTCTGGACTGGATGATGTCAGAAAGCAAAGGTAGCTGCTTGGGGATTGTGGGTTATTGGAGATCTTAACTTTTTCTGAGAAGTGAGAAACAAAGAAGTAACTTTGTAACTGGCAAAGGAGCAACATTCACACATTATCTGGAAAGGGGACATTAGGTCATCTTTGTGGTTTGCATGGTGTCCTTATTTTTGCCTGTGTCATTAGGTAATTGCCTTGTTTTAGTCTTGCTCCATCACAGGCTCAGTGACCTCGTGTGATGGGGTTCTGTGACATATTCACCACCATCCAGCTGTCACTGTCCAGCTGTCCAGCTGACAGCTATTAAGGGTACTTTCCTCCATATCACCTGAACTAATGGTGAAATTTACCATGATCATGAATTAGAATATTATAAAGATGTCAATTCTACCAAAGTTAATTGATGAAATCACTTTGTAAATAGACCCAGTAAGGATTACAGATTTAAAAGTGCATGCTCCTGGCTAAAAGCATTAGCTTTTTCAAAAGGACACAATTCATCCTTGGAACTGATTTCGTCCCATTCTATAGTTCAGGTGACCACACATTCTAGTTTTCTTGAAACAGTGCTGACTTACACCTATGTATAATCCTATCTTCCAATCCAGTTAGCATTTTCCCCAGATTTTTCATTTTTTACCAAAGTATTCATTTTAATATTTGTATTAAAAATAAGCCAGAATTAGTTTGGTAAACCTCCTCTGTGTACTTCCAGCTTGTCTATCATCTAGTAGTATGTGATGTATATGTGCAGAAAATAGCCTCATTTAGTACCAGGTGATTCAGGAAATCGGTCTCCAATGACCCATCTCTTTTCCAAACCTTTTCATGAATAATACAAGTTATATTCAAGAACAACATGCCAAGTATTCCCTGATAGAGCAAAGTTGTCTGCCCACAACAGCAGCTAGAGACAGCAACTTCTTTGGGTATCCAGTTTCAGTAGGGAAAGGTTTTGAGGGGCAGGGGAGTGTTTAATTATATTTTTATTTACTAAGGAGTCTCATTGGGGTGGGAGCTGTTACCATTAGTCTTACAAATAGAAATGTAAATTAAGCTCAGTTAATTAATTTTAGTAATATCCTGGCTTTTAGTAGTATTCCCCCCAGATTTACTGAAGTATAATTGACAGATAGAAATGTAATGTATTTAAAGTGTACAACGTAATGATTTGATATACATATGTGTTGTGAACATTTTCCCACAATCAATGGGGGATGTATTTGATGTCACTGTCCTGCTGGCCACATGGCATACCAGACAGTTGTGCTCTAGCCTCTAGCCCCTGTCATAGTTTGCAAGATGTACTGAATCTCCAGACCTTGAGTTGGTGGAGTCAATAAGAAACATGGCAAATTACAGGTGAAGTATATGTGAAATATGTATGGGAAATGGAGACTGAGTAGTCCACAATAAAGAGTCGGGAGTGGCTTCAAACTTACGCTTATTTTGGTAACATTTGTTTTCTTTCCCATTTATTCAATCATTTATGTATTATTATGGACTCATGGAGTTGTTGTTGTTGTTTTTTTTAACCTCAGGGTTAAAATTCAATATTAGAGTTTGTTCTAGAATTACAAACTTTTATTATAAAACATTACACTTTGCTTCTTTGTAACTTCTCAGAAAGTGAGAAACTTAAGTCACATTATCTGCAATATATCTACTTCTTTGTTCATGCTTAGCATACCTGTAAAATAGTTTCAGAATTATTAACATGTATCTCCTATGGCAACATTTAAATTTTGCAACAAACACTTTTTAATAGCCATCAACTCAAGAAAAGGATGTCAACATTCAGTTAAAAATTAAGAACTGAATTTATTTCTCAGGATGCCTAGGTAGCTCAGTCAGTTAAGCGTCTGACTTCATTCAGTTCAGGTCATGATCTCATGATTCATGGGCTCCAACCCCATGTCAGGCTCTGTGCTGACAGCATTGAGCCTGGAGCTTGCTTCAGATTATGTGTCTCCCTCTCTCTCTGCCACTCCCTCATTTGTGCTCTCTCTCTCAAAAAGAAAATAAACATTAAAAAAAAATTTTTAAAGAACTGAATTTATTTCTCAAAAAATTTCCATAGTTATTTTCAGAAGACTATGCCCAAAGATGACCTAAAACGTACAGACTCAGAAGATGCCTTTAAGTATAACTCTGTAAAGTATGACATTCATTTAGATTAATTACTGAATGGATTTTTGCTTATTTTCAAATCCAAGTTTTCTTTTACATGATCTCCAACTTAAGTGATATCTGATAATGTGTTAATTAACATAACGTGATAATTCTATTATCAGAAAAAGATAATACACAAAGCATATTATATTAATGCCATCAGATTCTATACAGGGAAATATCAGTGAAGATAATTGTAATAATACTATGATTTTTTTATATATTTCATGAAATTCACATAAATCTTTTTGGAATTTCATCCTCTCAAAGGTGAGACAATCTGACATTAAAAAAATTTTTTTAATGTTTATTTATTTTTGAGATAGAGACAGAGCACGAGTGGGGGAGGTGCAGAGAGAGAGGGGGACATAGAATCTGAGGCAGGCTCCAGGATCCAAGCTGTCAGCACAGAGTCTGAGGTGGGGCTCAAACCCACGATTGGCAAGATCATGACCTGAGCCAAAGTTGAACACTTAACCAACTGAGCCACCCAGGCACCCCAGACATCTGATATTTTTTAAGTGCTTTTGTAAATTAAGTTAAAATGCTCAACATTGAAAATAGTTTCTGTGTTTGTAGTATAATATCAATATAAATTTTGTGAAGAATGAGATTACAGTAAAAACGATGCCCTTACAAAATTAAGAAATATTTGGGGGATGCTCAAATGGGATGGTATGGGAAATATTTGGGTGGCTCAGTCAGTTAAGAGGCTGATTCTTGATTTCAGCTTAGGTCATGATCTCACAACTCATGAGTTTGAGACCTGCATCAGGCTCTTTGCTAAAAGCATGGAGTCTGCTTGGGATTCTCTCTCTCTCCCTTTCTCTCCTCCCCTCCCTTACTCATGTGTGCATGCACTCTCTCTATCTATCTCAAAATAAATAAATACACTTAAAAAAGTAAATATTTGGGGCAGAAATATTCTTGGAATTAGTTGTAGTACACACATAATTCAAATTGCATATGAACAAGCTACAGTATTATGAAATAGAAGCTATAGTTGTTGAATTTCTCACACATGCACACACATGCATGCATAGACTGGTAACCTGAATTAGAATAACTGTACTACAGAGTTTGTGGGATAAAGAGATGACCAAGGGGCACCTGGGTGGCTCAGTCGGTTAAGCGTCTGACTTAGGCTCAGTTCATGATCTCGCAAGTCTGTGAGCTCTAGCCCCTCATGGGGCTCTGTGCTGACAGCTCAGAGCCTGGAGCCTGCTTCAGATTCTGTGTCTCCCTCTCTCTCTGCTCCTCCCCTACTCATGCTCTGTCTGTCTCTCAAACATAAATAAACCTTTAAAAAAAAATAAAAAAAATTTAAAAAAAGAGACTGAAACTGAAAAGATACTTCAGAATGGCAGCATGTACTTTCACTGTTGCCCATCGTCATCCTGATTTCGGAAATGTCTTGCTTTTAAAGAACTACTTTGTAAGTCAACTCCTTGTGAATCCTCTAGATTTTCTTTATTTTCTTCATAATCAATATGAAATCTTTACTAAAATTATTCAACAAAGGGAATTGTCAAAAATGCCATCTTTGAAAGACTTTGCTTAATTGCAATATATTGGAAAACAAAACTGGTAAACAGGAAGACACTGACATTTATTCATAGAAAAGCAAGACTAACTGAAATGATATCTAACATTTAATTCTGGAATTCTATAGTTTGCTTTGGAGTATCTTGACTGGTAGCAACACTATGTTATTGGAATTCTAACTATTAGTTGAATAAGTTATGTTCTGGGATGAAATGAATCTGACAAAATACCTATGATTTTACACCACCTGAAGTTGATAAAACAACCAAAAACTCATATTAACATATTTGATACACTTTTTTTCATGTGCAAACATTAAAGAATGGATGCTAACTGGAGGCTGACCATGAATATCTGTGAAAATATTGGAGTTGAAATATTTATATATTTATACAAAAAATTTTACCCTTGAGAATATTCTTCATTTGGCAGAATTTGCTCTGAGCTTACCAGATACCTTGGCATTTTTAGTGTTCTTTTAATTAAAAATAATACAATCTACAGAGAAGATTCAGTGGTAGGTGTCCATTTTTATTTTGTTAACCACAAATGCAACCTAGAAGTCTATTTCAGGCAATTTTATGAAAAAATAATAAAAGAATGAGACCATATTTGGGAAAAATACCAATGGCATTGTATTAAAGAGTCACTGCTAATTCATTAAAGTATGTGATTAAAAACGTGAATTACTACTGAAGGAGGATCCAGTCCGTTGCCTTGACTGACACCATTTTGCCTTCAACTTGTTCCTCTTAATTACTTTGTTTTTCCCTCCAGCTTATCTGTTAATTCAGGCAAGGGGCCCTGAGTACAAAATATGCAGCGATAGTAACTGAAACTACCCTCTCAAGCAATAATGGCTGCCCTGACTACATCAAGATCCTGATTGACCCCAAAGACAATGATCAGCCTAATCTTTGCTGCTCAGCTGCATGTACCCACCCATCTTTGTTCCACACTTTCATTATATAAACTTAGAAGTATTCACATCTTGAAGATAGATCCTGGGACCCTAGTCTGCTGTCTTCCCAGTATTGGCCTTACTGAAATAAATTCCTTTCTTGTTTCACCACTGCTCCTCTCTCTGCCTTCGGATTCTGTCCATGGTGAGTGGTTGTACCTGGTCGATTCTTGCACCCTTGGGCTCTGGAAACAATACCAAGACCAATTATGCTGCATCTCTTCTTTTTAATGTTCAAATAATCAATTAAAAGGTATTTTGGTATGTTACATGAAGGTATATAGATGTATGCTATTTTTATTTTGGGGAGAGAGTTTTATTTTTGAAAACAATTTTAATAGAATTATTTTATACATCCAATATAACAAAATTAGTGGGAAAATACATAATTTTAGCTATTTTTGGTACCCATTTTACTCTCACAATTGTCTCATTTTTTCATCTGCCTTTTTGTGACCTGCTACTGTCTATACATTTGCCAGCGTTTGGTGTAGGATCAAAGTCTGAAGCCTTTCATATCTCAGTAAAACCCTTGCTAGCCTGTTCAGTTTGATTGGGCAGTCCTTGGTTTAAATCCTCTTAATTCAATGGACATTTCTCAAAAACTAGTGCTAGGTTTAGGGATGTGGTATAATCTTTGCTTTCAGGAGTCTTTTTTTTCTTTTTCTGGTGAGTTAAAAGTTCTGCACATGAAACAACTCATTGAGACCAGTATACATCAGTGCAAAATAACATCATCAAGAACAAAAATAAATGGGGCAGAGAAATTCATACTGGCAGAAGGGAATAAAAGCACTAAGGATGACTGGGTTTTCTGGGAAAGGTTTGAAAGAGTAGATCTAGGACTGGTTGTCTAGATAACTAGGTAAATTTCAAACAGACAAGGAGAAAAGGGGAGAGGTGCCTTGAACTGAGGGAGGGAGGAGGCTTGCTTGCTCTGGGGTCAGCAGACTAGGCAATAAGGTGAAGGTGTATTGCAAGAAACACAGAAGGCAAGGGTACAGATAAGAACTTTAGCCGAAGGTCTAGAAGGTAAAGAACAAGGAGTGTCTAAGATTTAGTAGGAAGGCCATGCATTGCTAGATGGATTGGAGAATAGGATACTGACGTTGTAGAAAATTCAGAGACATGTTAAGAAATCTAGATTAGGAGTGATTAAGTCCTGGACTAGCAGAACGAATGTGAACGTGAAAAAGAAAGGGACAAATCCAGGAAGTGTTTTGAAGAAAAGGGAACTGGCAAGTTATCTTATGTAAGAAACATGAGTTTTTTTAAAAAATGTAATTCTTTGTGATTTAACTCAGAGACTGTGTGGGCTAACCTGGGAGTCAAGATTAAACACGAACTTTTCCTACATAAAACCTGAAATAATATACTGTATTGATATAATCATCTAGTCACAAGATGTATACTAGAAGGGAGGCTCAATATCAGTCATAACAAATACACAAAATAAAAATTCTAACAGGATTTTTTAAAGTAAAGTTGTTCTTTTTTTTTTTTAATATGAAATGTATTGTCAAATTGGTTTCCATACAACACCCAGTGCTCATCCCAACAGGTGCCCTTCTCAATTCATCACCCACCCTCCCCACCCTCCCATCCTCCCCATCAACCCTCAGTTTATTCTCAGTTTTTAAGAGTCTCTTATGCTTTGGCTCTCTCTCTCTCTAACAGGAATTTTTTGGGTTTCAATAAAGTTTGTAGTAAATCGTGACATAAATGTTACCAGGATGCCCCTCAGTTGGTTTGCACAATGTCTGAGGCTCCCAGCATTAGTCACTCACAGTTGACAGGCCTTGTTAAAATGCAAACAAGGTAATACATGAAGCCATTAGGATCCATTAACACCTTGAACCAATTTAATTGATCAAATTAGCTAACCTGTTCTAAAGCATGAGGAAAAGAAGGATGCAAGCAAGGACAGCAGGGAGATTTTTTATGTGGGGGAAGAGAGAATACTAGAGAAGTCATTCAGCATCAGGCACCTACAGCATGTGCTGTTTGTGATGTTGCCTAGTTTGGCCCTGCATTGTGGATCGTTCTTTCTAGAAAAATCCACACATTTTTGTCTTCTATGGAGGTAATAAGGAATAGGATAAAGGAAGATTGGGCTGGGAATCAGAAGATCCGATGCCAATCCCAGCTCAGACAATAAATTGCTGTATGACCTTACTTAACCCTTGACTTCAGCTTTTATTTTTATAAAATGAGGGCTTTCGACCATTTAAGTAATGCCTGCTCCAGCTACTCAATTCTATAAAATAGTTACATTTTTATTTTCACAGGGTTTTTTGTTGGTGCTTTTCTTTTAGGATAAGGGAGTTTTATAAATAAGAAAAACTCAGTTTTATCAAGAATATCACCTATTTAAGATTCTGAAGCATCAATGATGTTTCAAAGACATATTTTGAGGCTCTTTTACAGATTAGCCTGATATCTTGGTTTATGATGAAAATCTATAGGACCTGTATTTGCATAAGGCAGTATCAGTTTTCCTCAAAGCCATATTTCACTTATTACAGCATCCCAAAATGTATGTTCCATTAGTCATCTAACTATATGAGAGATTTTACTTCCAGACTAACCACTGCATCATTGAAACAGTACAAAATTTACAAATAGTTTAGTCTTTAATATACATGTCAAAATGCAGAAAGATTAAAGTGATAAATCTCATCCTATTCTATCCCTTTCATTTTTGTGGATTATATACAACTGTCAAGCTTCTGGAGTTTCATCAAATTATCATCCTGCTATCAAAAATAAAGTTACTTTTCTGATATCCTTGGCTTTTCTACTATAGAGGATTACTTATAGGAATATTATTTAAGGTATCAAATATGCTTTCAACTAAGATGAAGCTGCCATGACATGCAGGAGGAAAAATGGAGCTGGGATTTTTTGGGACAATGAGACATGCTAGGAGGTCAGATATCTGGCCTTTATGCTTATGGAGTACATCCCAAATCTTCATTTTGAAAAATGCATCTTACTTCTAAATACCTTTATATTGGTGGAGACTTTACTGATGAGCATTATTTAGTAAAGAGGGAGAAAAGGAAAGAAGAAGGGAAGAGAGGAAGAAAGGAAAGAAGAAAGGGAGGCAGGAGGAAAGAAGGAAAATAAATGGTTTAGGGTTCTCAGTTGAACAAGTAGTTTCTGGCAGCCTATTTTCTCCAGACTGAAAATCAGTGGTCTTTTATATAAAAAGAATGGCTCCTATCTGGGCACCTGGATGGCTCAGTCAGTTAAGAATCCAACTCTTGATATTGGCTCAGGTCATGATCTCATGGTTAGTCAGGTCAAGCCCCACACTGGGCTCCATGCTGACATTGTTGATCCTGCTTGGGATTTTCTCTCTCCCTCTCTCTCTGCCCCTCCCACACACACTCTCTCTCTCACACAAAACAAATAAGTAAACTTTAAAAAAATGGTTCCTATCAACATATTACTGAAAAGTATTTACTTAACAATTTTTATTTGAATAACAAAACCAAAACAAAATAAAACCCAAAGTTCTTCAATTTCAGGAAAGAAAAACACATACCTAAGAAATGAAAAAAAAAAAGTTTCCCTTTAAACTGATGCTAGATGTTTGCAGGATTCTTGATGAATCATACAAGGGATTAACATCACAATATTGGAAAACTAATGACTGGATTATTTGGATACTTTTATAATAAAATGTTAAACCACAATGATGACCATCCAAGTAAAGCCATTTGAAATTTTTCTTGTTTCCCTAAAATAATGACGAATGCAATCTAATCCCTGTGGCAGAAAAGGACATATTCTCTTCTTGAATGTAAAACTAGTCCACATTTCCTAGCCCCCTTGAATTTCACTGGAGCCAGGTGACAAGTTGTCTCCAAAAGAATGTGAACAGAAGTGATGATGTGTTCCAAGTTCAGAGTGAAGCAGTTAAGATATGGGTGTGTTTTCTCCACATTCTCTTTTTTGTCTATTGCATGAATGTGAAGACTGTGGTAGTGGCCCTAAGGAGTGGCAAAACTATTAAGAGGGAAAAAGACCGAATCTCTGGAAAACTGCACGGGCCTGCTGACTTGGGCTGGCTTGTGAAGTAAGCAAAAAAGATATTATTACTTTAAGCCAATGGGATTTTTAGGATTGTTTTTCAAAGCTGTTAACCTGCCCTGACTGATACACTTCTCTGAACATACTTTGGGAGAAAGCAGTTAATATAAAAATTTGGTCTACCTACTGTTGAAATAAATTTCTAGACCCAAGATAGAGCCACTCCTGCCTGAGGTGCCATCTAAGCAAACTGAAACTTAGATAACTTTCATGTTCCTGTCAATGCTCCACTTGACCAAAGAAATACAGTGTATGACTTCAGCTGATCCCTAAATGCCAAACCAACTCTGGACTCTCCTTATTCCTTATTCCTTCTCACCCCAACCAAGGTCGACCATGTGGCACCAGACAGATAGCTCCTATTTTTCTCTTCCTTGTTCTTTATTCTTTATCCTGTAAAAGTTTCTTGCCTTCCACCCCATTTTGCAGTTCTCTGAATGGAGAATATTCACCTTCTGTCTTAATAATTGTCTACATGGTCTTCTTTAATAATTTTTCACTGTCAAAGTTTCCACAATTCAAATTTATGTGAAAGCATACCACAAATACTAAAGCATTTTGCAAATTTAATATAGGATTGTTATTAACAGCATTAATAAAAATTTTAATAGAGAATTCGGTATTTCAGTTGTATATTTTGGAGTGGAAGTTGGGAAAAGAAGTGGATAGACATATAAGAATCCCCTTAAATCTGAATTTTATTTATTTTTTAATTTTTTAAGCATATTTACTTTGAGAGAGACAGAGAGAGAGAGAGACCGCCCACAAGTGGGAGAGGGGCAGAGAGAGATGGAGAGAGGGAATCCCAAGCAGGCTCCACTCTGCCAATGCACAGCCAGACACACAGCTTGATCCCACAAACTGAGATCAGGACCTGAGCTGAAATCAAGAGTCATAAACTTAACCAACTGAGCTACACAGGCGCCCCTGAATTTTCTGAGAGGTACTTCATGCTGAAGGATCACAGCTTCATTAGTACTCTAATAGCTGAACTTATTAAGAAAAATATAGACTCATAAGAAAATGTAAAACATAAGACATAGGCGACTAAAAGATGTAACAAAGCTGAATCTTGACTTTTCATTGTTTCTGGATTTTTTTTTTTCCTAATGCACTTTTATTTAATTTGGCTTAGCTATTTTACAGATTGTATTACTCTAGTCAGAAGCAGTGTTTTAGAACTCAGCTGGGTCACAGGAACTTTCTCACCACTCCATTCTAATTTGCAGTTTTGCTATAATAAAAGGCCCAAATATATTGCTACTGTCTAGACGTTTTATCTGAAACAAGTGTCCTTTGTAGTCTCAGAGGACTTTTCTATTTTATTTCCAGTAAATCAAAGTCTGTGAAGAGCTTCGGTTCTTATTAAGACATACCCTTCACAGTCCAGTGACTGCCAACAGTAGCAAGCCATTGACAGTTCATTTACATATAAGTGATGACTTCCATCAGGTAGTTGGCTCAAAAACACAATGGACATTTAGAGCATATCCAATATTTCTTGTTCTTTGATGAGCACCAAGTGCCAATTTTTATATAGAAACTAACTATTGAGAAGTGAAGGCTTCTTTTCCCTGACCTTACGCTGTCTCCTGCAGCTCCACAGTGACATATTGTCACTGAACTTTAATGTAGGATCACATCTCTGAAAGACATTCAGTAGCCCTACCTCAGTTTGCTAAAAATAAAGAATAATAGTCAAATGTGGGAAACAGGAGATAAGAACAATTATCACATTTTGTTAAAGGAAAAATAAACTTCTATATTCTGCCCCCAACTGTCATAATCATACCTTAATTTTTATGTTTTATTTTTACAGGGTAATATTGATGCTTTTTTCTATTAATTGTTTTCTCTTATAAATATATTTGCCATTTGAAATAGTGACACCCATTACACAACACTCATTAGGAAATCCTGTATTTTAGTTTGTAGGTGCCTTTCATTATAATTCTATGGTTTTGCTCCCAATTTTTTCTTGAATAGTGGTAGCAGAAATCCAGCCAAATTTTCATCCTAATAATGCTATAAAAAGGAGCAGGCTGATGATCTGTTACCACACTGGAACTCAACTCATGTGTGATTTTTTTCTTTTCTTTTTTTTCTTTTTTTATTGTGCGCTTTCCAGATTTTTTTAGTCTTGAAATAAAGAAAAATGTTTTTCTTTAAAATGAAACACTTTCAATTACCAACAGGGAGAATTTGGATAATTTAATTTCACAAATAAGCTAATGTGTATATTTTAGCTCGTAATCATTTACCCTCACCCCTCCCCACCTCTAGCCCCACCCCCATCAAGTGTTTTACTGAAAACATTTTCTGGTTAGAGGATTAGCATGTTTTTTAGCCCAGCTTGGTTCTGGTTTTGGTGAGGCCCTGACTTAACATGATTTTTGTAACTGGCTTTTCTAAACATTTTATTCTAATAACTTCCACATGGGTTCTACAGTAAACTTTACTGAATCAAGTATCCTGAGAGAGATTTTATTCTTAAACCAGAGTTGATTACAGAAGTCACAGATCACAGGTAAGAACCGAAAAAATGAAACACATGTAGTTCCCACCTCTATTCATATCTAGTCTCTATGTTAGGTACACATTCTGTTCCTTCACTTATTTCTCCAACTGCATTCAGAAGGAGGAAGTAGAGGAGGGAAGAATTGATAGATAACCTGATGGATGGAAGGATGGATGGATGGATGGATGGATAGATAGATAGACAGATAATATTAAATGCAAGATTCTTAAGAAACTGGTGTTGTCCAACTGTGCCTCAAATCCTTTCTGAACTAAGGCAAGCAACTCAGGAACACTATATGTTGACTTCCAGTTTTTCACAAGTGAGGAATGACAATAGGGAAAAATAATACTAGACTACACTAATAAAGTCATATAGTTTAAAATACATTTTGAGAAACAATTTCCAAAAAATTTAAGAGAGTTTTTAGAAACAAAAATTGTAAAGTCTCTTTATGGCATTTATTGGTAATGGAACAACATAAATTAAAGTTCAACAAAAGGAACACTTGACACTAAGAGGTTTCAACTTCATTATGATAAGAGTAGCTTTTAGTGAAGAAGAGCCAGTGAATGGTTCATCCAAAGATATTTTGAAATTATAAACTGACTTGTTGAAATCCTTCTTTTGATATCCAAAGATGCTTGTCATTTTTTCCTGTTGATATATAATTAATCCATGGTCGATGTTAATGTATCTTTGGGTAGAAAGGTTCAACTCTTAAGATAATAACATTGTGTTGAAACATTATTCTACTTCTTTTGATAAATGTCTCATTTTCCTTTCTCTTATAGATCTGGATACTAACTTTCCAACAATCCGGATGTTAGCTCTTTTGAGTATTGGATGTCCGTTCACTATAAGACAAATATATACTACATTAATATATTTTCAAATAATATGACAATGTGCCATGCTTTTGAAATCATAAAATATTATAGGAAATAAATTATAGTTGTTCTAGAACATTAAAAAGTTTGAGTTGGACACATTTCTTTCAGGTATATTGTACTACATTATATATCATGACAAGAGACTCAGCAAGAGTTACTATAAAACCAAACAGCTGAGAGAAGGGATGACAGAACCTGGATCCCAACATACAGTGTACTTCAAATAAGTTAGATGCAGCATATGTTTGATCATAAGAGCAACAGTATTATTATTATTTTTTACAATACAACATACTCAGTTCTGATATGGGTATTCAAATCAATGTAAACTATTTACATAGATTGCTTGTACTAGATTCATCTTTGGATAAAATGACTTTCCAAATGAGAAACAAAAGCCATAGATTTAATGTGTCTACCATGATACACACACTAATTTACAGATATGGTAGTATGTTTTTGCCTTTCAGGACCTATTGCTGTTATGAAGCAAAAACAACCAAAAAATAGTTTAAGTTATGAGGAGAACAATCCACGTTACTACAAGGAATTTAATGACTTGATGTGTTGCAAAAGAAGTATCAGGGCACTGTTGCTGTTTTATGTTATCTATATTGCCATTAGACAAATACCAAGGCTTCTAATAACATAAATAAATTATACCACATTTGGAGTATTTATAAAATAATTAGTAATTATCATTCCAATTGTGATTGTTGGTAGCCACCAACTGGTGTTCTAATCTAGTAGTTATATAAGATAAGCATGTTAGTTCTAAAGATAAGATCTCAGGAAAAAAATGATTTCCTGTTGTGAATGTTTTTTAATTATATACAATACCAACCATACATTTCATCAGACAGAAGACAGTTAAAATATAGGATTTCTCAAATTACTTAAAATAGAAAAAATAGTGAAGATAATGGTCCAAGATCTTGTTTCTACACATTTTTCAGTGAATCCAGACTTAGTGCTCAACCTTAGTTTCCTTATTTTTGAAGTGGGGATAATATCTATCTTGTTCAGTTGTTGAAAGGATCCAAAAAAACCATATATCAAAAGACATATGTTTAATAATGTATTAATATTTACCTTTTATTTATAATAAATATACCATACTAATGCAAGGTGTTAATAATTAGAAATGGGAGAAGGGGGTGTAAGGAGGTATATGGGAGCACTTTCTACTTTCCACCAATATTTCTATAATCCTAAAACTCCTAAAACAATAAAGTCTATTAGTTTAAAAAAAAGATATGTCTGATACTTCATAAATATTCAAGATACAGTTGCTGTATTGTGATTACATACACCATGATGTTATAATGTATAACCTTTATAAAGATATTTCACTAACAATTATGTGAGATAATAGAAAAAATATATTGGTCTCTGCCTTCTGATTCTTGGCACTGAACTACTAAAACCTTTGTAATTTTCTAAGTGATAAAAGCACTAGGAGCATCTTTTGCCCTAATGAAGTGACTCTGAGTGAACTCTTGGGTGGCTGCTGGATGAGAGATGGATCCAGGACACCCAGTTAGTATCCAAGAATTACTTGTTGGTGTAAGGGAAAAATTCACACACGGATGACCAGAATCTTAGTTGGTGATCAGGAGTGGGAATAGGAGTGGAATCCTAAATTTTATAATCCATTATTTTATAAATGTTTCAATTAAATAAAGGATCATTTAATTTTAGGAAGAATAAAAATATAAGTATACATGATATATTTTTAACCTTTCAAAGTAAATATCCTTGACCTTCATTTTCATCATATAGCAGAGAACAATCCTTTTGATTAAAACAAGTCAAATCTTGAATAAAATATTATATGTATTTTAACTGCATTGCTAAGCTGGCAGAGAAGTAGGAAAATGCAGAGGCCAAAAAGAAAGTAAGATAGTAATCTATAGTGGATATTTGAGTGCCAAAATCAGTTTTGTTTTGTTTTGTTTTGTTGGACTGAGGTTTTCTGCAGAACCCTGGATACCTGAACTTTATTCAGCCTTATGAGGGGAGTGGGGACAGGAGATAAAGCATATGGTCCATTCAAAATGGGGAGTTCATCAGGAGACCACAATGAAGGGGTGGGGCCCTAGAGGGATACAGCATCAGAGTAGGCAGAATGATGTTAAAAAAGAGAGAAGGAAGGGAAGGGAAAGAAAAGGAAGGGAAGGGAAGGGAAGGGAAGGGAGGGGAGAGGTGGGCAGAGCAGAGCAGGGCATGGAAAGAATAGGAAGGGAAGCAGAGGGGAAGAAAGAGAAGGACGGGGGAAGGGTGAGCATCTGGGAAAGGAAGGGAAGGGGAGGGAAGAGGAGAGGAGGGAAGGGGAGGAAAAGGAAGGAGAGTGGAGGGTGGGGTGGTGGGGAAAGGAAAAGGAAAAGAACACTTCAAAGAAAAACATCCAGGGAACTTTCCTATCTCTGTGAGGCTGGTAGATACAACTGAACCCCAAGCCTGGCCCTGGTTTGATGTTCCAGTTCATGTCACCTGTGTGGTCCAAAAAAATTTCAGTAAGTGTAGAGTTTGTTGGTCTGCCAACAAACCCCTGTTGTTGGAAAAACCCCTATAGAAGAAAGCACCTTCAACCAAGGCTTTTAAAATACATCACAAAAACATACGTTATCAAATGCCTATATGTTACAAAGTTATTTTAAATGGAAAAACAGATTACAAAGCAGTATCCACAAAATGATCCCAGTTTTTAAAAAAAATTATATGCGTGGGGCAACACCCACAATATTAAAAGAGCAACATGTTAATAGTGAGTGGAAATATAATTTAGCTTTAGTTCTGTTTGTTTATCCATATTTTTTGAACAGAACATACCATTTATGTAAAAATAACAATGTTAGAGGTCTTCAAGTTTCTAGATTGAAATATATAATACAAAGTCATTTTTATTGTAATGAATAAATAATCATGAGTTAGATATCTTTGTTTATACTTCAATAATTTAAAGAAATGATTCAAATTGGAGAATTATTCAAATTAAATAGATAATATGCTGAAAATATGCATTTCATTAGCTGCATTTTTAGGAAAGGATACTAAAATTCTCTCAAAGATTGAAAGTATGCTTTGCCCTCTGTTTTCTTTTTAACCACCTCCAGACTTTCAGGTTCACAAATCTATTTCATTATTTTTCATGCAATCTCTCTGACCTCTTCAAGGATATGTATTATTCTACACTATTGGCTACCTCCTGTGAATGCTTCAAAATGAACCTTTGAAAGGAACTTGGAAAGAAAATGAATGTGGATTATGTAAAAAGTAAAATATACATTTATGTCACTGAGTATCAGTAGAACCCTGTTTGTGCAGGGTCATGCTAAGTGTTATGAGGTGATGTAGAGGGCACCAGCTTAGACCTTTCTGAGTCTTCATTTCCTAACCCACAAACAAACCAAAAACAATAAACAAACAAACAAAACCCAGTAATTTTATGTTACTCATAGAGATTTAGCTATAAAAAATAAATGAAAGCAACTACCTAACATGGTATCACAGCCCTGCCCACCAGCAAGATTATCAGAGCCTATAAATAGCACAAATATAGTCCTAGATGACAAACAATTAAGGACATATTTAAGTTGATACATTTGATGCTAGTATATGGCAGGGTCCAAGTTTGAACCTGCATGTTGTGCACTTTAGAATTTCAAACAGGTGTATGTCCAGAAGACTGGCAGAACAAATCCTCCAAGGACCTTTCTGTAAAGAAAGCAAGAAATCCTCTTGGGGAAAATCTCTTAATACAGGAAGAGTTAGCTGAATATTCCGTCTTGGTCTATGAAGACAGTGGCAGCTGGCAGGGATGGGTATATTTACGTAATTTGAATTGCCTCTTGCTAAGATGATTTTGCTTTGACTTTCCACTTCCTTATTCCCTATCCATCCCTTCCCTCTCCCCCCCATGGCCCCCCCACCTCCCATCTGGATACTCTGTGGGAGATACTTTGTGGGAGAAAGGCCCCAGTGAGAAAATGACAAGGGAACTGAAAAAGCTGTTTTCCTACACCATGCCCTTGGGATGCTGAGAGCACAGGGCATCAATACTGAGATTGAGGTAATGGTGGTTCAAAGTCCAAGGGAGAAGTTTTTCTTTCTGCAGGTTGGAATCAGCATGGCATGGCCTGCATAGGTGCTGACAGCAATGGCAGCAGTAAGACACCTTTGCTAGGCTTCCTGCACTTCAGAGTGACAGCAGAGTGTAGAAGTCTATTTTTAGCCTAGAGTTGGGTATTTATGAGCACATGTGAGACATCCTAGAAATAACCAATTATGAGGACTGCTTTCAAAGAAATAACAGACTGCATAAAAGTAGGTAGAAAATTCTATGTGACTACCTTTGTGACTATACATGTATCTACATATACATATGTGTGCATATATGTGGTTGGATATTGTTTTGAAATATTAAAGGTTGGCTTTCGACTCTTCACCTCTCTTAGCTCCTGGTTCTGCCATTCAGGCAATAGTAATGGTTTCCTTGAGGGTGACTGAAAATAAATCACCTCATTTCTGACACTTACCAGTTTGAAACAAGGAAAAATTATGTAAATAGGTAACAAATATTCCATTATTGAGTTTTTAAATAGTTGGGTTCCTCTTTGTAATCTATAAAAAAATATATAAAACAGGAGCACCTGGGTGGCTCAGTCAGCTAAGCATCCGACTCTTGATTTCTGCTTAGGTCATGATCTCACCATCGTGAGATCAAGCCCTGCATTGGGCTCTGTGCTAGGTGTGGAAACTGCTTGGGATTCCCTCTCCCTCTCTTTGCACTTCCCCTGCCTTTCAAAATAAATAGATAAACCTAAAAAGTGAAAAAGAATTGGACTAGCAAACTGGAGGGGAACAAAAGAAAAGTTATTGATGCTCTCATGAGAAAGGGCCAGGCAGCCTTTCCCCTTGTACCTTGCCCTGAGGGAATGGAAAAATGGAAATCTCAATGACAGAAAGCACTTAGAGTTTGTGGAAAGATTTAGGAGTAAAGGAGTTTTGTTGAAGGGGCCATGATTCTTCTGAAACACAAAGCCAAGTGGCCAATATGGTGCTGTGACAGTAGCTGTGGGGAGGGTCTAGGTAAGGGTTATGCAGCATCCCAGAACAAATTGCAGCCCAATGTAGTATGAGGAGAGCCATTGAGATTGTAGAGATTTCTAAGTGGGAATGGGAATTCTGAGAAGACTGGCTGACTGGAGGAGGCCAGAGGTCAGGACAGGGAGAGAATTGAGTAGATGCACTTCTCTACTGGGGCTAAGGCAGATGCTAAGGCTGAATGCCAATGAATGGTTCCTAAGGTCCCAAGGTTCCCAAGGTCCAGGCACAAGAGTTACATCTCAGGAGGCCATCAGAGAAAAGAGGTCACAGTGAGGATGTCTCTCACAAGATGAAAAGAAACAGGAGAGCAGCCCTATTATAGGTGGGGGCCTGGCAAAGACTAAGAAAGAAGGACAAAAGTTGATGGTATATATAAGCAACAAGACCAGCATAAAAACACACAAGTTAGAGATGTAGCTTACAGATTACTAAGAGGAAAGCAGTCTGGTTACTAACAGGGAAATATTTTCTATGTGAAAAACTTGAGTATGAAACTCTACTTGCTGTGCAATCAGAAAATACGAGTTTCATCACAAGTGATATCCACTTATGGAATGGGGTAAGGGAAAAAGAGCTGACCTAAGTAACTTGAAAAAACAATGTTTTGCCTAGAAACTGGAAGCTAATGAAAAAATGCAAATGGATAGATGCAGATAGATACATAGAGAAATAATTATGTTTACAAACTTGGGTTAGTAATCCAAGAATCAAGTAATCCAAGAATCATATTATATATATATATATATATATATATATATATATATATATATATATATATATATATCTTAGATCTGTCTACTGAGGGAGGCTGGAGACCTCAGTAACAATGAACACATCCCAGTGCCCAGATTTTGGTTTCTTAAGACTACTCTCCAATAAAAGGAACCAAGAGTCCCTGGAGAAATGGCTGGCTCTAGGGCCAAGGCAGGGACAATATAAGATGAATCTTCAGAATCTTGTAATGTCAGAAAGTAAGGAAGTGCTCAAAAAACAAAAGGACAGGAGCATGTCACAGGGACTCAGGAGTCTACGTGAAAAAGCACCCAATGTCTAAAGCTGGAATAATCTGAAAAATAGCAACAACAAAAGAATGCAGTATTAGATTATAACTTAAAGTATAAATGAAATATACAGGAGTACATGTAAATAAATGATTGAATAAATAAATAGGGGAGAAAAAAATCTTCATTACATAAGAATTCTTTATAATTTATGTAGATATTCCCACTTCCCAGAGAAAATGTTTAATATCTCATTCATACTTCCTTGAGTGTGAGCTGGATTTAGTTATGGACTTTCAAAAAAAAAGATTGCAGAGGGTGGATGGGGAGAAAGTAATTTATAGCAAATGGAGGAACCAGACAAACACTATCTTGGCTCGTTGATCGAGGTTAATATCACGAGAAATAATTCATATTGGTAGCATGTTCTTGCTAATGTGATGTGATGAGAAGGGCACTTCACCTCTGCTATTCTTTCAAAAAAATACACAACCTCAGCATTTGAAAAACAACAATATTGACAATGAGAAGGATAGCTTCCATTTAATGTACATTCATTCTTTGCCAGGCACAGTGCTGAGTGCTTTACTTATATTATCTCAAATTCTCTTTCTACCAATACCAGATGCTGTCATTAATATTATTATAAGAAACTCAGGGGCGCCTGTGTGGCTCAGTCGGTTAAGCATCCGACTTCCACTCAGGTCATGATCTCGTGGTCTGTGAGTTCAAGCCCCGCATCGGGCTCTGTGCTGACAGCTCAGAGCCTGGAGCCTGCTTCGGATTCTGTGTCTCCCTCTCTCTCTGCCCCTCCCCCACTCACACTCTGCCTTTCTCTCTCAAAAATAAACAAACATTAAAAAAAATTTAAAAACAGAAACTAAGACTCATAATACTAACATGACTCATTGGGCTATATAGGTAATTTTTGATACACATATGAATTGCAGAACCTTTTATAATAACTCACTGGAAACCATAGCACTATTTAAATCATTCATTTTTAAAGCAGGTCTATGTTACATTATATAATTCTTTTGCCTTTTTACTTAGTACATCCCTTGAGCATCATTTGTCCTTCTTCAAAATATCAGGTAATATAATTTTTGTGTCACTGCATTAATCTCTAAAATAGTGTCTTGCAGATTAATGAGTATTCAATAATTTTGATAATGCTTATTTTTTTTACAAAATTTTCATCATATTATACATATTTTGCTTTCTTCACTCAAGAAGAATTGATGGAAATCTTTCCATGCTAACCAGTATAGCTCTAATTCATTATTTTAAGTGGTGCATAGTATTTTGTGATGTGAATGGATCATAATGTTGCTTTATTGATTAGCATTTACTTTGCTCCTCAGTTTTCCCAAATAAAAATAATGCTTAAAATAAGCATGCTTATGTATTTAGTAGCACTGTCATTTCCATGTGACAGATTCCCAAGATGTAGTGCAGAGTCAAAAGTATTTATATTTTTAATTTTAATTGATATTGCCAACATGCTTTCTAAAACAGGATGAAATGCAATTTATACCAGCAATGTGTGCCAATACTTCTTTGCTCATAACCTAGCCACAATAGGCATTATTGTTTTACTTGCTTTGTTTTAATCGTGACCAGTCTAAAAGCTGCTAATCCATTGAGTTTCCTCATCTTCTAGTGACTGAGCAACTTTGCATATATTCAACGACTTTTGGATTTTTTGTGAGTGGTTTCTCTACATCTTTTGTCTATTTTGCTATTAGATTATCCTCTTTTGCTCAATTTTAAACAGTTCAACATATTAAACCTCTGTCTCATAAAATGCAATTCTACTCCAAATCAATTTTTAAAAATAGGTTTGTTTATGGTACTTTTTCATAGAAAAGTTTTGAAATTTTTATAAAACGAAAGTCATTTTTCTTCTGTTTTATATTCCTTATTGAGTATCTTTCTTGCTCCTACCTTAAATATGTAGTTCTTTAGATTTCCTTGCAAATTGATTATTGATTGACTAATTGGTTGATTGGACTCAATGTTGAATTTTCTCAATTGCTACTTTTAGTATCTATCGATATTATTATATAATTTTTCCCTAAAAGTCTTTATGTAATAAACTATGGGAATAGAATTCTGAATTTTTAATATGGTGTTATCCTTATATTTGGAACAGAATGTATTTGGCCTTAGTGTGTTATCCTTTAATAGATGCCTGGGACAAGTTCCTTTTTCCAAGTACTCAGTGCTCATAACTACTAAGACAAAGCATACCAGCCACTTCTACCTTGTTAGAAACTTTCTTTGGATCTTTCAGGCCCAATTACAAGAAATCCACTCTCAATAAGAGCCCTTTCGCCAGCATCATATAATAGTGGCTAGGACTGCCTCCATTACCCAGATCTCATTCTCTGCTCAATGGCTAAGTGACACAGCTTCAAAGCAAAGACATGAAAGATGAAAACAACAAGAGGAATTTTAGAGTTTTCAATTGGAAATTCTTCATCATATTTTTAAAAGTGTTATAAAAAGACAAAGTAATAAAAGCCAAAGACTATACAATCTGTGTAAAAAAGGCACAAATATGAAATTTCTCTAAGCTGAGGTAGATCATTTTTTCTGGGGAGGTTGTAGGAGGGAATCAAGGCAAGATCTTAATATTCCAGACAAATACATGAGATTAACATAACGAGGAGGCCCATCCAGAGAACTCACATCTTAAAAACTAGAAAAAAAAATACGTCCAAATGCATTTCACCCTAGATGTTTTCCAACTTAGTACCTCTTTTGAGCATCATTTGTTCTCCAACTCCTTGTCAAAAGGAGTGCCCCAATCCTGAGAGGCCCCCATAAGCCACCAGGCTTCAGGAGGTGCGAGGTTCATCAGAGCCTCTCCACTCCCCTCCCCATAGATGAGGCAGTCTGCAGCAAGCAGAAACAGTTGGGTTCTCTTATGGCAAAACGGCAAAATACCAAAAAGGAAGTTGAGAGAAGCCCTCTCTTTACTATCCAAGCCAAACACAAGCCTTTCTGATACCCTGCAACGGCGTGCCTTGTACCACGCAGAAAACGAACTCCAAGAAGCCAGTAAACAACACAAAACAAAATAAAACAACAACAACAAAATGAAAATGGTATGGTATTATTACAATAATCTACCAGAAAATACTCAAGTGCTTCATTATTCATTTTAATCTACATTAGGACAACAGCAGAGTGAAGATACAAATTGCTGAACTGCCTCTGAAAAGAAACAATCACAAAAAAATTAAAGTATTCCAATATATGTGCACAATGGAAAAGAGCAAAGAAGGTTTAAACCATGTATGTTGTAATCTATTGCATTCTAATTGAAATCCAATTGATCTTAACAGGGTTTAGATAAGGACATTTAATGGACAAACTTTTCAAAGCAGAATGGTCAATGTCTCACCAAGAAGTGATAAAAATTCTTGTGACATTTTTAGTAGAGAGCCAGGAGCATGAACTTTGGGATCAGAAAGACCAAAATACTAAAAGACTAAAATATTGGCGTTTTTAGCTTAGCACCATTGTGATGTTAAGAAAGATGACTTTGCATGTCTTCATCTGTAAAATGAAGACAATATCAGTACCTACTTCAAAGGAATAGTATAGGAATCTAATAAGAAAATATACATAAAGCACTTGATTTAGATTTGAATGTATCATAAATTCTTATATTGTGTCTATTATTATCCCCCTTTCTCTTCTTTTTTGTCCTCCTCCACTGAGATGGAGATTGGTTTGTCACAATCTGCCCTGCCAGATATTTATTAATTTACTGGGTATTTTGTTGTTATTTTCTTTAAAGTGTACTTGCTTTGTGAATGCCACTTCCAGATAAGCAAACAACCCTTTTCCAATGAACCACCATATTGTTTCCTCTAACTTCTTCCTATAGACACATTCTGTATTTACCACTGATGTGACTGCATTCTGATGTGAAAACCAGTGAAAATATAATTCCTAGTTAGTTTTTAACACACAATGCTACCTCTTCCACACACACACATAACAAAGTGAAATTCCGAGAAATATAAAATCTTCATTTTGTTCATTCTTCTTAGATAAATCAGATAAACCTATCTAGTGTTTCCAAGAGGTCTACCAAAACAGC
This sequence comes from Panthera onca, assembly GCF_046562875.1. Classification (NCBI taxonomy): domain Eukaryota; kingdom Metazoa; phylum Chordata; class Mammalia; order Carnivora; family Felidae; genus Panthera; species Panthera onca. Next base: position 126,991,698 of record NC_138342.1, read on the forward strand.
CCGTCTTCCTGCCCTTCCACCTCTCCCTTCTCATATGAGCATGACTCTGGAAATCTTGTTAAGACAGTCTGGTGGAGGGGTGCCTGGGTGACTCAGTGGGTTAAGCATCCCACTGTGGCTCCAGTCATGATTTCATGGTTTGTGGGTTTGAACCCCAGTGGCAGCACGGGGCTCTATGATGACAGTGTGGAACCTGCTTGGGATTCTCTCTCTCTCTCTCTCTCTCTCTCTCTCTCTCTCTCTCTCTCTGCCCCTCCCTCACATGTGTGTGCACACACTTGTGCCCTTTGTCTCTCTCTCTCTCTCTCTCTTCCCCTCTCTAATAAATTAAACTTAAACAACAACAACAAAAGACTCAGTCTGGTAGAGCGTCTTAAATTTCCTTCTCCCAGACCTTGAAGTGAGGCACTTACACTTTCTGAGTAAGCATATTTATTGATCATATAATCCCTTTCTATACAGTGTCTACATCTGTGAAAAGGCTTAGAATTGGGTATGTTCACAGAACAAATATGCTCAGTTAAACTTTACCACTAGGTGTCGCTCTGTCACATCCAAGCCAAAGTGGGGCCACTTCACACTACCAAAATGCTGTGCAGTCTAGGCACTTGTCCCACACCTGAGAAATATCTAACAGTAATATTGACTTTGCCGCACTGGAAGCAAATAATTAAGATTAATATAAGACCAAAGTTGGCTCTAAGTATCCTCTGATCAGGATAGAAGAACCCACTTATCTCCACCAACCATGATCTCATTTGATAGGTCCCCACTTCCAAAGGGCTGAGGTACACCTGCAGTGTTTCTGTCTCCAAGAGTTTTCAGCTTTCCAAGCTCCATGATGCCAGAGGCTAATGGAAGCACTTCTTTTATCCCCTCATATCGTGTTGGTGTCATGAGCAACAACTCAGATGGGCCTCTGAACTTATAATGAAAACTAAGGTTCGTCAATATGTCTTTACCATATGAAGCTGCTATGCAAACATGATCCAATTGATCCTCATTCTCTAAGATTCATTCTACTATTGCTGACAAATCATGGAAATTAATTTTCAGGCTGAGAATCTGGCAACTATTTTTCAGTGAGTTAGTGCACCCCAGAAAGAATTTTGTGGAGCTGAGTTCATGAAAAGCCCCAATTCTAAGCCTTCTAGATTCACACTTAGCACTTCTACTTCCAAAGATGGCCATCTCTAGAGATTTAGTAGTGTGTTCTATCCATGTCTACCAAGTCTTTTTCTCCCTTTGGTACCTCTCATGAATTTCTCGAGTTTTTTTTTTTTTTTTTTTTTTTTAAACAACTATAATTAGTCTGAACCAATGATTAAAAGCAATAACAACAATAACAACAAAAACTTGTTTAATTATAAGTTTCACAGCAGTGAGAACATCCTCACACTCACAGAGATCCGCATTTATCTGACATGAACATTCTTTGAACAGAAGAATTTTTGAGTTCTTCGGAAACCAGGTCTCCATTGAGACTTGGTTAAAACTCACATCCCATTGGAAATTTAATGAAGGACTTCTTTAGACTTCCTCAATTTAGTAAATTTATATGGTACTGAATAGGTTTGCTTCTCTTTTAGGCATATCTTGTCTTGAACAGGGCATTCTAAGCAAAATTATAATGGGTGCAAGTTCAGTTTTGTTGACATCCTTCTCCTTTATGCTATCCTTTGACCAGAAAAATAGAAATGGTGAAATGTATTTGTGGCTCAAGTACAAAGTAATTTTAATGCTGAGCAGAAAGTTGGATTTAAATTTCCAGGTTATAGATCCCACAGTGAAACTCAAATACAAGTCATGGATCCATGAGATTCCATTTCTGGCAAAATCTGAAGCAATGATGATGAATTCTAAATCTTACTCAGTCCCATAATAATATGCCCCAAATCTAGCTTCTTAAAATTATTTTAAAGTTATCTTTAGACATCTTTTTGACAGTCAATACTTTTGCACACCCATTTGAAACTTCCTTTAAAAACCGTCTCTTTCTATTTGTTTCTCTATGTATTAGTGCTCCCCTGTATCAATCCTACGAATCTCTTTGGTCAGTAACCTTAAAATTTAACCATACATGCTAACTGCTAAAAAATCTATCTTTATACCTCTCTTTCATCTAAACATCAAGAAATGTCCCCACGGTCATGATCCTTCCCTATTTCTCTCCTTCTGTTCCCATGCTGTTAATGTGTACCTACTCTTGGAATGCTGCCCTTATCTTACATCTCTACCTCCTTCATGTATGTTTCTGGAAAGGCACTTTTCTTCTACTATGATTGATTTTTTAGGCAATAATCAGTCTATTCCCACACCCACTAATTTCAGAGAATAAAATACTCTAACATTGTAACTGCTAATGTTATAATGATTGAATAGATAAGGAAATCCAGCTTAGAGGGGCTAAGTAACTTGCCCAATTAAGAGGTGGACTGTGAATAAACACCCAAACAGCATTACTCCAGAGATTCAGTTAGACAGGCAGCATGAAATGATGGTTGTGAAGACCAACTCCAGACCATACTGTCTAGGTCTAAATTATCAATCTGCAGCTTACCATCCATGTGGTCTTGAAACACCCTCTCTCTCTGCTTCATTTTTTACATTTTTCAAATGGGGATAATGACTATATTACTATTTATAGTTGTGATGAATAAATGAGTTAATATATGAGCAAAACACACACAGTAAATGAGTTAAATGAGTAAAATGTATAGTAAATATTAAATTGTTATCATTAAACATTGTACTGTATCATTTTTCAAATTCAAAAAATATTTTAAAAGTAAATGTACATCTATAAGTCAAAATAATATGACCAGTCTATAACTCAAGTTATAAATAGGGGTATAACTTAGTATATTTAACAGAGGAATGATTCACTAACCTGTCTCTCCATATCAAATACTTTAGTAGTGAAACCCTCGATCAGAGTTTGAAACATGTAACAGATGCTTAATGATGATGATAATGATGATGATGATAGCAATAACTGCTAACATTTATTGTAACTTACTGGGCACTAGCTGCTTATTTGACGCTATGGTAAGTGCTTTAATCATCCCTATTCACAGATGAGGAAGCTGAAGCTAACAGGTTAAGTAATTTGTTCAAGATTGAGAAGGAACAAAATATCAACGTTTGAGCTTCATTTCACTGAGGTAATCACAGAGCTGACCGGAGCCTAAAGCTCACAGTCAAAACACAATTGAGTAGCACATACATTTTCAGATAAAGATGCTTCAAGTATTTGTAAGTGTAATCGTATTTCTTTGATTTATCTTTACATGGCATTACATTTGCTTTTCTACTCTAAAGTTGTACCGTTGGTCATAAAGTCATAGAATCCATTACTAATAATAAGCTTTAGGTTCAAAATATAATTATTTAATGTAAAATGTTCCCTAAATATTAGAATAAAAAGAATTCCAGAATATGTGCCTACTAATAAGCCTCTGGGTATGAAGATAGTTGTAAATTTAAAGGTAATTTTACCAAGAACCTTGTAAGCTGGCTCCATACTAGAATGGAGAAAGCTGCAGCCCAAAAAGGTTAACAAGTCACACAGACAGTAAGAGGCAGAATGGTTATTTGAATGAAGGGGGTTTTTCTGATCACAAAGTAATTTCCACTAAACCGAGTGGTTCTCCAAAGTACATATTTTTTCTTAAATTTGCCAGTTATAACTTAATTTTTTCCTTATAAACAAATTTAACTTTAATAAAATCAATCTGTAATCATACCCTCAAGTGCATCTTTTTAAAAAAAATTATTCTATTGTCACAGTTCCTTGCTTTTGAGAGACAAAATTAGTGGCGTTACACCTAGAATTTTTATAAATTGGCATCTAGTGTATTGGTGGTGAAAAAACTACACATACTATCCATCATATCCTATCTGGATAGCATATGAATATTGTGTACCAGTCTAGACAGTTTCATGCCCGAGACTATAATGCAATCTGTGTCTATAAGATATAATAAATAGAATAGGTTTATTCTGTTTCTTCTCAGAAGGACTGCAAAAACGAAAGCCTTGTGTTAAACCTTCAGAAAGAAAATGTTGACTAGACTGATAATGTTAAAGCAAATTCAATAACGAAATGTAAGATGTTTTCAAAAATACCCTGGATCTTATTCTGTGTCAGACATTGTTCTAAGCACTTTATGTGTACTATTTAATTTATTTCTTATCACAACTCTGTGTGACAGTACCATTATAATCTCAGTTTTATACAGGAGGAAACCGAGGCACAGAAATTTTAAGTAAATTTCCCACAGACACAATGTTAGTAAATCCTATTACTGTACTTCAAACCCAAGCAGTGTAGGTGAGGTAATCATACACCGACTCCCATATACGACAAAAACAACAGCATTAGCAATAACAGTAATGGGTCAGACACCTACATAAGCATTTTACATGTATTTTTTCACTTATCCTTGATACTAACACTATGAGATGCTACTACCATAATTCTTGTTTCATAGATGAGAAAACCACAGCAGTTAGATAACCATACAGGATCATATTAAATTTTTTTAATGTTTATTTATTTTTGAGAGAGAGAGAGACAGAGAGAGAGAGAGAGAGAGAGAGAGAGAGAATGAGTGGGGGAGAGGCAGAGAGAGGGGTAGACACAGAATCCAAAGCAGGCTCCAGGCTCTGAGCTGTCAGCACAGAGCCCAATGTGGGGCTCGAACACAGGAACCACGAGGTCATGATCTGAGCCCAAGTCAGATGCTTAACTGACTGCGCCACCCAGGTGCCCATTTTAAATGGCAAGATCAGGATTTGAATCTAGCTGGCCAACAGACCCCATGCTTTTGCCTTTGTCTGAATATTAATTACCCGCATATATATTTAGTTGATATATATTTATATTTTATTCAAATATTTTATACACATTATGATCTTAGCTCCAGGAATTTAAATGTAATTACATAAGTATTTATAAGCATTTTCTATTCTTGAATATTGACCCTGCAGTGGATATTGGGGATTGATTCCTGCCTTCAACCTTCCCTTTAGATTTAGAGCAACTGCAAATAAAAAAAATAAATTAAAAAAAACCACTTTATTTCTAAGATGGCCTTGAAACTAAGACTCTGAGTGTTACCTTCTATCAATTAATTATACTTTCACAGGATTTGGAAGGCTAAAGGGATGTGGAGACTTTTTTCTACCTTATTTGTTTCACCTTTCTGCTAGCAGATCAAGTAAAACAAAACAAAATAAAACAAAACAAAACGAAAGTTAAGTTTGTTCCACCGCAATGTTCCAAAGACTGTTATCTAGATTCCTGAGTGACTAGGAGAATTTGGAACTGCGACAGTAATCTTCCTAATTTCACATCCTGATTTCCAGATCAACCGTTGGATGTTCTTGAAGTCATGGCTCCAATGGCAACTGCCAAGGTGGTAGCTTCCCTGATGGGCCAGGCCTTCATTAGTCTGAATGCCACTCCCAGAAGTTCAAAGTGAAATCCACCCGTTCACCCTCCGGTGATTTGTTATACTTAATTTATTGTATCAAATCCGCTTCTTCTTAAAACATCTAGCGTGCTTTTCATTTCCTGTGCTGAGCCTTGACTGATACAGTATTCGTTGTGGGAACTGTATTACTGCTCTCCAGCAGCAGTTCTCGGAGCTGATGACTTTGAGAGACTGTGGTGCTGTAGTACCTGACAGTTTTATCTTTCCATACACTCCGGTCCATCCTCCTCACCTAATCCTCTTTCCTTTAGTAACCCTGTCCATTCCCTGCTTCAAAACCATTAACGAAAACCATTTGATGGTCATGCCTAAGATGTGCTTTGCTCCCATTTCAGGAATATTAATATCCTTTTGAAAGAAAGAGATCATTCAGAAAGTAGAACATTCAAAATCAAATAGATTTTGATTTAAGTCACTTAAAAATAATGTTTCTGATGAAAATAAGTTTTGTAGGTTTGTTTGTTTGCTTTTCTTTTCTCTGGTATATTTAAACCAGAAAATATGTCCTGGTATCTAGTTCCTATCTCCTGCCACTTTTCACCATTAGTGCAACACCCTTTGGTGCTGCTATTGTTACTGCCTCACCTTTGCCCTAAAAATTGTTTCAAAAAAGGCTGTAGGTACTGTACTTGATACTTGATATTTGTCACAAACTATAAATGTCTACAAGACATGTGTATAAAAACTGGAGATCAAAATCATGCCAAGCCCCTCACCTCTGCCACAATTTTGCACAAAACCCTTGGTGCAATAACCTTTTTTGAAAACACTGTCAATTTTTTCCCCAGTGTATCCTTTATTAGCAAAATGGAGTTCAGCCTAGGAGTAGGCATTTTAAAAAGTCCCAAATCCATTCAGTTAAAAAGCTCAATAACTTTATATCAAAGAATAAATATTGGTACCAGAGCACCTTGCTGAATTTGTACTCAGCTGCACACTAAAATAAATACCATACATATTTATACGTGATGGTTGTTGGGAAGAATATCAGAAGGGTAAACAACATTTGGGAAAAGCAACAGCCATTTGCTTCTTTGTACCTGACCAAAAATATGTTCAGCTGGTATTTGTGCTACTACATAGATGGGCGCCTACAGCCCATCTGATACTTCTGCTCCCGTCTTCTTCCCCTGCAGAAGGGAGGGAGAAGACAGATTGAAAACTTTGCCCAAGTCCCCAGATGCCACAGCCAAACAGAAAAGTATCCTAACAAAAGACAAAGTCCCTGTCTCTGGGAACTGGCTTAGCTCCTACTTTTTGTCTCTGGATGGCAATTTTTGTAGAAAAAACAAATATGAAGTAAAATACAATTCCCACTCTCAAAGTGTCTTAAACACTAGTTTGAAAGTTAATCAGGTGAATGCGCTTATGTGAAAGGAACTGGAACTTTTTGCATTCTGGTTTCCTTCCAGATCTTTTTCAAAAATGTAAGTAAAATTCCCATTACTATTTTCTTATTATTCCATTGTGTTTTTCCTACACATTGTAATTCATTGATTTTTCCTCTAGTTATGATTCTTTAAGTTCAGATTGGAAGCATGGAATTTCCTTATCAAATAGTATTTGATGCCACAAGATTATTTTAATTTACATTTATTATAAATAATCATTTGATGAAACAAATAAACATCTATTGCATGTTCAATGATAGGGCCAGCAGGGGAATATTTGAGTCTTTAGTTTCCAATGGTTTATTACCGAATATTTGCAAACATAACAAAAATGTGAAAGAATTATACAATTAAAACCAGTCAGAGTCTACAATTAATATTTCACTATATTTTCTTTATTATGCATCTTTCCATGTCTCTGCCCTATTTGGGGATTTTGTAATCAGATATAAGAGGAATCAGCTAAAAAAAATTTAAAAAGTTTATAACTAACTAAATAGAAATCTCCCCACCCTTAATAATGTTTTCAACATTTTTACTTTGCTTTTTCCTTTCTAAAAATTACTATAAAAATTTGGATAATGTTTGAAGTGAATGCTGGGATTATGACTCACTCATATCTCAAATGTTTTCTGCAGGTTTTCTCATGTTTTTCAATAAAGTAGGATTTGTTGAGCAGTAGAGGACAAAGGGTTATCGCTGAGTATCAGACTAATATATAAAGCTCCTTACATGCCATCACACTGCCCTCGATTTTTAAATAATGGGATTTTATAAAAAGACTAAAAAAAGGACTCTAAAGCGATAAACTACAGAGAGATACAAGATGCTATTGCCAAAAACAGATAGCACTCAATTAGTTTTTTTAAAGGCATTCTTATCACATCTTCTCCTAATATTAGCTTTCTCAATAAACAATAGCCTGCTGCAATATTGCCAGGGTCGCCCAGCTGAGATGACAATGTGCAATGACAGATGATCGGGACCATCGAATGGTTGATGTTATTCACAAATGGCACTCACTGGCCCTTCGGTTTTTAAGATTATTCTATGACTCTAGCATGAAACCAGATTAATATTTATGTGGGAAGAGAGATGAGAAATGCATTTTCCTGCAATAAAAAATAAACTAAAAATATTCTGTGGGTCCATTTCCAGCTACTAACTTTTATCTAATTGAGTTTGATATGTACATAAAAAGCAACAAACACAAATCTTTCAACTTTTTAAAAGGCTTTAAATCTTGTATGTCTATTCAAGAACTTAGTTAAGGTTTTCATATTGTATTCGGAAAAAAAAATCTCTACAATTTAAAGTAGAATGCCACCGTTCACACTAGGTTATGCCATTCTCTGGTATGTATGTATGTATGTTTGTATGTATGTATTTATTTATTTATTTATGTTTTTATTTATTTCTGAGACAGAGAGAGAGAGAGAGAGGAGCAGAGAGAGAGAGAGAAACACAGAATCCGAAGCAGGCTCTAGGCTCTGAGCTGTCAGCACAGAGCCTGACACAGGGCTTGAAACCATGGACTGTGAGATCATGACCTGAGCCAAAGATGAATGCTTAACTGGCTGAGCCACCCAGGCACCCCAGTCTCTATTTTTTTCTAACATATCAATTAGTACATTAAACTGCTGAGTCAAATTAAAGTTTAGAATATTTTATAATCTGTTCTTTTTATCCAGAATATAGATAATATGTAGTTTTAAAACAAAAAAGAATCATTATTTTAACCCATCTACCTAAAAAGTGTAATTTCAAGATATTTTGGGACATTGGCCAATTTGACAGTATTGAATCATCTGACTTTCTGAAAGGAAATTTAAATTTTACTTACAGGCTAGCACAAAAGTAAGATACCAATATCCTTGTAACATTATAATATCTCCAATTCAACACATAATGCAATTACTACCTTATGATAAATAAAAAAAATCTTAACATTATCTATAATGCCCTGAAAAGTGTGGCCCCTTTCTATCTTTTCAATCTCCTCTGGAATGATGTTCACAGGGTTTCCAGGTGAGTCAACTGTCTAGTTTTCTCCTACCTTCATGAACTTCTTCTTCTCTGCCTTTTTTTAGGATTCTCCCTCCTTCTCTCTGACTTGGTATCATATTCTGTGTCTTGAACACTATCCTCTATTCACCCCTTTGCTGTCCTTATCCAATCCCATGTCTTTAAAGATCATATATTTCTCAATGGCAATCAAATTTATATCTCCAGTTTCAATAGCTCCCTAAACCCCAGATTCAGTATTAAAAGGGGCTTTAGGACCCACTACATATCAGGAGGAAAAATTGAACCCTTTCAGTGATGTGCTGGACCAGTAAGAACAGATTTTACACATATCTTCCCAATTCTGCATTCAGTGACATCTCATTAGAAGCCTGAAATTGGCCATATTAGGAATATTTCACCCCTGAAAGCCAGCAAGTGGTACAAATCCTTGCCCCCTGCAGAACTAGCTTAGCAGCAAACAAATGCCTGTGATATCCTGGAGAGGCCCAAGAAAATGAGAGCCAAGAAGATGCTGAGTACTTAAGATGCCCTTGTGGTGTGTGTGTGTGTTGGGGAGGGAGAAATTGTTTTAGTTATTCCTTCAAGATCATTTTCTAAATCTATTGCTTTGGTTTATTTAAAATATTTCTAGGGGCGCCTGGGTGGCTCAGTCGGTTAAGCGTCCGACTTCGGCTCAGGTCACGATCTCGCGGTCTGCGAGTTCGAGCCCCACGTCGGGCTCTGGGCTGATGGCTCAGAGCCTGGAGCCTGCTTCCGATTCTGTGTTTCCCTCTCTCTCTGCCCCTCCCCCGTTCATGCTGTCTCTCTCTGTCTCAAAAGTAAATAAACGTTAAAAAAAACATTTTAAATATTTCTATATACACAAAGCTCCAAATCCTGATCAGCAACTAAATTCGTTTGTCTTGGGATATTTAACCTATTCATTCAGATGGAATAACATGGTTAGACCAATATATGAAGTTAGAAGAAACAAATTTAATTACTTCAAGGAAAATTTTACTAATAACTATTATTTGGATTGGGATCCTATGGTACTACCACCTCTAACTCCCCCCCAATGCAGATATTTAGATCTAGGAGGAGATACTTAACACAAGGTGGGCAACGAAATTTTTTCTCCTGGAATTTGTAGGGTGGTTAGCTCTTGATAGCCAAGTTGGAAAGTCATATTTATATCTTCCATCTGACATTAGTGCTGTGAAGAGCAATGTGTTACAGAGCAGAGGAAATCACAAAGCAACTAGGAGAATAAAGAAAATATGCAAAGAGAAACAGTGTTAAGAGATCTTGTGGTCCAGGAAAGAGAGGGCAATGTGACATTTCATAACCTGCAATCCCATGAAGCATGGCTATCCTGCCTGCAATTGGGTTTCACATGCTTCAGTTCTGTTCTTTAAATGAACACTTCTTTAGTTTAGAAGTTCTTATTAAAAATGCCATTTCAGATTTAGTTGAGAAAAAATATTCCATTAATATCCAGTATGGAATTAAATTGACCTCTTGCAATCACTTAGCAATCACTTAGATGTTTAATAATCATCTCAAAATTTACATCCAAAAGTGAACTCCCGAATTTCACCCCAAACTGTTTCATGCACATTTCATCTTTTTCTTCACATAAATGTCTGCTTTTTTTTCTAGTCATTCAAGCTAAAACCATTTGATTTTGACTTCTTTTCTCTCACATAACTACATCCAATCCCATATAGCATGTCATGTTGGCTCCATTTTCTGAATGTATTCAAAATCTGAATTTCTCATCATCTCCATTGCCACCAAGCTCTTCCAAGCTATTATTCTCTCTTGCCTGGATTATTGCAATAACTCTGAGTTAATAGTGCTCGTTTCTGCCTTTCTCCACCTCCACCCTTCCCCAAGTCTATTTTCTACACAACAACCAGAGTAAATCATCCCTCTATTCAGACAACACTACATTAAGCTTCCTTCCCATTTCCCTCAGGCTCAAAGCCAAAAAACCATATAATGACTCCTCCTCTTTAGCTCTGTAACCTCACCTCCAACTATTCACCTCTTCATTTATTTCCTTCCAACTCTATGTTCTTCCCTGCTTTCCTGAAACACCTTTCCCTTCAGGTTCTTTGCCTTTCCTGTTCCCATTTGCTTAGAAATTCTCCTTAGTTATCTGCTTACTTCAATTCCTCACCACCTTTAAGTGTTTACTCAAATGTTACCTTACGACTACAGATTTTCCTGGCCATTCAATTTAAATTAAAACACCCCCACCCCCCAGGACATCTTATCCCCTTTCAAGCTCCCTTCTGCCATATAATTTACAAGCATGTAATGCAGTATATATTTAATCCCTGTTGTTAATTTTGTTTCTCTCCACTAGACTATATATAAACTCTGTGCTGGCAGAAATGTTTGACTGTTAGATCACAACTGCATCCCCCTGTGCCTAGGAAGGTGTTTAGCATATAGTAGATGCTCAATAAGCCCTTGAATAAGTGAATGAGTACATTCAAATAATAAATAAAAATATTTGTGGGGGTGAAGTTGGGAGATGGCTGAATTACACAAACTATTTGCCTCCACTGCCCTAATTCAATGGAATATTGCCAACTCTTTGTTTTGTTCTATTTAGATTCTGCATCTGTGTAGATTCCGTTTCCAAAATTTGTGGATGTATAGTAATTTAGTCAGGAAAAAAGTTGTTTCCATGGATGCCTGGTAAACTGATTACAATGAAATTGGCACTGGGTTCTATAATATGACACCATGGCATATTAGAATTCTAATTTACACTATAAAGTTTTTCTAGTGGCAGAACGGGTACTTTCCCAGGTCTTTTTTTTTTTTTAACAGAACTTAGATAAATAGCCCATGTTGTATCTGGCATCTGATCACTCATAGCAATCTTCTCAGATAAAAACACAATGTCAGTGAGAAGAAAGGAAAAATATCCTGCAGAATAGAAAAGAATAATCCCTTGCAAAACCATCTCTGGATGCTAATGAACCAACAATAAAGGCCCTATTATGAAATTGTTTTGAGTGATATTGTTCACATTAAGTTTCAGTGATGCCAAAGGCAGAATCACCCTGAGGCTTGGACCCATCAGCTAGGACAATGACATTTAAGCTCAGCAATTTTAAAAATGGTTGGTGCGTCTAGTTTATATCAGAATGAAAAATTGGAAACTTGAATTTATTTTTAGTCTTATTTTGACATTATTGATCATATTCTTGAGCAGAAAACAAAGGAAATACCCTGAAATACACACAAACATATATCCTAATGAGACAATACCAGCATTTAAAGTGTATGGAGTCCTCCACACCCATCCCCAGGCTGAAAGAGTAATATGTGCTTGTTTTGAATTTCCTGTGTCCTCACACTGTAAGATTTTGAAATCTGGTTAGATTGGTAATTGCTTCCATTGCCATATGTAGACACTTTAAATAATGATGTAGGTGATAGGAACTGGAGACGAAATGCATAGTCAATATATTTTGACTTGCTCATAAATCTAGGAAATTTAGAGAATCTCTAGTCATTAAGTAATGTTTGAAATCATATGTGGATAATGAATTCCTCCATGGCCCTCCAAGGACAACACAGACTCCAAATTAGACACTAGAATTTTGTACTATATGAATGTGATACTGAGATCAGATGTTCAGCATTCTGGCATATTTAATAAACCATACTTGACACAATTGTATTTTTTAAATGTACAATTAAAGTTATGTCACAAACGAAGTAGTTGATCTAGGAAACGTTTAAGTCTTCAGTTGTAAAACTGAGTATTAAATTTGAACAGCTGGATCTTTTTGGCTAACTCTAGTGAAGGGATGGGCTAACCTCCTCTATGATTAATCCTCATATCCTTGGTAGACCATTCTGGAATAGTCCAACTTAGAAATTCTTACAAAGTTAAAGTTTCTACGAATGTAAAGATCATGTAGGACAGATGATGAAGAGGGTATCTTCTCATGAAATTTGAGGCCTGAGAAGAACACTAGAGCTCAGCTTCACTCAATTTTTTCATTTTACAGATAAGAAGTTGAAATCCAGAAAAGCAAAGTAATGTGGACCCATAATAGTAGTTATAATTGCATTATGTGACTAAAGGGGATCTGAGTATGCCATCCCAAAATATGTCACTCTGGGAAAAGGATGATTTTGAGTTGAAGGCAACTGAGAAGCAACAGATGTAGGAAGAACTCTGCTCTCCCACTTTCTGCTAAAAGCAGGGCATAAGTTTCCTTTGGTAAGTTTCTCCATGTCTGTCAAAATTCAAAGTACAATCATCAGCCACTTTACTGCTGCATCACTTGAGCACTTAGAAGCAGTCCTAGCACACACTCAGTGCTCAATAAGTACATTTGATTCACAGAAATGGATTCCTTTCATTCCTTTTGCTTACCTTCTAATTCATTTTCAAAGGGGCAGAGTGATCTTTTCAGTTCTCTAACACTATCACATCATTCTCCTATTAAAACCCACATTGGCTTTCCATCACTTTTTGAAAAAAAAATTAATAAGCCTTAAATGGTCCTGCATGAATGGATTGGTTAATACTCTATCTTGTACAAAACAAGATGAGAAATGTGAGTCTGTGCACTTGTAATTTATTACCACTGTATAGGATTTGCACTGTGATGTCAACCTCCACATTGAATAATTGGGAACTGTGAGTGTGCCAAACTTCAATGGATGCAAGAGGAGAGAATATTGGGGGAAAGGATATCCCACATGGCACACACATTTTAAAATAAAATTTTTGATTATAAATATTTTCAGACACAAATGGAGAGAATATATAACTCCATATACTTATCACATAGTTTTAACAATTATCAATATCTTATTTTACATTCCTTTCTTATAGCTAAAGTATTTTAGGAGAACTCCTAAACTTCATACCACTTCATTTCAACCTTTATTTATTCATTTATTTCTTTACTTACCTATTTATTTACTTTTACTTATTTTTATTTTTTATTTTTATTTTAGAGAGAGAAAGCACACGAGCAGAGAAGGGGGGGAGGGAGGACAGGAAGAGAGAGGAAGAAGGGAGGGAGACAGAGAGAATCTTAGGCTCCATGCTTAGTGCAGAGCCCAACACAAAGCTGGATCCCATGACACTGCGATCAAGACCTGACCCAAAATCTAGAGTTGGATGTTCAACAGACTGAATCACCCACGTGCCCCCTCATTTCAACTTTTAATGGGCACCTTAACAATATGCACACTTCCTGATAAACTTCAATGCTGCTATCCTATTAACAAAAAAAGCAAGAGGTGCTTGACATTATCTGATTCAAAAGCCATATTAAAATATTTAAAGTTCTTTCAAAAAGTGTCTTTTTTACATATGAGTTATTAGAATGAGGATCCAAATAAGGTCCATAGATTGTGTTTGGTTATGTCTCCTAAATTTCTTACTCTGAAGCAGTCCTCATTCTCATCTTTTAAAATGTTATCCCATTGACTTAAGACACAGGGTTCGAGGTCCTACAGAAAGTCCTACATTCTAGATGTTTCAGTTTGATACCTTTGTGGTCACATTTAATTTGTTTTGCCACAAAATTTTCTGTAAATTGAAAGTTACCCCAAAAGACTTGAATAAATTCAGATGAGTGTTCTCTTGTATTTTCTCCCACCAAGAACACTGAAGTGATGCTGTGCATTTCTCATAGCATTACAGAAGAGGCACACAATGTCTGATTCTCTTCCTAATGATACTAAAATAAATGTGGGTTCAGGTGGTGATGGACTGACCCCCTCCATTACAATATTACCAATCACACTTTTAACCAATACCTTCCTTCTGTGATTATTTTTGTCTTAATTAGGTTTTAAGGGTTTACAAATGATCATTTTCCAACTCTATCAATTCTTCCATATTTATTTGTTGGAATTTCTCTGTAAAAAAAAAGAACAAAAAACAAAACAAAAAACACCTTTTCCCTTGTCAACTAAGGCTGTTTACCCTAAAATGTAGTTCATATAGATAAAGCAGGATTGTTTTTAATTGTCTTCCATTAATTGACAAGATCCAAGTCTAGGTCCAAGGTCTAGTTTGCGTATATGTGTGTTTCTACAGCTCCGTTGAGATATTTCACATATTATAAATCATAGTTTACAGTTCAATGCTTTTCAGTATATTCATAGACTGTGCAGTCATCAACCTAATCAAATTTTAGAACATTTTCAATACTCTTGAAAAATCCCTGCCCATTAGCAGTCACTTCCAATTATCCCTACTTCCCAGTCTTAAGGTAACACTAATTCCATGTCTGACTCTATAGATTTGCCTGTTCTGGCTACTTCACATAAATGAATCATGTAGTGTGTCATGTTTTGTGATTAGTTTCTTTCACTTAGCATAACGTTTTCAAGGTTTATCTATATTGGACCATGTATCAACACTTCATTCTCTTTTATTGCTGAATAGTATTCTATTGTATTAATAAAACATATTGTTTATCCACTTGGGTGATATCATCAATAATACTGCTATGAACATCTGTACAGGAGTTTTTACATGGGCTTATTTTGGATAGATACCTAAAAGTGGAATTGCTGGGTCATATGGTAATTTCATATTGAGCCTTTTGAGTAACTGTCAGACTTTTCCAAAGCAGAGGTAAAATTTTACATCCCCATCAGCAATATATGACTGTTATGATTTCTCTATCTCTTCATCAACACTTGTTATTGTCTTTCTTTTTATCTTAGCCATCCTAGTGGTATGAAGTAGATTTTAATTATGCTTTTGATTTTCATTTCTCTAATGATCAAAATTGCTGAGGATCATTTCATATGCTTACTAACCATTTGTATACCTCCTTTGGAGAAAAGTGTATTCCAATTCTTTGATTACTTAAAATGTTTTTTAACTTTCTTTTTTTATTTTGAGAGAGAGACAGAGAGCAAGTGAGCAGAGGAGGAGCAGAGAGAGAGAGGGTGAGAGAGAATCTAATGCAGGCTCCTCATTGTCAGCACAGAGCCTGATGCAGTGCTCAAACCCATGAAGAAGCCATGAGTTCGTGACCTGAGCAGAAACCAAGAGTCTGATGCTTAACCAACTGAGCCACCCAGGGACCCCTGACTGTTTTTTATTTTGCTACAATCCTATGGGAATTTAACCCATTGGTACAGGCTTATTTAACTTTAGTTACTACTAACAATCCTATCTCCATATATTTCTATTCTTTACTTCATTATTTCCTCTCTAATGTTTTCCCCCCCTTCTATTTCTAGATTCTTAGGGTGGAAAGGTAGATTGTTGATTTGAGATCTTTCCTCTTTTTAAATATAGGCATTTGCAGCTATAAATTCCCCTCTCAACATCACTGTAGTTGCATCCCATTACTTTCAGTATACTGTTTCCATTTTCAGTAATATCAAAGTATTTTCTAAAATTTCACTTAAGAATTCTTCTCGACATATTGGTTATTTAGGAGGGTTCATTTATTTTCCACATTCTGTGAATTTCCCAATTTTTCTCAATGTTGATTTCTGATTTAATTACATTGTGGCCAAAAAACATACCTTGTATGATTTTAATACTTATAAATTTATTGAGTCTTATTTTATGACCTAGCATATTTCCATCCCGGAGAAAGTTCTCACTGCCCTTGAGGAGGATGAGTGATCTGCTGCTGCTGAGTGCTGTGTTCTACAGATGTCCATAAAGTCTAGTTGGTGTTTAGCCTTAAGTTTTCCATTTCCATGTTGATCTGCCTAGTTCTATCCATTATTGAAGTGGGGAAGTGAAGCCTCCAATTATTATTATTGAATTATCTATTTCTCCCTCCAATTCTGTCACTTTTTGCTTCATGTAATTTAGGGCTCTGTTAGTAGGTGAATATGTTATAGATGATTGGCCAATGTTCTTGGCATTATCTTATTAGCTATTACCTTATTTTGCTAGCTTAAAAGCAATGATTCTATTACTATTTCCTGTTAATCCTGAAAACTACTTTATTCCCAATTAATTCAAATTAGTGGGTTTTTTTCTACATCTAAAGTTTCTATACCCTAATATAATAGTTCCCATTTGGAAGTGTGTGAAATTCAATCTTTGCTTTTTAAAACAGATTCTTTAAAAATAATCCAATTGACTTGTAAATATGAAACACCACTATGACATAATTTTTTTAAATGTTTATTTATTATTGAGAGACAGAGAGATACAGAGTGTGAGCAGGGTAGGGGTAGAGAGAGGGAGAGACACAGAATCTGAAGTAGGCTCCAGGCTCTGAGCTGTCAGCACAGAGCCCGATGCGGGGCTCGGACTCACAAATTGTGAGATCATGACCTGAGCTGAAGTCGGACGCTTAACCGACTGAGTCACCCAGGTGCCCCTATGATATAATATTTTAAGGATGGATGATGCAGTGAAATGAATAAAGGTTACAAATTTGAACATTAATATGGCAAAAATCATGCATAAGTGTTGTCAAGAAGTGATCACAAAATGGTAGATGGATCACCTTTAAAAGAAGTTCAGGGGCACCTGGGTGGCTCAGTAGGTTAAGCATCTGACTTTGGTTCAGGTCATGATCTCGCAGTTCATGAGATTGAGCCCCACATCAGGCTCTGTGCTGGTGGTGCAAAGCCTGCTTGGGATTCTCTCTCTCTCTGCCCCTCCCCCATTCTCTCTCTCTCTCTCTCAAAATAAATAAACTTAAAAAAATTTAAAAAAAAGAAGTTCATGCCTGATAACTGATGCATTCGCTCTAAGAATACTTTGCAAGTATGTTATATTAAAACACTGAAACTGTAGAGGAGAGAGGAGATAGAAAATTCAGGCTCCATGCAACATAGAAATTCTATGACTTCCTATTAAAGTAATGAAAATGCATATGGAGCAAATATCAATAGGAAGATATAAACAGGAATGAAAGGCTGAAGACAAAGCTATAGCAACTTAAAGGTAATTTGTTAATCTCTATCATCTGTAACCAATATCCACGGCTGTGCACAGAAGACAGGCAACAAGGCTTGACTTGCATATAATGTTCTATAAATTACCTCCGTATAGTTCAACTTCAGTGAAATGATGGACTAGACAAAAACCTGTCCACAGAGAAAAGGAAAAGACATAGAAATGTGTCTGATATAACCTGGACACTGGGCAGGAAAAAAAAAAAAAACTTAATTGAAAATTTATAACCACAGTTCTTCCCTCACGGGTTTAGGATTATAATTTATGCTAACTGTATAGTTCCCAAAACTCCAAACTCCAAACTGAATCTGCATTTGTTCCATGATAAGGGTATCCCAATAACCTGGAAAGAAGCCATGGCAAAACTTTTCTAAAGTATTTATAGACTCATAATCCAAAATTTACATAAAGCCCCAGGAAATAGACAGCCACCAGAGAAAGTAGAACAATACATTGCAGACTTTGACCCCCAAGAATTTCAAATTTTACAAGTATATGAGATCTAATGAAAATTAATTAAAGTGTAAAGAAATAAGATTGAAACAAAAAGATGAACAAATAATAAAATAAAAAACAAAGAATAAAATATCAAGTGATGTGGAAAAGACCTAAGTGGATCGCTAGAGATGAGAAATAAAATAATGGAATTATAAACTTCCATACTGGTTAAGTTGCAAAATAGACATTGTAGAAGAAGAATGGGTGATCCAGTTGAAGAAACTGAGAGAATTAGCAAACATGAGAGGTAAGTTAGGAGATGTGAAGAAAAGAATGAGAAGTTCCAGTGTAAACCTAAAGGAGGTTTAAAAGGAAAGTGTATATTGGAAAAGATGAAATGTTCTAGAGAACAGGGGGTAAGAGTTAAGAATAATATAAAATATAGAAATTCAAGATTCTGGAATCCCAAACAAGAAAAATAATTTACCTACATCTAAACACCTTTTAGGCTGTAAGAAATCAAAGACCAAGAGAAGATTTTAAAAGAATCAGAGGACAAATATAGTTACATAAAAATGAGTGACAATAAACATGGCAGCAGTGAGACCCAAATTAATATTGGTGAGGTACTAAGAGAAAATCACTATAGACCAAGAATTAAATATATAGCTTATCATTCATGACCAAAATAGGAATAAAGATAATTTCAGATAAATAATAGTGAGGACATTCTAAAGGACATAATTCTGGAAAAAGAAGTTTCCCAGAAGGAAGTCAGAGATGCAAGAAGAATTGATTAGCAAAAAGAATTGGAAAAAACAAAAAATCTAAACAAATATTAGTGTATAAAATAATAAGCAGTTGGGTATAAAAATACTGAATAATAGTTTCCAAGTCAGGATGTTGGATTTCAGATGCATTTCTCCCTTCTCATAGTATTGTTCTTGGCATGCCCAATGCCATTTTTATTCAAATTGGTTTTAATATAACCTCTCTTTATTTGTTATGTTTTCTCTTTGTAAGCGTATGGATAATTTAACATAATCTTGATGGGTGTCTTGCTGTATTTATTTTTATGGGTACATTGAGGGCTTATTTAATTCGCTCTCATCTTAAATGTTTGGAAAATTTTCTTCCACTATTTCTTTTATAATATTCTCCCTTCATTTTTTTCTATCTTTACTTTTTGAAATTCTAATATTTCAGTTTAGATTGATCCTCTAATTTTCTAAATGTTTTTTTTTTTTTAACATTTATTTATTTTTGAGACAGAGAGAGACAGAGCATGAACGGGGGAGGGTCAGAGAGAGAGGGAGATACAGAATCTGAAACAGGCTCCAGGCTCTGAGCAGTCAGCACAGAGCCCGACGCGGGGCTCGAACTCACAGACCGCGAGATCGTGACCTGAGCCGAAGTCGGACGCTTAACCGACTGAGCCACCCAGGCGCCCCTATCCTCTAATTTTCTTACATTTTGTCCTCATTTTTCTTTTTTTTTTTTTTTTTTGCATTTTTGTATACTTCATCCTTTTCTTTTGAGAGATTTATCTTGCAAATGTTCTTGTTTTTGTCTTTAATGTTTATTATATTATTGGTTTCTAAGCAATGTTTTGCTTGTTCTCAGCCTCATTTATGTACTTCTTTAAGTTTGTTCAGTCACATCTTCTGGAGCCTTGACTACTTATTTCATGAAAAGCTCTGGTGGGTCATCTCTCTTCCCTTTCTAGAACAAACAGATGTCTGGCATCTCTTGCACTGAAGTCAGGTTCCAGGGCCTCCAAGGTGACTGCCAAGGTGGGAGTCCCTGCCTACTGGATACCCAAGTCCCACTCAGCTGAATCCAGTCCCTTTACTTGCAAACTAACCTGAAGCTCATAGCAGCTGGCTTCCTCAGCAAACACATTATACTCTGTGAAGACTGAATCTGAAAGATCTACTCTACATAGTTTTGTATATCTAAACTCCTCATCTTGAGAAAGGACTAATTTGAATATTTTTACCTAGTTATTCATTAGGTTGTATCAGAGAAAGGCACTTAAATCAAATCTTTCTTCCAGAGAACTTGCAATTACACTGTCTTGAGGTCCATATCACTGTCTCCAGACAATTTTATTTTGTTTTTTATTGGCCTGTAATTTAACTGACACAGAAAAATCAAAGAAAGAAATCCTGCCAAATAAAACCTAGCTAAAAGAATAGGAAGAGCACATGTCCACAAACAGGTACCTAAAGCTGCCCCAGTGAAATTTAAGAATTTAAAAGAGGCCAATTCAAATGGGAAAGATGTCACAAAGCAAAACATATAAACATATCTATAGCTCACATTTGTTTTGATCACACGTTCCTCTAGGAAACACATGGCAACTAGGAAGAAAATCCTATTTTCACTGCCAGCAGTTAAAGGACTAACCTGCCTTGGAATCCAAAGTATTAGGAGTGTTGTATGTGTTTTAAAACTCATCAAGTGCCACTTTACAGGAATGTTAGAGATTCACTTTTGCAGTAATGATAACTGTTTCTATTATAGAAATATCATTTGCTGAATATAGCTTTCAGGCAAAAAGACCACTATGTGAGTTAATAGACTTCAGGTTCTAATTAAGTGCTGCTCTTTGGAGAATGGTTTACATATGGGTACCCTAGACTTAATGTTTTATTTAAACATAGCTTGTTTTGTATAACAAAGGATGGGAAATATAAAAGCATAAACTGAAAAATATCCCAAGGGGTTATATATTGCTTCTCTTTAACCACTGGAGAATTGTACAACCCACTTATCATGGGGTTGTCTGTTCTTTGCTAAAGAATGAGGGTGAATCTTAAATTATTCCAAGTAGCTCACTTCGATTTCCTACGACCATTTCTATCAGGAGACAGAAAAGTATTTTGGGAACAATAAAGTGCTATGCAAATGCAAGTTTTTATAATTAGTATTAAGACCTGTTCTCTATTCCCAGAAGAGGAAAATGACTAGACATTTTGCATCTTATAAAAATTCTTGCACCCCTGAAAACACTAAGATGTTATTCTTCAGCTTTCTCCATGCAAATAAAACTCACATTTTACTTTTTCCTAATTAGCCTTACTTCTCAGTCTGAGTTCATTCTCCCTATTGGACAATTGCCAAACTTACCATGCCAGAAATATAAAACAAGTAATAAACTAGCAGAAAATGGGGTGATTTTTGTTAAATTTTTGATATTTTTAACAGATAAAGGTCAACCTCTAATTCAAGTCAATCATGTCTAATACTTATATTTTAATTTTTACAACTTTTAATTATGAATAATTTTAACATGAAAATTGAAAGACTACTACATCACCAGGAATGTCTACATCACCAGGTGGTCAATTTGATTCAACAATTATTAGTGTTTTCTTATAGCTGATTATCTATCATACACCCACATGCACACATACACAATTTTCCAAATTATTTTAAAGATGCAGATACTGCATAATAATAATGCAATTATCTCACCAAAAACCTCCAAAATCTCATTCAGTGTCAAGTCCATGATCAAATTGCCATAGTCATCCCACAAATACCTCTCCCACAATCTATATATTATAGGTAGTTTCTGGTTTAGCTCTCCAATTTTTTTATTGAAAAAATATATTATATATATATAATTTACTTTTTATTTGAGTATAGTTGATGATACACAATGTCACATTACTTTCAGGTATACAGCATAGTGATTCAACAAGTTTATGCATTATGCTATGCTCATCACAAGTATGGCTACCATCTGTCACCACACAACTCCATTTCAATGCCGTTGACTACATGTATATTATGTGAAAGGAAGCATGCCGTATGCAATTCTACACTTTGTTTTGTTCATTTAAATTGTATTCTTGTGATCCCTGTATATCAGCGCATACTGGTCATCTTCATTTCTCTAACCTCATGGGGTTACTGTGACTATGGGTTAATATATGCGAAGGGCTTAGCACAATGGTCATAAAATAGCAAGCTCTCCATAAATGCTAACTGCTGTCCTTTTAGAGAGACTATATAAGAATCCTGGAATTAATGGAGAAAAACACCATGCTGTTTTCAGGGAAAGGTATATATAAACACACACACATATGTGTAAATTTACTCCAAGATATTTACTAATTTAATGAAATATGATTGCTGACTTTGGATTGGCTATCAAAAAGCAGTAGCAACACCTTTGTTCCTTATTGTCTTTAACTTCAGAGGCTGAACACCTTTACTACTCAACTCTCTGTCCTCTACTGCAGCTAATGATGTCAGGGAACATTAGTATGGTTATTGAGAGTGTGTGAGCATCCCTTACATACTTTTATCCTATAAAGAGGCAAAGTGTCACTGGGAAACTAGGAGTACAGTTTTCTATGGGTTCATTTTCCTCCTTCCTCCATCTTCCTGCCTAGAACTCAGCTCTGTTGACTAATGGTACATGGGCTATCTTAGGACCTTAAGATACGAAGCTTGAAGGCAAAGTCTTGTAAGTTAAAGATGGATGAATTGAAAACAGAAAAAAAAATCCTGAGTCCCTTAGGGCACTGCAGAGCTGCTGTGCTAACTTTATATTATCTACAGATTTCATGTTATAGGAGACAAATTTATATTTTGGGGAAGCTACTTTTGCCTGGTTCCTGCTTTTTTTCAGTCAAATGCATTCCTAATGGACACAGATAGAAGTCAAAATGAAAATATTAACAGAATTTTTCTGAAAACAATGCTTTTATTTTAAATTACATTTTTGATCCTTTGTAGTTGAGAATACCAAAGAGTATTCAGAAAAACAATGATGCAGAACACTAATATTATCAGCCTTTCTGTATATTAAGATAGATTTGAAGCAAAAATAACTAAATTAGCATATCATTGGGTGGCAAATAAATGATACATCAGTGGAAGAATATTAAAGTTAGTAAATGTCTAAAAGTATAATACATGAAAAATCAGGCATGACCAAATGATGAAGGCGGCAAGGAGCACCCAGTCATTTTTAAAAAGTCATCAACTTGAAAAACATGAGATTTGCTCACAAATTTTCTCGTGTGAAGCCTTACAGATTAATTCTTGTGGTAGACCACAGAGAGAAACCAACATACCCTGTTCTGTGCCGTTGCTGTAAATTTTGCTCTAGCAATTTTCACATATGTTAGAAGTGTTGACTGGTTTGTCTTTTAACACCAACTCCTAAATAGTGCCCGTGGGCTCAATAAATGAACAAAAAATAATTGAATGCTTACCCCCTTCAGTGTTTGGTTGTGGCAAATTTATATAAATAAGACACACCCACCCTCAGAAACCTCGCAACCAGTAGAGAGGATATGATTATGTAACCCACCAAAAAAAAATAATACAAGTAGAATGTTATAAATATCTTGCGGTGGATGCAAACAAAATATTCTCTGAATGTACAGTATTCAAATGAAACCAAGAAAGAGGGAAATGTTTGTTTTTGTCAAATATGTGGATGAATATAACTGTAAAGTCCTATATATTATTTAAAATAGTGTTTTTATCTTTTAGTCAGTGATGGACTACTTTGAGATCCAACCGCTCCCTATAAATATTCCTATATACATAGACCAAAATTTTGCACACAATTTCAGGAGATTTAAAGATTCCCTTGAAGTTTGGCCATGAACACTTAGTTAAGAACCCTTGATCCAGATATATGTAGTTAGGATTTTATCACGATTTATGTAATAAATAATCTGTGTCCACATATAAACTAGTAAACATCATACAGAAATATTTTTAGTAGTACAGAAGCAATGCTGCAGATCCATGATACAATAAATGTTATATATTAAAATACAAGTATTAAACATTATATTTCAATAGTTATGTGAAAATTTTGCTTGCAAACAGGTTAACAGAGCATGATACTT
Organism: Panthera onca; assembly: GCF_046562875.1. Lineage (NCBI taxonomy): Eukaryota > Metazoa > Chordata > Mammalia > Carnivora > Felidae > Panthera > Panthera onca. Next base: position 127,015,858 of record NC_138342.1, read on the forward strand.
TCAGAGTGTTAAAACTGTTTCTAAACAATTACTTTTTAGCACTGCTAATGAAAATGACAACTTTTGCAATGACTTTTTGATGAAAACTTGGCACAATTAAAAGGTTACTTTTATAAAGGTTGATAGTTTCCAGGATATTGAGAGCATTTTGTGCACGCGACTTTGATTGAATATTAATTATGTGTTAATAAAAAATTATAAATGTTGAAGTAGATTATGTAGAAATGGACTTAAAACACTTCTATGGAAGAGGGAGTTTAACGCATTAACATAATTTTTTTTCATGATGACTATACAGATAATTTGGGCTTAATAATCATGTGTTTGTTGCTGTGACTACTGACAGACACATGGGTACAGGTGCAGGAAGAATAGGAAAATATCTTTGAAATTCAGGACTCACTTATTCAATGTCGTTAAGGCTCAAACCATATTCAGGTCTGAGGGTCCCTCTTCTCTCAACAGCTATATTCTATATTTGTTAGTAGAAAAATACCATTCTTACTGTGGGGTTCTAGGGAAACAGTTATGCCTCATAATTTTCTACCCATACCTTTATAGTGATTCAAGGAAGAAAAAGTAGAGAGGGAATCTAAGGGCACAAAATATATAAGGGAGATTATGGTCAGAATTGTTCAACTGAGAATCAGTGCATCTCAGAAATTTGCATTTGCATGTTCTATACATCATTTTGGTGTATATTTATTGGTTCTGAAAATGTTGCTTTAGGGGCGCCTGGGTGGCTCAGTCGGTTAAGCGGCCGACTTCAGCTCAGGTCATGATCTCGGGGTCCGTGAGTTCAAGCCCCGCATCGGGCACTGTGCTGACAGCTCAGAGCCTGGAGCCTGTTTCAGATTCTGTGTCTCCCTCTCTCTGACCCTCCCCCGTTCATGCTCTGTCTCTCTCTGTCTCAAAAATAAATAAACGTGAAAAAAAAATTTAAAAAAATGTTGCTTTAAATATATATCCAATATTAAACTCCGGGCCATCATTGACTCCTTTGTCCATGAAGGCAAGGAGGTGAGGCTTGGTTTACAGAGAAGCAAGCCACAGACTCAATGGTAGTTCCTCAAGTTCAATAAAAAATGCTCCATTTTTCATGAAATAACCGTATGGGGATCCAGACACCATACATGAAAATTAGAAATTAACAATGCTTTAATCAACATGTGGAACTATGTGGCTATAACATATTTCTTAGCTACTTATTAGGATCTTTCTCTATTTGGAGTATCCCATGTCATACAATTTAAAATTATTATGCCTCTATTTGTACGGTGCCTCTTAATTTACAAGGCATTTTCACAAACACGGTTTTCTGTAAACCTCTTAACTTTTGAGCAGTTCTCTCCATTTTATAAATGAGGAGAGCGAGGTTTTTCAATGACATATGCCTAGTAAATGGCCAAGCCAGGACATTAAATCAAGGTCTTTCAACTCTCTCGCGCATTATTTCCATTTCAACACGGTTACTTGCATTTCGCGATACATAAAATGTACTGGCTTTTACATTTTTCATTATGAAATAATTCATCATAATTCTCAGAGGACATTCTTATTTGAAAATTCATCAAAAAATATATCCAATATAAGCATTTTTAAGTGAATGGAATATTTTGATTATCTTACGCATTTTATTTCTTGAGACCGAATTTAGTTGGTGTTTAGTTCTTCTTAAGAGAGATATTTATGGATCAAAACTACCTTTCCAGACTGCTGGTTTCCTTCCAAACAAAATTTCTTTTTACTTTTTTTCCTCTGGCACAAGTTTCTGCATGTAACAGCAGGAATACAAATTATGTCCAAAGCACTTACGTAGTTGGCAGAAGTATTTTCTCTTCTGCTATAAATTTATCAAACATTTTTCAAAACAGTAAATCCCTGAAAACAAGGGCTGAATTCCAAATAGAATCATCATAGTTATGCCATTTACAATGTTTTAGTTAAGAGAATCTTCAATTATCTATTGTAAAGATCCTAAGTTCGAACGCAATAACAATTTGCTATGGGTCTGAACTGGCAGACTAATTTTCAGCTTCAGCAACTCTATTTTTTTCTTGAAACTTTAGGCCAGTTTTTCACTATGGGAAATGCATTACTAATTAGTGATCAGTTCCTGCATGGGTCTTTTTACACAACGTAAGAATATGCATGGCATTGCAGACTGTAGCATTATCATCAAATCGGGAGCATAATGGGACAGATGGAGGAGAAAGAAAGAGCTTTCAGGAGTCAGAAGACAAAATTGAGTGCATACGACATCACTTATAATGTCCTTATGTGTGCAAATTCAATTAGAGGTAAAATATTGATTAGGTAGTTGATGTCACAGATAATACATTATGGAAAAGTAATTAAACATTTTCAATTTTTCATTTTTTAAATATTCACAACACTAGAGCAGAATTAAAGATGAGTTAGTTAGGAAATAAATGGTGCTGATATGAGAAATGAGTTGAGTATGGATAGTCAGATGAGAATTTTTTGTTAATCATAAAGTATTCAGCAAGGATTTATTAAGTGCCTAATATTTGTTAGGCATTCTGTCAAGCAAAATAGATACAATGATGGACACAGAGTAAGACATAGTCCCTTCCCACAAGGACTCTCACCTCTTGAGAGCAGTGAACACTCATCCTTTGAAACACCTTGCACCATTGCTCAGATTCACTAGGGTATTTATCTGGAGTTAGAGAAATATAACTGGGTATGTTGACGCAACTCCAGTTGCCACATCTCTATTGACCAACAACACAAAAATTTATTAGTACAGTAGTTGAAAATGGCCACCATCAAAGCACAGATTTATTAAGACCTTTCCAGATTCTGATTATTTGACATTTATCCTTTATTTCTAAGCTGTGCTTGAAAATATTAACCAGATGGAACCTCAGAGAAGAGTCTCTGGGCTCTTGACTGCATATCAAATGAAAAGGCCACCCTGAGAGCTCAAATACAAGTTTGACTAATCTTAAATACTAAATACCAAAATACTTACATGCCAAAAACACAGAAATACAAAGGAGGTGGAGATGTTATGAGGAGTTCATATTTATGAATATAGAGGTGGAAGAGAATATAATAAATGCACATAAAGAAGGTAGTGTTCATTTCTTGGGGTAAAAAATGAAGTCTAGCAGCTGGTGGGATATAAAGGAAAAAAAATCAAATCAGATATGGAACAAAAATCCGTACAGTTAGCAACCATAGATGGGAAAGTGTTTGGAGAACATAAAAGGAATAAAAGAATATAGTCTCCAAGGATAAGGAGAAAGAATGGTACAGAAAATATGTACACAAATATAGAGCTTTTCATCGCAGATTTTTATGGAAAAAGATTAATTAAGCAGTTGACAGCAATTTGTCCTTCTATAGAAAAAGCAGAGAAATATATTTAGCAGAAAGATACAGACATCAATTTATACTTTACATAGAAGAATAATTTGAATAACCTAACAAACTGAAATTCTTTGCTAATGTTTCCCATTATGAAGAAGCAATAATTCAGTAAATACATAAATGCAATCTCCCTTGAGACAGGAAAGTATGTTTTGGGATAAAATGGCACATCATTCACATAGGGGTTTCTGTCTCGCAGATCTACATATTCATAAGAGAAGGGACATTAGGCCATATAAAAAAAGAAAGGGGTGGGGAGGAAAGAGGCTTCTAAGCAGCCAAAGAGATAGCAAGATTGCATAAAATACTGTATACTCAACAAAAAGTTCCTAATACAGTGCCTGACACATTTATTGATCAGTGACTTAGTCAAAAAAACTTTCTTGGCCCTCATCTTACAGCCACTTAACTTTAATTTTAAATATTTTTCTAGCCTTGCCATTTGTTTTCTTAGCCCAGAAGAGATGAAGAGATGGAGATAAGTAACTTGATAAAAAATAGGAAATAGCTGACCTCCAGACACTAAATGGGCAAGTAGAAAATAAAATTTGAAAAAGCCTCAAGAAAACTCAAAATCGGTCACTTCATGTTGGAATATACCCCTGAAACAACTCTGCAGGAAATGGGTGTGCAGGGCAGAAATTATTACTCACAATCACGAACTTATTTTAGTCATCTATTTTCTCAGTGTATACTTACTGATCACCTACCTTAAGTGACCTACATTCTCAATCCTTTTTTCATTTTCACCCTGTAAGAAGTCTATTTAGACACCTATTTTTTTTCCTGAACTGCCATTCGCCACTCCTGCCATGAAAATGTAATACCACAAACATAATATTTATCTTTTTATGTACTGTGGTCCTTTGAAGGGTTTCAAATCTCTGTAATATCTATGATTTTTTCACCCATTAAAAACCACACTTTGTCCCCTTGAAGGCAATATAGCACCCCCAATGAAGATATATGCTCTACTTTGAGCCAAGCACTGAAGTATGTAATGGTAAACAAAATAGAAATGGTTTCTGCCCCTGTGGAACTCACTGTCTAGAGAAGGAGATAGTTAGTATAAGCTCAGTATAGTAGCAAATGCAAGGATATAATGATGAACCCATATTACTAGTCAGCTGGGTAAGAAAAGACTTCTTTGGGAAAGTGACACTTGAACTGAGATCTGAAGATGGGTAGGATTATCTAGTAAAGAAGGAAAGGAAAAGCATCTGAGGTAGAGAGAACAGCATGTACCAAGGGTCTGTAGCAGGAGGGAGTATGGTAAGAGCAAGAGATTTAAGAAGACCAATATGGATAGAGCAAAGAGAACATCAGAGAACACAATGTACAATGAGGCTGCAAAGCAGGCAAGGGGGTCGCAGGCTATATTAAGGCTTTTAGTCTCCATTCTATCCATTCAAAGAGCAAGCTGAAAAAAGTGAATGGCCTCAACCAGAAGCAGAGTCTTTAACATAATCAGATTTACAATAATCACACACATACAAATTGAATTATGTTTAAAGTATATTCTGTTTGTAAATGCCTGGAATTATGGAAGTTGTAATATTTTCAGTGTTTTCCATTAAAATGACAATGATTTAAAAATTGATGCTTCTATGGTGGATTTTAATTGCCTAGAAAATTAGACCACATGAAACAGTTAATTCTCAACAACGCCAGGAAAAGCAGGTATTTTTCTATTTAAAATTGGACCAACTCATTGTGACATATGGAGTAATAAAGAAAATGAATAATGAATGTATGCAACAGATGATTATTATGTTTATAAAGTATGACAAGTAGAATGGTTGCAAAATAATTGATGAAGAATAAAGGCTGATAAGAGGCATATGTCATTCTAAAAGCTGTAAGAGTGAGCCTGAGCCTCTCCTCAACTGATATGCTATGCATCCCTACTTGAACAAAACAACTGCTTCTCTTACCTTTGAATGCATTTGTTTCCTACCATATAAGAAATTTCCATTAGAAACCATACCATTTTAAGAAATGACTTTAATAGTCACTCAATTCCTATTCTTTGGTACTATACAATAGGTGAGTCTTTTTTTTTTCTTTTTTCCTTCTTCCTTTTTATTTTATTTTATTTTATTTTATTTTATTTTTTTTTTTTTTAGCTGTAGGTTTTTTGAAGATGCCCTTTATTAGTTAAAGCAATTTCTATTCATAGTTTACTGGGAGTTTTTATTATAAACAGATGTTGAATTTTGCAATATTTTGTCGATATTTTTGCATTTATTGACATGAGCATGGTTTTTTTTTTCTTAGTTTAATGTGGCAAATTACATGTAGTGATTTTTATTTTATTTTATTTTATTTTTATTATTTTTTAATATATGAAATTTACTGTCAAATTGGTTTCCATACAACACCCAGTGCTCATCCCAAAAGGTGCCCTCCTCAATACCCATCACCCACCCTGCCCTCCCTCCCACCCCCATCAACCCTCAGTTTGTTCTCAGTTTTTAACAGTCTCTAATGCTTTGGCTCTCTCCCACTCTAACCTCTTTCTTTTTTTTTTTTTTTTTTTCCTTCCCCTCCCCCATGGGTTTCTGTTATGTTTCTCAGGATCCACATAAGAGTGAAACCATATGGTATCTGTCTTTCTCTGTATGGCTTATTTCACTTAGCATCACACTCTCCAGTTCCATCCATGTTGCTACAAAAGGCCATATTTCATTTTTTCTCATTGCCACGTAGTATTCCATTGTGTATATAAACCACAATTTCTTTATCCATTCATCAGTTGATGGACATTTAGGCTCTTTCCATAATTTGGCTATTGTTGAGAGTGCCGCTATAAACATTGGGGTACAGGTGCCCCTATGCATCAGTACTCCTGTATCCCTTGGATAAATTCCTAGCAGTGCTATTGCTGGGTCATAGGGTAGGTCTATTTTTAATTTTCTGAGGAACCTCCACACTGCTTTCCAGAGCGGCTGCACCAATTTGCATTCCCACCAACAGTGCAAGAGGGTTCCTGTTTCTCCACATCCTCTCCAGCATCTATAGTCTCCTGATTTCTTCATTTTGGCCACTCTGACTGGCGTGAGGTGGTATCTGAGTGTGGTTTTGATTTGTATTTCCCTGATAAGGAGCGACGTTGAACATCTTTTCATGTGCCTGTTGGCCATCCGGATGTCTTCTTTAGAGAAGTGTCTATTCATGTTTTCTGCCCATTTCTTCACTGGGTTATTTGTTTTTCGGGTGTGGAGTTTGATGAGCTCTTTATAGATTTTGGATACTAGCCCTTTGTCCGATGTGTCATTTGCAAATATCTTTTCCCATTCCGTTGGTTGCCTTTTAGTTTTGTTGGTTGTTTCCTTTGCTGTGCAGAAGCTTTTTATCTTCATAAGGTCCCAGTAATTCACTTTTGCTTTTAATTCCCTTGCCTTTGGGGATGTGCCGAGTAAGAGATTGCTACGGCTGAGGTCAGAGAGGTCTTTTCCTGCTTTCTCCTCTAAGGTTTTGATGGTTTCCTGTCTCACATTCAGGTCCTTTATCCATTTTGAGTTTATTTTTGTGAATGGTGTGAGAAAGTGGTCTAGTTTCAACCTTCTGCATGTTGCTGTCCAGTTCTCCCAGCACCATTTGTTAAAGAGACTGTCTTTTTTCCATTGGATGTTCTTTCCTGCTTTGTCAAAGATGAGTTGGCCATACGTTTGTGGGTCTAGTTCTGGGGTTTCTATTCTATTCCATTGGTCTATGTGTCTGTTTTTATGCCAATACCATGCTGTCTTGATGATGACAGCTTTGTAGTAGAGGCTAAAGTCTGGGATTGTGATGCCTCCTGCTTTGGTCTTCTTCTTCAAAATTACTTTGGCTATTCGGGGCCTTTTGTGGTTCCATATGAATTTTAGGATTGCTTGTTCTAGTTTCGAGAAGAATGCTGGTGCAATTTTGATAGGGATTGCATTGAATGTGTAGATAGCTTTGGGTAGTATTGACATTTTGACAATATTTATTCTTCCAATCCATGAGCAGGGAATGTCTTTCCATTTCTTTATATCTTCTTCAATTACCTGCATAAGCTTTCTATAGTTTTCAGCATACAGATCTTTTACATCTTTGGTTAGATTTATTCCTAGGTATTTTATGCTTCTTGGTGCAATTGTGAATGGGATCAGTTTCTTCATTTGTCTTTCTGTTGCTTCATTGTTAGTGTATAAGAATGCAACTGATTTCTGCACGTTGATTTTGTATCCTGCAACTTTGCTGAATTCATGTATCAGTTCTAGCAGACTTTTGGTGGAGTCTATCGGATTTTCCATGTATAATATCATGTCATCTGCAAAAAGCGAAAGCTTGACTTCATCTTTGCCAATTTTGATGCCTTTGATTTCCTTTTGTTGTCTGATTGCTGATGCTAGAACTTCCAGCACTATATTAAACAGCAGCGGTGACAGTGGGCATCCCTATTTTATTTTATTTTTAATGTTTATTTTTGAGAGAGAGAGAGAGAGAGAGAGAGAGCAAGGGGTAGGGAGAGAGGGAGACACAGAATCTGAAGCAGGCTCCAGGCTCTGAGCTGTCAGCACAGAAACCGATGCGGGGCTCAAACCCATGAACTGAGAGATCATGACCTGAGCCGAAGTCAGACGCTTAACCGACTGAGCCACTCAGGTGCCCCTCCTTCTTCCTTTTTAGAGAGAGAGAGAGAATGTATGAGGGGGAAGGAGAGTAAGAGAGTAAGGAGGGAGAGAGAGAGAGAGAGAGAGAGAGAGGGAGAGAGAGAGAATCTTAAGCAGTTTCTACATTCAGCATGGAGCTCCGACATAAGGGCTTAATCTCACAACCACGGGATCATGACCTGAGCTGAAATTGAGTTGGACACTCAACTGACTAAGCCACCCAGGAACCCCAACAGGAGGTGAGTCTTAACAGAGTTCAGAAACTTGCTTAAACTTAGTTACATTAGGGTTCAAATACATCTTTGATTTCTATTCTCAGTATATTTGTATTTGTCCACGTGTATGTGCATATACCATTGAATATTAGGTTCTAAAAAATCTCAAAATATCCTTTGAGGTTTTTTTCTACATTTTAATTTTATTTATTAATTTTAAATTTTTTTGCATGTTCATTTATCTATTTTTGAGAGAGAGAGAGAAGGAAAGCACGAAGAGAGAAGGAGTAGAGAGAGAGGGGAAGAGAGAGAATCCCAAGCAGGCTCCTTGCTGTCAGTGCAGAGCTCAACACAGGGCTTGAACCCATGAGCCCTGAGATCATGACCTGAGCTGAAATCAAGATTAGGACACTTAATGAATGAGCCACTCAGGCACCCCTTCATTTTATTTTTTAAGATAATACCATAGTAGAGAAACCAAGTGTTGCTATTTAAGAGCAGACTGTGTGCCCCAACTGATGCTCTCAGGTTAACCAGGAAGTATATAATATGAAAGAAAGGCAGGGAGGCCTGGAAGTTTGGTTTTTTTATGCTGTTCTAGAAAAACCTCATCTTGTTCAACTTGGCTATTTAACACTTTGGTCAGATATGTGCACACAACACAACCTTTGACAAAATTACTTCCTGGGTTGCTTTTATTTTCCAAATGAGGTAAAGTTATGTAAAGCGATCAACAACTTTCCACCACCCTCCCAAAGATGACAGAAACACTACTGCTCCATGCCATTGTGGAATACAAGGATGTGCTCCCATACCAACAGAGGCCCTGAGCCAATTCCAAGGTCCTTGGAAACTATCCAGTGGGTGAGAAGCCAGATCAGAAAATATTTACTGAGATGATTCACAAAAGGTCAGTCAAGATGGGGCCTCTGAGGACATTACAAATGACTCTAGGATGGGTCCAAAGAGCCGTGTGTGAATTAAAGTTCTGAAAGGCCTGGCAGGAGTCAGACTGTCACCCATGCCAGTCATCCCAGAGCCCAGAAATTCATGGCCTACACCAGAATGAGCTCCACTCAGACATTCTGGCACTGCCTACGGTTGCACACTGAGTCATAGGATGTGGCAAATAGTCCAGCAATTATCATTCTGGCATCTCACAAAGTAAAAATCATGGGTTGCTTTTGTTCTACTCTGTGAAGGCCAAACTGACAAACAACAAAACAAAAGATGGCAGGAAATTTTTTAAAAGTTTCTTTACCAAATCTCTTTTGGAAGTCAATTGGAAATTTGTGTGGTGGCACAGAGTGTAACTGTTCTTTATAAATAAAAGAGTAGTGTGTTAAAGGGCTTGTGAACAGCTCTGAATGTTGTTCAACGATCTGGGATCCTGAAAATATTCTTGTTCTTCCCTGGGCACTTTCCTCCCTCGCTTATGAAGATCTTCCACCCTGTTTCTAAAAGAAGTACACATCTCTATAGTGGGGCAGTAACACACAGAGGCAAATAGGCAGTAGCAACAGCCTTTCATTGGGGCATACTTCCCCTGCTGGTTGGCCCTATTCACACTGCATCCTGCAGCACGCCTGGGCACTCCAAAAGGACCAGCCCTACGGAGCTAAAAGACACCAAAATGCTCACATCTGCACCCTAGCAGTCCTTGAAATCACAATCATAATATTAACTATTACAGCTTATGGCAGTGTATTTATATGGCATAAAATGTGGCCCTAAATTATTAAAATAAGCTTTCCCTCCTGTGGAGAAACTGTTCTGCAACCACATAGCTAGCTACCTAGATGATAGAATATGTTCAGACATATTTTTCAGACAGAGTATTTCCATATCATATATCATAATTATGAAAATTCAATTTATATATGTAATATTTTCATTTTGTAATTAAGAAACAACTGATTGGCGATGGAAAGTCTGTACTTTATATACTGAAATTCAAGACCGAGAGCTTAATAGTAGTGTTCACATTGTCACACTTTTTTTTTTTAAGTAGAAAAGTTGTTCAGGTATCTCTGCCTTAAGAAGAGCTATTTTCAATGACATTTAGGCTAAAATTAGCAAAAGTCAGACTTCTATCTTTACCTTGTGATATCTTCAGGTGAAGATGAAATTTTGTGGCTTTAATTGACTGTCTTAAGGAAGTGATCTTAGAAGCTAGCTGGTCAGTAATCTCTGCAGACCAAGGACCTATTCCAAATCCCTCAATATAGTGGTCTTTACTGATTTCACCTCACTAGATTTAGATTTTTATATTGGAACTGTGTACAGTATGCTGGTGAGCAAATGGGCAAAACCCTCTTTTATTGTTGTTTTAGAATATGAGGAAAAAGAAATAAAGAAAACTTAATTAATTATCTTTGTATGTTTCAAGAAGCTAAGAGGTAGCCTCCCCGTTGCCATGGATATGGGCATCCTGTTTATAATAATGGTCTTTTCAAAGAAACTGAAGCTCATTAAAATCACCAGTTACACAGTAGCGCTTTTATTGCAATGCCCCATTAAATTTATAAAATTTATGTATCCTCAATATTTTGCTTTCAATAGTCTTTTGTAGCAGTTTTTTTCCCTACAATATGTTTTTCAAATGTCATTTTTAAATGATTAATATTTTAGTGTATTTTAAAACAAAATACAGATTCTATTCATTACAGTTCTGTTGGATAAAACATAATTGTTTAACAGTTTAAAATATGTTTTTATTTTTACACATATTGTGTTCATGGAAAATAGGTTAAAAATCTGTCAGTAAAAAAGTCAATTGTAGCTAACGTTTTTTGAGCGCTCACTATGTGTCATGTCATCTTCTAGGTGATTTGTATGTATTAACTAATCTGTATTTGGGGTCTGAAATTTATTTGGCAGCCTTAACAGAGGCTGAAATTAGTAATATTGTTTTGACTATATAGAAAAATAAAATTTATCGGTTAAATGTTCTACCCAGAGCGAGAGAAGAAGAAGGAAAGGAAAGGAGTTACGGGGATGTTTTCTACTAGGTTAGTAAGCTTCTAGTTCACCTTAAAATCCATTTTATTAAGGTAGTTCTGTTTTTAACTTTTAGAGGAACCTGTTTTCCATAGTGGCTGCACCAGTTTTTGCCTCCAGCAGTGCAGGAGAGGGTGGATGGGTGAAATAGGTGATGGGGATTAAGCAGTCCCCTTGTTATAATGAGCACATCCAGTGATGTACGGAAGTGTTGAATCACTATAGAGTACACCTGAAACTAATATTACTAACATTACACTGTATGTTAAGTAATTGGAATTAAAATTTTTAAAAATCCACTTTATTAAGTTAAAAAAGTAGTTATGGTTCCTAGGAAGTACAATAATGAAAGTTGTCAACAATTATCAGGCTTTTTTTTTTTTTTTTTCAGGCACTATGCTATGTTACTTAACTATTTTGCATTATTCAATCTACAAATGCTCTTTTCAAAATTTTTCTTTTATGGATAAGAAAACTTCTGTTCAAGGAAGTATATAATTTGTCCCAAAACACACAACTAATGGTGTTAGAGGTGAGATTGAGCCCAAATTATTCTACTGTTCTACTCCAGTACATAAGGTCTCAACTAAATTATCTATTTTTATTATTATATATAATTAAACTACATAGCCTTATCTTATAGATAACTTTATATGTATTTATATATCTTCATATATATCATCACATCTATATCTTAATACATATAAAATCAGCCTCTCACTCTGCAACCAGTCTTGGGGAATAGAATAGTAATACAATGAAGGTGGCCACAGTGAATATGATAGTCTAAAAGTTATGTCTTGGGGCTCTATGGCAAAAAGGAAAATGGGGGCCTAGGTCACCCCAGGCCTAATAAATTCCTCAAGACTTAAAAATAGCAACACTAGTGAGGTTTTCTTCACTAGAGTATTTAAATTATGCTTTTATTTTTTGAGCATTGAAAATCCAACTGTGGATATCTAGAGCCCTCTCAAAGGAACCTAACTCTTGTATTTGCATTCTATCATGTTCTTGGAGTCAACGTACACTGACTAAACTTAAAGTTATATACAGATTTCCTTTAGTGTTGGTTGTAAGTAGTAGTAGTACCTATGTAATACAGATCCACATTTCTATCCACTTACTCATAAGTATTTATGGAACACCTGTGATGTACCACAGTGTACAAGTACTATAGATGCAAAGATTAATGAGAAATCACTCCCACCTAATGTAGCTCAAAGTAGAATTTAGGAGACAGATATGTATAAATCTAAATTGTGATGTATTGTGCTAGAGGTCTTCAAAGTGTCTGAAAAAGGGCTATGGGAGCTCAGGGGATGGAGTGACTGTAGAAATCTTAATGTTTCATACCATAGTGCCAATAGATTTAGTTAATGTATACAGATAGGGTTTCCAATCAAGAGAGCAAGTCTTTTCTGTGCAAGGGAACCAGTGTGCTGAGGCAGGACCAGAGGAAGTTAAAAGGTTCAGAATGCCAAGGAGGTAGGAGACCAGCAGGCAATGGGATGGAGAGAAAAGTGTCCGGGTCAGAACAGGAAGGATCTTGAATTTTGTTCTCAAAGCCAGTGTGGTCTCTGAAATTTTTTATTGTGTACCTCTATTAGCACAAAGCCCTTAGGATATGCATATTTATCTATGTACAGGTGAACTTACTTATGTTATCATAAAGCACACATTAAAAATACAAATGTCAGAAGATATAAGAAATTAAATCAAATAGAGGTCCTGAAATTTTCTTCTCCTGTCCCAATGACACATTCTTTGTCTCTGCACCCCACTTTAGGCAGTGAACATTCAAAAGAGACTTGGAAACAAGGGAGTGGTGCCATCAGCTATGCATTCTTGAGAGACCAGCTCAGGGAGAAGTGTGAAGAAAGGATTGAAAGAGATCAGGGGGTGCCTGTGATGGTGCCAGAGAGCTGGTGGGGGAACCTGGATTGAACTGTGGCACAGCAGAGGGTGTGACTGATTGGCTCCCCTGGTTGGGGACGGGGAATGCCAGGACCACCCTGAGGCTCTAGCTATCCATCTGCCAGGGCTACTCAGAACCATATATACACAGTTTCTCGAGGAACTCTTCTTCCGCATGCTTTGTATCAAGACCTTGTTAAGGAAAAAAAAAAGAGAGAGAGAGAGAGAATAAAGAGAAGTATATAAACAAAAATTTTAAAGTTCTATCTGGATAGTAAATAGGCGAATGCTCATTATATTAGTTTCTGTATTTCTCTATGCTTTTGAAATATTTTAAATAAAAATATAACTTATTTGCATGTTTACATTTTTAAATCAACTTCATTAACAGAGAATTTGATTTCTGTGACTATTAAACATTAAGTTCTCCTTACAGAACTATGAAGCAGTTTTTTAAATTCAGTGAAATGTTGACATGTGAGAATTTCTTACCTTAAAATGACTAAACATTTCATACATCTGCAGATAGGTGCAAAATTGCTATCAACTCCCCTCTTCTGTTACAAAATTAATGAGTGTTCAGTGAAGCCATAACAAAGATTTTTCCTCTAGGCATGTTATAAAAACATTTCTAGTTCTAGTATGAATGCAAAGTCTTGACTGAAATCCAGTGATTTAAAATATGCACATTTTTGAAGATGACGAATGCCACACAAAGTAGTTCTTTTGATTTTTCTCATATTTAAAAATCTCTGATCTACCTTATCAAGCCCTATTCATAATGAATATTTTCCTAAGGGAAGATTGAGGAACAATTAATGATTAAATTCAAAGCATTCTCATTTCATCTGACTACTTGAGGATATGGAGCTCCAATAAATTCTGAGTATCACTAAAGGACTCAATTGATACTACTGTATCTCCTTCATAAAGGACGATTTTGTTCAAAACTGATACCTCAAATTATTGGAGGAATAATGGATTTGCTTTCACTATGATAGTTTTTTGATGTTATATAATAACACTGGGGTCTGAATCTCAGTCTCTGACTCATGGCACTTTCATTTTAGTCTCAATATAAATGAGAAAAGTAGTGTTGGAAAATAAGAGACAAGTCCATGAAAGTGCATAGAGTCATACATTCATGAAATAAATAATCATCAATGCATTCGGAGTTTGTCCATTATGCTCCTTATGAAAAAAACTTAATATTTCCATTTTATTTCCCCCTCTCCTTTTAAGAGTCCCCATGAGAATTTTCTATATTTTGTGGATACTTCTCAATTATATAATTAACATTTGTCATTAATCTTTATAAATGAAAGAATAACAAGCCAAAAATATTAACTGAGGAATTGTCTTTCCATCATCAATAGTCCTGTCTAGGAATTTTACTCTCACATTTATAGAATAACAACCTGAGGTTTCAAATGTAAAAATTAATAAAATAGATAAAAACAGTAATGTATTCTTAAAGGGCATAAGTCACATAGGGAAAAAAAACTGCAAATATCAGAATTATTAAATCATGAAAATCCTCTGTTTTGTAGATTCATGGAGAAAAGTATATGCATCAGATCTACTAAAAACACATTTTATAACATGGACTCAACTGTATGTATGTTTTATTTTATAATTCTTATTTTTCCATTTATATTTCATAGTATTTGTATCTGGTTGAAAATAAACTCATTTTACACAACTTCTAAAAATGTCAATTACGCTGGAAAAAGAAATGGCTACTTCGATTAAAAAGCCATCATGCCACATTTCCACCATATTTAAAAACGCATGCTGAAAAAGCCTTGAACACTTGAAGTTTTGAGGTTACCTAGAAAAATTATATTGCAGTCATTGGTTTGTGAAGAAAGCTCAATCACCATCTCTTGCTCATCATTCTTTGTAATTGATGAGACCACTATATGAAAATAAGACTACCCATAAACTGATAGAATTCCTTCAACCCCAGTCTTCTAGTCTGCAAAATGAAAAAAAAGTCTACTTATCTATATCTGTCTATCTATCTATCTATCTGTCATCTACCTATTACTTGCCTCGGTAATATTGAAATGGTCACATTCAGAAGTGTGTTTTATAATGTTGACTGTAAATCACACAACTGCAAATATTCACAAAGAAGACAGCAGGAGTATGAGGTGTGTCCTCCCCAGAACACTAAATGGCTGTTACTCTGCTTTGTGGCTCCTGATTTTTAAAAAGTGCTTTCCTACATTTCCCAACTTAACAGTAATGCTCATCCTTCATCTACTGACATATTGCAACCCATCCAGGAACAAAGGGAGTCAAGAAAGGGACTGATGCTAGAATATTCCTTTCCGGGATGTGTAAGATCATAGGTGTAGTAGTATTAAATTCTGCAAGGGTAGCTTCTCACAAATTCATTTATCAAGAGTCTCTCTGGATGGGCAGTAAGATTGCTGGACTGGGTAAAACCCTGCTAGTAAAGTTAGTTTAGAAGCCTCCTAATCAGATGACTTAGGGGGTCTGACCCATAAACAAGTGGTTAGCACTATCACCAAACAGATATTATCTTATCCAGGGATGAAAAAACAGGAAACACAATCACTCTTTCTCTGTCTCTGTACCAATAAATACTGCAGAACCAAAGTGATCTAAGGATTCAGAGGAAACATATTCCTGATAAATTATCTACTGCTGTATTCAAAATAAAACTCTTGGAAATTTTGGTACTTGATGCCTATGAAGTAGGAATTGAGCCTTCATTTGTTTAAATAAAGGGTTATTAGTATCTTAAACCTGACAGGTGTTTTCTTAAGGCAGTGTTTCTCAATCTCTTATATGTATTAGAATCACCTGGGAGTCTGGGGAGGCCCCCCCACCCCCCCACCCCAGACTCATAGTATTCAGTGCTGCCCAGGTGATTCTAATGTGCAGTCAGGGCTAACCACTCAGCTAGTATAGGATACATCTGTGAACACAGGGGCACGGTTCCAGCTGTCATGGAGCCATAGTTCTGGAGGTTAGAGTTGCATCGTAAACAGAGAAGTAACATAATATTAGATAGTGATAAAAGCCATGATGAAAACAAAGCAGCTTATATTAGAGAGAGACTGAAGGCAAGGAGCAGGACATTTTTGATTGGCGAGGGTGGGGAAGACTTCCTTAAAGAGGGGACATCTGAACTGAGACCTAATTATCAAGAAAAATGAGGCTTGCAAAGATCTAGGGGTACTGGTTTACAGGAAGAGGAAACAGTGTAAAGCCTTAAAGTGGTATGATTTTGATGGAGTTGAACAAAAGAAAGGAGGCCAGCGAGCCTGGGATGATTGGTGTGATGGAGATGAGAAGGACAGGCCACAGACAGATCAGAAAAGCCTCCTAGGGCTTGATAAATGTCCTGATTTTTTTTTTTTTAATTTAAAGTGAAGGCATAGGAGATTTTAGGCAAGGGAATAGCATGATCTTATTTACACAGCTATAGATCATTTTGACTTTGTGTGGAAAACAGAATGTTGGGTGGGCAAGAGGAAGATTAAGAGACTTTAAGTGGTCCAGACTAGAGAGCATACAACTGGAACAAGAATGAAATGGAGAGAGCACAAGGGAGGTTCTGAAACACTGCAAAAACGCAATGACTGATGAAGCTGGGTAATGAGGTTCGCTGGGCAATTCTCTCCATAACTGTCGGAAATCTCTGGAATAAAAAGCTGTGTGAACATATAAGTGCAGAATTGCTGTAGGCTTTCGCGGGAAAAGATTTTGACCTGGGTGCTTCATGTGCATTCTAGTTTTATGATGGGGACAGAAAGACTTTCGCAGGGTATGTGAGGACTTAAATCATTTTCACATTATTTCAGACAAACTTTAGCGGACGGAATGAGTAATCAAAACTAAACTGAGGAATGGAAAAGTTGTATGTTATAGGTTTTTCCTTATTCTATTCAGAGCCCCAAATCAAGGGTCTTATTAGATAATGTATTGTCAAAACACTCCTGCAGCCTGATCTTTTTCCTTAGTAGTATTCTTGTTTTTGCTGTGTTCCCTTTCTTAGGAAGTGTGTTTCTTAGGCCACATCCTTTAATCCACAATTTAGATGGAATTTGTCAGGCTAATGGTTGCTAAGATTTTTTAGGTCTCTCCCTAAAACCTGGAGCTAGACTCCCTGCCTAACTCAGTGCTCCTCTCCTCACACACGGGTTATCTCCTCGTCCCAGCTCAGGACTACAGAGCAGCTTATATTCCTGTGGGACTCAGCACCTACCTGTTCTGGGCACTGTGGTTCCACTGGAACGTGAACTACCTGAAGATATTTCTGGGAGTTGCCCATTCTGTTAGCATTAAGTCCACTTGGAATTTAATTTAGCAATCTTGTAATGTAACTAAATTAGGAAGATAATTCATCATACATCACAGTGGATACTTTTGATGGATGTGTCACAGCTTGGTACATAAAACCTGTTAGACCCAATGTCCACAATCTAATACTTTAAACTTGTACAGTTGAGTCATCCCCTCTCTGCTCTACAGGAGACAGATGCACTTTATGGTCTCCTCTCTGGTGATTCACCCTGTAGGCCAGACTGTTCTAAGCTCCTTGGTACATGCTCAGATGCCAGATGCTAAGAAAGTATTCCGTATTTCCTTTTTTACTTTGTTTTTTATTGAAGGTACTTTGAAGTTTGCAGAAATAGAAGCTTTAAGAGTTTGGTAGTTTATCAATAGTAATTTAGGTCTATAGGATGAGTCACGGTCATTACCTATATATACTTGAGCCTAGCAAAGGCAATGATGAGTTCTCTTAGCTTGTAGAACTTCTCTGAATGGCTAAAATATTTACACAGTT
Organism: Panthera onca; assembly: GCF_046562875.1. NCBI lineage: Eukaryota > Metazoa > Chordata > Mammalia > Carnivora > Felidae > Panthera > Panthera onca. The sequence goes on from NC_138342.1 coordinate 127,033,851, forward strand.
GGATACTCTCCTGTATTACCAATTTTTTTTTTCCCTGAACATAAGCAGAAGAGCAAAGAAAACCAGATTGGCCATTTTCTTTATAGGGAATTGTGACTGATGCTCTTCTGCGTCTTTTTGACTCATGTCGAATGACCTGAATCACTCAATTATTCAATCAACAAAGATTAGTACACTCTCCCATAGCTAACAGAATATTTCCATTGCTTTCTTCATTCTCGTCTTCCATTCAGACATGTGAATATTCTTGGCTTAAGTATGATAAAAATAAATATATACAAAAGTGTTTAACGTTATTAACATATGCAGTTAGTAAATTTTCTTACAAGCCATTATACAATTCATAAAAATACACAAAATCAACAGATTATTTCTAAATAAGTATTTCTCATTGCATTTTCTAAAATTTTCATAATGAGAATGCATCATTTTTATAATCCCAAAAATGATTTTAAAATTCCTGTGTGCATGTACAATTTGTATATGTCTTATCATTACAACTATAATAGTTGACCATGATCTACAGTTTCATTTCATGTAGTTTCAGTTACCTGCAGTTGACTGCGATCTGACACACCTCAGAAGGTCAGTAGTAGCTTAATGCTATATCACAATGTCTACATCATTTACCTCACTTCATCAGTTACGCATTTTATCATCTCACATCATCACAAGGGTGAATACAATACAATAAGTTATTTTAAGAGCGAGAAAAACAGACCACATTCACATAGCTTTGAATACAGTATATTGTTTTGATCATCCTCTTTTGTTATTAGTTATTGTTGTTAATCTTTTACTGTGTCTATAAATTAAACTTCATCACAGGTACATATGTATAGAAAAAACAGGCATTCCCTCGGGATCTTGGAATGTATCCCCCATGGAAAAAGGGGGACTAAGTATATTTTTTAAAAAAGCACAACATGAAAACACAGCAAAAACTTAATGATAGTTATCTCTTGGTGGTTTATTTTATAAGTGATCTTAAAGACTCAATAAATATTTGTTGAGTAAAAAAATAACTTTTCCTCTTTATCCTTCCTAATTTTAAATAGATTTTGGTTATGAGCAAATATTGCATTCTTCTTAAAACAAAAAAAATCAATAAAATTTAACTTCGGTCATTGTTATTGACCCATAAGAACTAATCCCCCCCACACACCCAAAAAAGATTTTATTGATTACTAAGGCTTAAAATTGCCAGTAAAAATACTGTATCTATTCACAATATACAATGATTCCCATCCAAATAATTGTGTGTGTTGTCCCTCTTTTTAAACTATTGTTTGAATCTTTTATTCTGATCTATTTTTACAGGTTACGTGTTTAATACCCTACATCATTTTAACTATTCTAAATCATGGGCTGAAAAGTTAGAAATCATGAGCTGGTTTCATTTCACAACTCTACCACTTTCTAGCTATGACTTTTAGGTATATTGCCTCTCTGTGATTCATGGTTCTTATGGCACATGGCCCATTGGGTCTCTATGAGGATTAAATAATATTGCTTACATGAATATAGGTAAATCATTTAGCACAGTACTTTGCATATAGGAAGCATTCAACACATGTGAAGTATAATTATTTTTCTTTTTGCTTCCTAATAATAAAGTGTCTGGAGCACAGTTCAGGTTCACTAAACAGATACTGATTTGCTTTGAAGAATTCTGATTAATGTGAAACTTAAATCCAGAAACCAAAATCACAAATAAACAACGAATATACATGGAAGAACAGATTTGGGTATATTCTACTGTGTGGAAGAATTGTTTTACTACTATAACACACAGTTGTAATTTATTTAAGCAGGTTTTTTTAAAGCTAGAAGTAGTTCTCTTCTTCCTCCCATACATATGACAACATACAGTGATGTTTTTGCAAATAATCAGGCACCAGCAACTACCATAAAATTCCTTTCTCACCCATCTCTTGCACACATTTCCCTCTCCTGCCTTTAAATTTTACTCTTAAAATCTCTTGTAAGTGCCCATTAAACAGTGCCCTCCACTGTCAGGTGGAGGTTAATATGTGTAACCATGAAAAGCACGAATGTTTTATGGTGCCAAACATTATACACTTTGCATATTTTTTAGTTCAGAGGTCCTATATGTCCACCTACAAACTGGCTCAAAAGAAATCCACTCGGTGTTTGGCCTGTTCTACAATTTTTTAATGTCACTTCATAGCTACAGGTTCCTAGTAAGTACCATAGCATGCACTTCAGAATATGTATTGAATAAATGAAGTTTTGAACCTTTCTTTTAAATAAGGTGAGATAGAATAGTTCATATTTTGCACAGACATCTGTCAAACTTACTCTGAAAAGAAGAAAGCAGGCCAGCCATACCACCAAAAAAGGGACAGTATATAATTGTGATGTGAATGTTTAAAAACATATATATGGTATTCATGGTCACTGAGTCCTTCTCATGCATAAATAAAGACAGTTAAAATTGTTGAAAGAGCTCTATTATTTGCAACATGCCACAAAGATCATTTTTTAAAATAAAATTATAAGCGGTTTTTATAAGCATATGTCAATATATTTATTAAATAACTCCAGTATGCAGGTGTTTGCATATCAAATGAAACCTGGGAGCCTCTACATCTTTTTCAATTCATCACTCACTATTTTACCACAATATACAAATAGTTATAAGCTAAATAAATCATAATCATCAGTTGACTTTAAGTCTAAAGTATCTGTATTTATATAAAAATATCGGCTGCAAATTTTAAAGACTTTAAGAAAGAAAGACAACAATAGTTTCAGTACATGATTTACATACTTGTTTAAACTAATGTTAACATTAAAGGCATTTAAAATGTTCCAGGGTAAGCTTATTTAACAGGTTAATTTATTCTAATATTATATAATCAAAACAGGGTTCAGGCAAACTATATTTGAACTGAGATTAACATAATGACATACCTTTAATAGAAAGTCTTATCAGCTCCCTACAATTATCAAATGTTCTAATTTAACTGACAGTCAAACAATACAGAGGACAATTATAAAAATTCCTAAGTATTGTGAAAACATTCTTACCTCATTATACTTCAGTCTTTAGGGGGAAAAGTCATTACTATACCCTAGGGATATTAAATAATTTTCAGCTTAAAGTTTACATCTAATAAGGATCAGTTTCTGTTTTATGTGAGATTTCATGATGAAGCACTATTTCCTACAATTTAATATGTGTGGTTGGAAAAGGAAAGGAACTGAGCTAAAAATAGCCATGCAAAACAAGATGTGACAGACCAAAACTGCCTGGTCAGAGTCTTTCAAAAAGGTTAGAAGCCAACATGTGCACTGGCAACAAGAGTTTTTGCAGCGCCAGACGGAGCAAAAAGGGGAGTGAGTATGGTTTCTTTCAGTTTTTGCTTTAGAAAATATACAAAGGACAAAACTAGCAGCCAATTTTTTAAGCTGGAGGGAAACAGAGAGAAAAATAAAGACTAGTACAAAGACAGATGTAGTAATGCTTACTTTGTCCAGAAAAATTACTTTTCATAATAAAGCCAGGATGAGGGAGTATGTGCATGTGGTGGTGGAGGGTAGATAGTGATGGGTCTGATGAGACTCTGAAGTTGAATCACCATCATGTTTATAATTAAGGTCATGACCTAGAACAAGCCACTTAGCCTCTGTGCCCTCTGCTCAATTCAAATGATTTTTTTTCAATACCTGCTAACGGCATCCCTGTAAAACTAAAAAGAGAATTGGCAAAATGACATGTATGTCCCTTCCAGGGCTTAAATACTCTAGTTACAATATGTTTTTACAAAATACTGGAAGAAAATATGCCAAAATAAAAAGTAGTTATATTACAGAAAGTAAACTCTCAGTAATATTTTCTTTTTTTTAAATTTGGAAATTATCTGTAATTCACCTTTATATTAAGTTCACACATAAAAATATCAATGTATAGGACACTATGGTTGATCACTATATAATGAAATAATGCTTACTCCTTAGTAAACAAGTGCACTATTTTAAATTATTTCCGAAGGGCTAGTTAAGCATACTATCGATGTTTTCGTTGAGGGCACTCTCTTCCTGTGAGCGTGAAATAACTTAAAAGGCATCCAGACAGTTCTCTAAAGACATCCCAGGTCTCTGCATCAGGGCTTATGCTCCTCTCTCAAGCAAAACCCCTACTATGCCTAACCTCTCAGGATTGCTTAGTGGATCAACTGAGAACACAGCATGGACTTGTTTTACAACTCTCATCGCTTTACATCTTCTACTGTAGTTAATTATGTATTGGTATCATTTCCCCAGCCTAAATCATAAACACTGAGGAAAGCTGTTTTATTTACTTTTGAATTCTCCTGCCTATCACAGAGTATTGAACATAAGGAACTCAATAAAGATTTGTGGAGTGACTGAATATGCTCTCATTACCTTGGATCTTTGCTTCCATTATGGTAAAATTATATTTTATTAATAAAAATTTTAAATATTAAAGAACTGTGCCATGTGTATTATAGCCATATCATATTACAGTAATCTTTGAAGGAATCCACAGAGAACAAACAAAAGTAATTTTAATATGTTGATTGGAAAAAAAGTATTTACCTTTAACATGAAAAATAGCTTAAATGCTAGAGTAATACTTTATGTATGCATTCCTATAACAAATAGTTAATGCATAAATGCCTACTATGTGCTAAGAATTCTAGAGTGGAAATAAGGATAATTAAATAGAGTGTGTTCTCAAAAGCTTATGGAATTATCAGAAGAGGTATTTAAAATAAGTATTATATTTTCATACCTGAAATGTAGTTTTAAATGCAAAACCACTTTCAATGGTTTTGTAAAATAAAATTTAAAAATGGTTTCATTCATTTCTCAATTTTTTTTGAAATGCTATATTTTATTTATTATTAATTATATGATAAATATACTTTTCATTATACTTCAACACAGCAAAATCAAAATAATATAAAGATAAACTTACCAATGAAAAACAATGTAAACATAGATAAAACTCTTTGATTTTTTTAGGTAAAGAATATGGCTTACATATGGAAGTTCAAAATGATATTTTACAAGTCCCTAATAATTTTATTACTATTGTTAGACAAGAAATGTAGAGTAAAACATGTAGACTATGTAGAAAAATTAGAAAATTCAGCCATACTCGAATAGTTCAAGTCCATTGGATTAACACAAGATTAAAATTTGCATATTCTTACATTCAATTGATATAACCATGTGAGTATACACACCATGCTATTATAAATATGTATTTTTTTGTATTTCCCTATAAGTAAGGGAAATACTTATAAGTCCCTATAAGACTATCAAAACATAATTTTGATAGTCATATAAGAACTCCACCTTATCATGAACCACAGTATACTTAACCATTTCCCTATTCCTGGGACTTTACATTGTTTTAACATGTACATTAATTACAATATTGTAATTACTATCATACATATATCTATACGTATGATTTATTTAAGATAAATTATTATATACCTGAATTCTGAAAGAATAATCATAATTTAATGTTTTCTTGATGATTCAAAATAAATCACCACATTTATTGCAGTATATAGTAAGGTGGTAAGTGCTTGCTCTCAGTGCAGAATGTCTGAGCTGAAATCCTGGTGGCACACCCCAACAGCTGGATGATCTAAAGCAAGTTTTTTAGCCCTTCTAAGAAATGTTTCCTCTGTAAAATGAGTTCAATAATAGCAATTATCATATAGATTATGAAGATGAAAGGATAAAATCACATAAAATGTTTAGTCATTAGGCTTAAAGAGTACAAAATGAATAAATATGAATTTTATATTAACTATGTTATTTTACCATCGTAACAATCAGTAAATACCAGGAATTGCTAATTGTTCAACTCTATTTACCCCTCACTCAACAAACTAAAATTACAATTTTCAGTTTTGAAATATCATATATATATATATATATATATATATATATATATTTCATAAATTACATGTAACTTCAAGATCTGAGTGTCTGTATGTACATGTATACATACACATATGTACATATAATTATATTTATTTATTTTTAGCACAGAGTATCTTACCAAGTGTAAAACCTCTCTTAGGAAATATTTTGGAACTTTGAGGATGTGGTATTGGGTATCATAATGATTGGGATGAGATAAAGTGACTTTTATTAGGTAGGAGCCAGGAATACAATATTTCCTTCAATAAATGACACAGTATATGCAACAAAGAAATGTCCCATATCCTACACAAATTTCAAATATTCTCCTTTAACCTTATGTAAAAGAATCTCATTTATTTTTTACTGGTTTTGTTGAGAAATAATTGATACATGTCACTGTGTAAGTTTAAGGCATACAGCATGATGGCTTGATTTACACATATTTGTGAAATGATAACCATAATAAGTTCAGCTAATATCCATCCTTTCATATTAATACAGTAAAAAGAAAAGACAGGAAAACATTTTTCTCCTTGTCATGACAACTCTTAGGATTTACTCTCTTAACAATTTTCCTATATAACACAAACGTGTTATCTATAGTCACTATGTTGTACATTACATTCCTAGTAGTCATTTATCTTATAATTGGAAGTTTGTGCTTTTTGACAACCTTCCTCCAATTCCTCCTTCCCCCACTCCATGCCTCTGGTAACCACAAGTCTGATCTCTTTTTCTTTGACTTTTGTTTTGTTTTGTTTTAGATTCTGTATATAAGTGAGATCATATACTATTTCTTTTTCTCTGTCTGACTTATTTCACTTAGCATAATGCCTGCAAGGTCCATCCATCTTGTCACAAATACTAGGACTTCCATGTTTTTTATAGATGAACAATAAGTGTTCATGTATGACTGAATGGATACAGAAGTTTGAGATTCTTTGTTCTAGTTCTGCAAAAAATGCACTGGTATTTTGATGGGGATTGAACTGAATCTACAGATTGCTTTGGTTAGTATGAACATTTTATCAACATTAATTCTTCAAATCCATAAGCATTGAATATCTTTCCATTTATTTGTGCTGTCTTTGATTTCTTTCATCAACATCTTGGAGTTTTCAGGTCTCTAATCTCTTTGGTTAAATTTATTCCTAGGTATTTTATTCTTTTTGATGTAATTATAAATGGGTTGCTTTGTTAATTTCTCTTTCTGATTGCTTATTATTAGCATATAGAAATGCAACCAATTTCTGTACGTTAATTTTATATCCTGTGACTTCAGTGAAATCATTTACTATCAAATAACTTTTTGGTGAAGTCATTATGTTTTTCTTTTTTTTAGATTTTTTTTAACATTTATTCATTTTTGAGAGACAGAGCATGAGTGGAGAAGGGGCAGAGGGAGAGGGAGACAGAGAATCTGAGGCAGGCTCCAGGGTCTGAGCTGTCAACACAGAGCCTGACATGGGGCTTGAACTTATGACTGTGAGATCATGATGTGAGCTGAAGTCAGAAGCTTAACTGACTGAGCCACCCAGGCGCTCCTTTAAGTTTTCTATGTATAGTATCATGTCATCTGCAAATAGAGACAGTTTTACTTCTTCCTTTCCGATTTGGATACCTTTAATTTCTGGTTCTTGTCTACTTGCTCTGGCAAAGACTTCCAATATTATGTTGAATTAAAGTGACAAGACTAGGCATTCTTGTGTAGTTCCTGATCTTAGAGGAAAAGTTCTAAGTTTTTCATCATTTAGTAGATGTTAACTGTGAGTCTGTCCATATGACCTTTTTATGTGTAGGTATATTCCTTCTATACATGCTTTGAGAGTTTTTATCATACATTGGTTTTAAATTTTCTAAAATACTTATTCTGCAGCTATTGAGACAATATAATTTTCATATTTATTTTGTTAATGTAGTGTATCACAATGATTGAGCTGCGGAACTTGCATCCCTAGAATAAATCCCACTTGATTGTGGTGTATAATCCATTTAGTCTACTGAATTTTGTTTGTGACTATTTCATTGAGGATTTTTGCATCTATGTTCATCAAGGATATTGGCCTGTAATTTTTTCTTCACTTTATTTTTCTTTTTTACTTTTCTGTCAGTTTCTGTCTCTGTCTCGTCTTTGTCTCTCTATCTCTCTCTCATTTTTTGTGGTGTCTTTGTCTGATTTGGGTATCAGAGTAATGCTCTCCTCATAAAATGAGGTTGTAAGTATTCCTTCCCCTTCAATAATTTGAGGATAGTTACTATTCAGTTATTTGATGATAGTTAAAAGTTTGGTAGAATTCATCTATGAAGCCATCTGGTCCTGGTCTTTTTTTTTTTTTTATAAGCCTGCTTACATTACTGATTTAATTTTGTTATTTATCATCACTCTATCCAGATTTTCTACTTCTTGTGATTCAGTATTGGAAAAGTATGTGTTTCTAGGAATTTCATCCATTTCTTCTAGGTTTTCTATTTTTGTTTTCTTTTGTTTTTTATTTTTATTTTATTTATTTATTTTTAATATTTATTGTCAAATTGGTTTCCATACAACACCCAGTGCTCATCCCAAAAGGTGTCCTCCTCAATACCAATCAACTACCCTCCCCTCTCTCCCACCCCCCATCAACCCTCAGTTCTTAGTTTTTAAGAGTCTCTTATGCTTTGGCTCTCTCCCTCTCTAACCCCCTTTTTTTTTCTTCCCCTCCCCCATGGACTTCTGTTAAGTTTCTCAGGATCCACATCAGAGTGAAAACATATGGTATCTGTCTTTCTCCATATGACTTATTTCACTTAGCATAACACTCTCCAGTTCTATCCATGTTGCTACAAAAGGCCATATTTCATTCTTTCTCATTGCCATGTAGTATTCCATTGTGTATATAAACCACAATTTCTTTATCCATTCGTCAGTTGATGGACATTTAGGCTCTTTCCATAATTTGCCTATTGTTGAGAGTGCTACTAAAAACATTGGGGTACAAGTGCCCCTATGCATCAGCACTTCTGTATCCCTTGGATAAATTCCTAGCAGTGCTATTCCTGGGTCATAGGGTAGGTCTATTTTTAATTTTTTGAGGAACCTCCACACTATTTCCAGAGCGGCTGCACCAGTTTGCATTTCCACCAACAGTGCAAGAGGGTTACCGTTTCTCCATATCTTTGCCAGCATCTATAGTCTCCTGATTTGTTCATTTTAACCACTCTGACTGGCGTGAGGTGATATCTGAGTGTGGTTTTGATTTGTATTTCCCTAATGAGGAGTGACACCGAGCATCTTTTCATGTGCCTGTTGGCCATCTGGATGTCTTCTTTAGAGAAGTGTCTATTCATGTTTTCTGCCCATTTCTTCACTGGATTATTTGTTTTTCAGATGTGGAGTTTGGTGAACTCTTTATAGATTTTGGATACTAGCCCTTTGTCTGATATGTCATTTGCAAATATCTTTTCCCATTCTGTTGGTTGCCTTTTAGTGTTGTTGATTGTTTCCTTTGCTGTGCAGAAGCTTTTTATCTTCATGAGGTCCCAATAGTTCATTTTTGCTTTTAATCTCTTGCCTTTGGGGATGTGTCAAGTAGGAAATTGCTGCAGCTGAAGTCAGAGAGATTTTTTCCTGCTTTCTCCTCTAGGGTTTTGATGGTTTCCTGTCTCACATTCAGCTCCTATATCCATTTTGAGTTTGTTTTTGTCAATGGTGTAAGAAAGTGGTCTAGTCTCATCCTTCCGCATGTTGCTGTCCAGTTCTCCCAACACCATTTGTTAAAAAGACTGTCTTTTTTCCACTGGATATTCTTTCCTGCTTTATCAAAGATTAGTTGGCCATACTTTTATGGGTCTAGTTCTCGGGTTTCTATTCTATTCCATTGGTCTCTATGTCTGTTTTTGTGCCAATACCATGCTGTCTTGATGATGACAGCTTTGTAGTAGAGGCTAAAGTCTGGGATTGTGATGCCTCCTGCTTTGGTTTTCTTCTTCAAAATTACATTGGCTATTCAGGGCCTTTTGTAGTTCCATACAAATTTTAGGATTGCTTGCTCTAGCTTCAAGAAGAATGCTGGTGCAATTCTGATTGGGATTGCATTGAATGTGTAGTTAGCTTTGGGTAGTATTGGCATTTTAACAATATTTATTCTTCCAATCCATGAGCATGGAATATTTTTCCATTTCTTTATATCTTCCTCAATTTCCTTCATTAGCTTTCTATAGTTTTTCAGCATACATATCTTTTACATCTTTGGTTAGGTTTATTCCTAGGTATTTTATGCTTCTTGGTGCAATTGTGAATGGGATCAGTTTCTTGATTTGTCTTTCTGTTGCTTCATTACTAGTGTATAAGAATGCAACTGGGGGCGCCTGGGTGGCTCAGTTGGTTAAGCGTCCGACTTCAGCTCAGGTCATGATCTCGTGGTCTGTGAGTTCGAGCCCCGCGTCGGGCTCTGGGCTGATGGCTCAGAGCCTGGAGCCTGCTTCCGATTCTGTGTCTCCCTCTCTCTCTGCCCCTCCCCCACTCATGCTCTGTCTCTCTCTGTCTCAAAAATAAATAAACGTTAAAAATTAAAAAAAAAAAAAAGAATGCAACTGATTTCTGTACATTGATTTTGTATCCTGCGACTTTGCTGAATTCATGTATCAGTTCTAGCAGACTTTTGGTGGAGTCTATAGGATTTTCCATGTATAGTATTTTGTCATCTGCAAAATGTGAAAGCTTGACTTCATCTTTGCCAATTTTGATGCCTTTGATTTCCTTTTGATGTCTGATTGCTGACGCTAGAACTTCCAACACTATGTTAAACAACAGCGGTGAGAGTGGGCATCCCTGTCGTATTCCCGATCTCAGGGAAAAAGCTCTCAGTTTTTCACCATTGAGGATGATGTTAGCTGTGGGCTTTTCATAAATGGCTTTTATGATGTTTAAGTATGTTCCTTCTATCCCGGCTTTCTCGAGGGTTTTTATTAAGAAAGGATGCTGAATTTTGTCAAATGCTTTCTCTGCATCAATTGACAGGACCATATGGGTCTTATCTTTTCTTTTTTTAATGTGATGTATCACATTTATTGATTTGCGAATGTTGAACCAGCCCTGCAGCCCAGGAATGAATCCCACTTGATCATGGTGAATAATTCTTCTTAAATGCTGTTGAATTCGATTTGCTAGTATCTTATTGAGAATTTTTGCATCCATATTCATCAGGGATATTGGCCTGTAGTTCTCTTTTTTTACTGGGTCTCTGTCTGGTTTTAGGAATCAAAGTAATGCTGGCTTCATAGAATGAGTCTGGAAGTTTCCCTTCCCTTTCTATTTTTTAGAATAGCTTGAGAAGGATAGGTATTATCTCTGCTTTAAATGTCTGGTAGAATTCCCCTGGGAAGCCATCTGGTCCTGGACTCTTATTTGTTGGGAGATTTTTGATAACTGACACAGTTTCTTTGCTGGTTATGGGTCTGTTCAAGCTTTCTATTTCTTCCTGTTTGAGTTTGGGAAGTGTGTGGGTATTTAGGAATTTGTCCATTTCTTCCAGGTTGTCCAGTTTGTTGGCATATAATGTTTCATAGTATTCCCTGATAATTGCTTGTATTTCTGAGGGATTATTTGTAATAATTCCATTTCCATTCATGATTTTATCTATTTGGGTCCTCTCCCTTTTCTTTTTGAGAAGCCTGGCTAGAGGTTTATCAGTTTTGTTTATTTTTTCAAAAAACCAACTCTTGGTTTCGTTGATCTGCTCTACAGTTTTTTTAGATTCTATATTGTTTATTTCTGCTCTGATCTTTATTATTTCTCTTCTTCTGCTGGGTTTGGGGTGTCTTTGCTGTTCTGCTTCTATTTCCTTTAGGTGTGCTGTTAGGTTTTGTATTTGGGATTTTTCTTGTTTCTTGAGGTAGGCCTGGATTGCAATGTATTTTCCTCAGGACTGCCGCCGCTGCATCCCAAAGCATTTGGATTGTTGTTTTTTCATTTTCATTTGTTTCCATATATTTTTTAATTTCTCCTCTAATTGCCTGGTTGACCCATTCATTCTTTAGGAGGGTGTTCTTTAACCTCCATGCTTTTGGAGGTTTTCCAGACTTTTTCCTGTGGTTGATTTCAAGTTTCATAGCATTGTGGTCTGAAAGTATGCATGATATGATCTCAATTCTTGTGTACTTATGAAGGGCTGTTTTGTGACCCAGTATGTGATCTATCTTGGAGAATGTTCCATGTGCATTTGAGAAGAAAGTATATTCTGTTGCTTTGGGATGCAGAGTTCTAAATATATCTGTCAAGTCCATCTGATCCAATGTATCATTCAGGGCCCTTGTTTCTTTATTGATCCTGTGTCTAGATGATCTATCCATTGTTGTAAGTGGAGTATTAAAGTCCCCTGAAATTGCCACATTCTTATCAATAAGGTTGCTTATATTTGTAATTGCTCTATATATTTGAGGGCTCCTGTATTCGGTGCATAGACATTTACAATTGTTAGTTCTTCTTGATGGATAGACCCTGTAATTATTATGTAATGCCCTTCTTCATATCTTGTTACAGCCTTTAATTTGAAGTCTAGTTTATCTGATATAAGTATGGCTACTCCAGCTATCTTTTGACTTCCAGTAGCATGATAGATAGTTCTCCATCCCCTCACTTTCAATCTGAAGGTGTCCTCAGGTCTAAAATGAGTCTCTTGTGAACAGCAAATAGATGGGTCTTGTTTTTTTATCCATTCTGATACCCTATGTCTTTTGGCTGGAGCATTTAGTCCATTTACATTCAGTGTTATTATAGAAAGATATGGGTTTATAGTCATTGTGATGTCTGTAGGTTTCATGCTTGTAGTGATGTCTCTGGTACTTTGCTTCACAGGATCCCCCTTGGGATCACTTGTAGGGCTGGTTAGTGGTGATGAATTTCTTCAGTTTTTGTTTGTTTGGGAAGACCTTTATCTCTCCTTCTATTCTAAATGGCTTACTTGCTGGCTAAAGGATTCTCGGCTCCATATATTTTTCTGTTTATTGCATTGAAGATTTCCTGCCATTCCTTTCTGGCCTGCCAATTTCAGTGGATAGATACGTCACTATTCTTATCAGTCTCCCTTTATATGTTAGACCATGTGTATCCCTAGCTGCTTTCAGAATTTTTTCTTTATCCTTGTATTTTGCCAGTTTCACTATGATATGTCATGCAGAAGGTTGATTCAAGTTACATCTGAAGGGAGTTCTCTGTGCCTCTTGGATTTCAAGGCCTTTTTTCTTCCCCAGATCAGGAAGTTCTCAGGTATGATTTCTTCAAGTACACTTTCAGCACCTCTCTCTCTCTTCCTCCTCTGTAATCCCAATTATGTGTAAATTATTATTATGTTTTGTCGCATCACTTAGTTCTCTAATTTTCCCCTCATACTCCTGGATTTTTTTATCTCTTTATCTGCTTCCTCTTTTTCCATAATTTTATCTTCTAATTCACCTATTCTCTCCTCTGCCTCTTCAGAGCTGTAGTCGCCTCCATTTTATTTTGCGCCTCATTTATAGCATTTTTTAGCTCCTCCTGACTGTTTTTTATTCCCTTGCTCTCTGTAGCAATAGATTCTCTGCTGTTCTCTATACTTTTTTCAAGCCCAGCAATTAATTTTATGACTATTATTTTAAATTCATTTTCTGTTATATTGCTTAAATCATTTTTGATCAGTTTGTTAGCTGTTGCTACTTCCTGGAGTTTCTTTTGAGGAGAATTCTTCCATTTCATCATTTTGGATAGTCCCTAGAGTGGCACGGAACTACAGTGCTCTTCCTCTATGCTGTCTGGAGTAACTTGTGTTGGTGGGCGGGGCCACAGTCAGACCTGATGTCTGCCCCCAGCCCACCGCTGGGGCCACAGTCAGACTGGTGTGTACCTTATCTTCCCCTCTCCCAGGCGCAGGACTCACTGTGGAGAGGTGCAGCCCCTGTCTTGGCTACTTGCACACTGCCAGGCTTGTGGTGCTGCTTCTATGGGATCTGGTGTATTAGTCGGGGTGGATCCACAAGGTGCACAGGGGCAGGAGAGGCAGACTCAGCTCGCTTTGCCTTAGAAGGTCCACTTTGGGAGGGGCCCTGCGGCACCCGAAGGGAGGCAGACCCGTCGGAGGGATTGATCCACAGAAGCACAGCACTGGGTGTTTGCGTGGTGCAAGCAAGTTCCGTGAAGGGAATTGGTTCCCTTTGGGATTTTGGCTGGGGGATGGGCGAGGGAGATGGCGCTTCCCAGCGCCTTTGTTCCACGCCAAGCTGAGCTCTGTCCTCCAGGGCTCAACAACTCCTCCTCCCGTTGTCCTCTAGCCCTCCCACTCTCCGAGCAGAGCTGTTGACTTATAACATTCCAGATGTTAAGTCCCGCTGGCTGTCAGAACACACTCCGTCCAGCCCCTCCGCTTTTTCAAGCCAGACTCGTGGGCTCTGCCTTGCAAGGGGGCTGCCCCTCCATTGCCCGGCTCCCTCCTGCTAGTCCGTGTAGCACACACAGCCTCTCCGCCCTTCCTACCCTCTTTCGTGGTCCTGTTGTCTACGCATGGCTCCAGAGAATCCATTCTGCTAGACTTCTGGTGGTTTTCTGGGTTATTTAGGCTGATGTGGGTGGAATCTAAGTGATCAGCAGGATGCGGTGAGCCCAGTGTCCTCCTAGGCCGCCATCTTCCCTAAACTCCTGTTTTTAACTTTTAAACTGCAGTTTTAATTGAATTACGCACCAATATTACCATATGGAAGAATTTAAATATGACTATATATTTACCATTACGAGTGAGATTCACCTTAGTGTTTTATGTTTTTATGATGTTAATAATCATTCTTTTGCTTCCAGTCAAAGAACTCCGTTTAGCATTTCGTGTAAGGCAGGTTTGGTGGTAATGAATTCCCTCAGCTTTTGCTTATTTGGGAAAGTCTTTATTCCTCCTTTTTTCCTGAAAAACTGCTTCATCAAGGATAGAATTCTTGATTGACATTTTTCTTTCAGTATTTTGAATCATCCCATTCTCTCTCAGTCAAAAATGTCTTGTTGAGAAATCTGCCTAAAGTGTTATGGGGGGAGGGATGTAACCTCTTGTATGTAAATTCTCTTTTCTCTTGTTACTCTTACCATTTGTAATTTTGTCTTTGACTTACGAAAATATAATTATTTGTCTCAGTGTAACCCTATTCGGTTTCAACCTATTTAGCATCTTTTGAGCCTCATGAATCTGGATACCCATTTCTCTCCCCAGTGCTGGGAAGTTTTCAGCAACTATTGCTTTAAATGTATTTTATATCCTTTTTTTCTTCCTCTTCTCCTTCTGGAATTCCAATAATGTGAATATTTTCTCTTTTCATTGTGTCCCCTAACTCTTGTAGGTTTTCTTCACTGTTTTATTAATTTTTTTTCTTTTTTTTCCCTCTGGGTAATATCCTAGCCTCCAGGTCACTTATTCTTTCTTGTGCATGGTTAAGTCTACTTTTGAAACCCTCTATTTATTTCTTAAATTCAGTTATTATATTTTTCAACTCTATAATTTTTTTGTTTTTTAACGGTTGCTATTTCCTTGTCAAACTCCTCATTTTGTTTATGCATTATTTTCCTAATTTCATTAAACTGTCAATGTTTTCCTCTAGTTCATTAAACTTCCTTTAGAGGACTATTCTGAATTCTTCATCTGAAATTTTATAGATCTTCATTTATTTTTTAGGGTCAGTTAATGAAGCCTTATTAGTGTCCTTTGGTAGTGCCATATTTATGATTGCTCACGATCTTTGGCTTCTTATATTGATAACTGTGCTTCTGAGTAATTGGACGCCTCTTCCAAACTTTACAGGTTTACTTTAGCAGGGACAGTTTTGCATCAGTCAGTGCAGTATGGGTTTCTGGGTGTCTGTTGGTAATGTCTTTGGGCAGGTGAGGCCTGCTAATATGGTTTATTTTGGGATGGGGCAACCGCTGGAGCTCTAAAGAGGGGGATGAGGGGTTGTGTCACTGGCTGAGAACAGTTGACTAGGACTGCTGAATTGGTACCCAAGTAATCCTGTAGAATGAGTTCTGCAGTTACCTGGATTCTCTGGTCAGAATCAGGTGGTCAGGACTGGGTAGTACATTCAGTTGTATATGAGGTTTTAAATCAGTTTCACTTCCCTGGCAAGGCTACAGGACAGGACTCAGGTTCTGTACTGCTTGTTGGTTAGGAACCCAAATCAGTCTAGATGTGTACTGAGTCCCCTTGCAGATGAGGCCATTGGTTTTGTTCTGAAGATGGGGGAGTCCACAGACTGTGCTTTCTGTTCAAGCACTGCTGTATGTAGGTTTGCTGAATGGGCTATGCAGTTTCCCATGTTCTCTGGTTAGCTTCCCTGGTCAGATAGGCTGAAGCTTATATTCTGCCACACACAGGGCTACATAGTAGATTATCTGTCTGGAGACAGCAGGAGAAGCAGCTCCAAAGCTGGTAAAGTTCTTTGTTATCTTAACTCAACCCCACCCACACTGCCCCAAGTTCCCTGACCAGTCTATTGGATTTGCTCTGCAAATTATTGGCTCTGGTCACTTCTCAGCTCAAGTGCTGTTAGGCCAGCACAGCTTCCAGGAGTTGTCACCAGCTTTTCTGGTCAGATGGAGCTAGAAGACATTCTCCATAGTGATTGGGGCAGTATCTCAGCTCCCTTGCCTAGGCAGGATGGGGAGAGGCCACTCCAGGCTACTCTCAACTTCCCAAACAGGCTATCAGTTGTGAGGAGCTGGGAGCTATCCTCAGCCTTGGCTATGAATTAGTCCTCTTGACTGTGCATGGCATGGGAACACTCCACACCCAGTATGGGCTTTATGCTGGGGTAATCAGCTCTGATCATCTGCCTCTTGGGTGAAGAACCACTAGACTACACTGCTTTCAGGTGTTGTAGCCAGCCCATCTGGTTAAATGGGGCCAGAAGATATTCTCCACAGCAGCTGGGGCTGTGATTCAGCTCCTTGCCTTGGCAATGACAAATCAAATTCTAGAGCTGGCAAAATTTCTCATTTGAGGATCCAAACAAACAGATCTGCACCCTGCTGAGTTCCCTGGTCAGAGTGTGATCCCAATTTAGTTCTGCAGGTGAGCAACACTGCAGGTTGGAATTACTACTTGGGTACAGCAGGTATCATCAACTTGGTCTGCCAAGATTCACATGTTGGTCGTTGCAAGCCCCTGTCCCTTCTCTGTCTTAGTCAGATTCCTAATGGTTGAGCCTCACAGATTTCCCTCTAATGCTCGTGATGTGAAATTAGAGTAAGGATTCCCATAGAGTGACTCACAATGCTGCAATGGGGCTGCTTGTTGTACCCCCTGGGTTATCTTTTCACTCTGGAGGAAGTATAGGCTCAGGGGAGATCTCTGTGCATTGTGTTGCACTAGCCTGAGAGATGGGCAATGCAGTCAACATATAGCTGTCTCTCTCACCCTTCTAATGCAGTCTGTCTTTGGCCTCACTCTCATGTTCTAGAATTCTCTCGGTAGTGTCTTGTTCTTAAATAGTTCTTGGTTGTTCTTCTTGTGAGGGGGTATGATGTCAAGAACAATTTATATTGCCTTCTTGGTGATGTCACTCTAAAATCCTGTTTATGTTTATTGGAGCATAGAACCCAACTTCATGTTATGTATAATCACAAAGTTTTTTTATTTATTTATTTTTTAAATAGAGAATTATACTTTATTTATTTTTTAATGTTTATTGATTTTTGAGAGAGAGAGAGAGCGAGCGAGCAGGGGAGGGGCAGAGAGAGAGGGAGACACAGAATACAAAGCAGACTCCAGGCTCGGAGCTGTCAGCATAGAGACTGATATGGGGTCAATCCCACAAACCATGAGATCATGACCTGAGCCGAAGGTGGATGCTCAACTGACTGAGCCACCCAGGGGCCCTGCACAAAGCTTTTTTTAAAGCACTATTTTAAAATACACCAAGTTTTCAATGAATAAAAGCACAATGTAAAACACAAGACTAAACTCTGTCTTATTCAAAACTTTACCAAGAATTGTTCATTTTGAAATTATATCCCCCAAAAGCAATACTTCTCAAAATATTTGAGCTAACAATTCACAACACCTTTGTCATTCTACATTTGTAGCTGTCATATTTATGGTGTTTCTATATATTGCTGCAAACATATGACTATTTTATATATCCTTCTATAATATAGTCATGCCCAAGTATTTATATATCAAAGCACATTTTCATATACCACCTTTCCTTTTATCCTTTCTCATACATACATATATAATAAGGTAAATTTTAAAATATTTGTTATATAAAACGGGTGCTAAGTCTAATAAAGTTGAGACCCATTACTCTAGGACAAATTCTCTCAAACAAGAATATGCTTTTTCTGGTGTTTGAAATAAGAATAAATGGGCATTGAATGAGACTCTCTCCTGTGAGCTTTAATATGTTTCTCTTGTTATATCAATTTTGACTGGCTAGAGACACTTTTATGTGAATTTCCAAATTCTTTATTGCATTCTGAAGTTGAATTTATCACCTAAAATACTCTTTAACACATAAGAACTTACTCTCATCTCTAATTTTATATATTACTTCTATAATTAAAATATGTACTTATTACCTAAAATATTAATTAACTTATGAGGAGAGATTAGAGTGTGTGTGTGTGTGCGCGCGCGCACGTGCACATGCTATGTAGTCATAAACTACATTAACTAAATGTGAGAGTGAACGGGCATAAACTTCCAAGAGGTGACTTTATGACACTTGGCATTGTATACTATGTCACCAATTTATCAGGCTTTATAAAACCACTGTCTTAGTCTCGTGTAAAAGTTGTGCAGAAATACTTTATAAAAGGGGTGTGAGGTGGAATTTCTTTAAACAAACAACTGAAGAGAATGGATCTTTCCAATGTCCTTCCCTTTGCCTATAACACTTTATTATCTACTTAGTAACTGTAATCTGTGCTATAAGAACAACTCATATACCATAATCTTTATAAAATCATCTCTCATACAGCCAGATGTAGTCATTCCCTTCTCTTAGGCTCACAATTATACTTAATTGCTTCTGTTATTTCAATTAGCATGAAAGCTTGATTGTTTTCTTTATGTGCTTATTTATTGAGAATAACATGTCCTCATACTCTTAAGAAAAGTCAAATGTTTCTACAACTATGGCAATAAGTTACTACAACTTATTTTTAAACTTCTTTAATTAATCAATTATAGTTCTTTAGCTATGGTGGCAAGTAATGCCCAGAACAAGTTATAAACCTGTTTTATCAACAAGTGATAGCTCAATTCTGGAAACATACTTCTGAAAACCAACCAGTAAGTGAGAGATACTACTTTGACATCTAACTAATTAGCAAAAGTCCCTCTCTAGTAATACATGGTTGAAGGCCAGTCAATCAGCAACTTGGTCTTTCCTGAGGAACTATACCGTAATCTTTTTTTGTTTTTAAGTTTATTTATTTATTTTGAGAGAGAGGCAAGCAGGGGAGGGGCAGAGAGAGGAAGAGAAAATCTTAAGCAGGCTCCACACTGTCATTGAAAAGCCCAACGTGGGGCTCAAACCCACAAACCGTGACATCATGACCTGAGCCGAAATCAAGAGTCAGACACTTAACCAACTGAGCCACCAGGCACCCCTACCCAAGATCTTATGTCATTTCACTTCCATTGCTAAAAGCCACTAACCACTAACTTGCATGTTGTGTAACAAATTACCCCTACCTTAGAAGCTTAAAACAACATTTGTCTCACATAGTTTCTGAGAGTTAAGAATCTGGAGTGGATTTTCTAGGTGGGTCCAGCCACAGTCTCTCATGGGGTTACAGTCATCTGAAGGACTGATGGGGTAGAGACTCCACTTCCATGTTGCATTACTCACACAGACCTCAGTTCCTCACTGGTTGTAGGTGGATGGCTTCAGTTCATTAGCACAAAGACCTCTCAACAGGTCTGCCTAAGACTTTTATCACATGGCAGCTAGCTTTCCTCAGAGAAGCTTATCTAAGAGAAGGCAGCAGGAGTCACAAAATCTCTTTATGAACTAGCCTCAGAGGTAACACACCATCACTTTTTTTTTGTATTCTGATACAGTATGTGTATTTCCACAAAAGCATGAATACCAGGAGGCACAGATCATTGGGTCCATCTTCAGAGATAGCTACCACTCTTCCCCCAAACCCTATATAATATCAATAGTCTGCTTTGCTCAGAAAGACTGTTTAACCAGGATAACTCTCACTTACTTAGATGTACAACAAACTGAGCTTGGAGTTTTTATTTCACATATTGACTGTTGCTGTTAGACAGGTTCTCCCAAGATTTTTTTTTTTTTTTTGAAGATCCTTGTTTTGTGGCATTTTGTTTGACCCATAGACCAATAGAAGTGCTCACTGGGACTGACTGAGCCAAAACACTCTGATAGTGCTTTGGATCTGCTAGAATGTGAACACTTCTAGGGCAGGGATTAAGCTCAAATTATTTTTCAAACTTTATTGCCAAGAACATAATTGACACTTAGTTCATGCTTGTTAAATAAATGGATGCAGAATTCAAATAATAAGACATTAATCCTACAATTTTCATTTTAAAAAGTTCAGAAGTATTGAGTGGTAGATTACTGTTTAATATGAAACTCACATTTCCTTTAGCTTATAGATCTAATGCCACATCTTAATGTCTTTCGCAAATGCTTCCATCCTGCTTGGTGAAACTGGGTTTTGGGAGAGTGGGAGACATATCTCTGATTTTATCAATGAAGTCCAAGAAAAAATGGAATTCACATAGAACACATTCATTCCATTAAATGAGCAAGACCTCATTCATCATCCTAAAGAATTTGTAATAACTTGACCATAGTTGAAAACCTTTCACCAGATACAATACAGCATTCATTTTTATCTTTCTGTGGATAATTTCTGTGAATGTACTAAATGTTGAAAGTTTTAACCAACTGAACCATCATCTAAAAATAAAATACCATTGTTCCACCAGCAAGTACCATCATGAAAACATAATCACATAATTTGCCCTTAACAAAGAAAATCAAAGGGACATTAAAGAACATGAAAGTTGAGGCTGCTGATAGTTTATAGTTGGTAAAAAGGGACATCGACAAGTATATATCAAAAAAACTTTACAAGTCCAATTGAATATAAAATATAGTTTTTAGTGATATTATTCTCCTCAAACAAGCAGATTATCCATAGGCTAAGTAAGACCCTGATATAACCATAGTATGTTTAAACTTATCCAAACTATAATAGACCATTTCCTGTACTTAAGCATATATAAGTGATATAAAATATATGACGTTCCCTTCAAATCAGGATTTGAGTTTTTCATTTTTTAATAATTAATCTTACAGAATACCCCAAAGAACAGGTTAAAAACGCAAAGTAGTTTTAACAAGAGTACAAATGTCTATATCTTAATAAGTTAAGGATAATCAGGACAAGTCAGGATAGCAAGTTTAAGAAGGCAAAATAAATTGCACACATATTAATAGTATAAGAAAATATGGTAAAAAAGGAAAGAATGATGATGGGTAGAAATCCAAATGCTGAGATGTGTGTTTTAAAAGTTTAAAACAAGTGCCTATTTTTATCTTCTTTTATTTTTCCCTATATTCATTTGTTTTGTTTCTTAAATTCCACATATGAGTGAAATATGAGACTCTTAACTATAGAGAACAAACTGAGGGTTGCTAGAGGGGAGATGGGTGGGGGGAATGGCGAAATGGGTGATGGGCATTAAGGAAGGCACTTGGGATGATCACTGGGTGTTATATGTAAGTGAAGAATCACTGGGTTCTAATACTGAACCAATACTACATTATATGTTAACTAACTTGAATTTAAATAAAATCTTGGAAGAAGAAAAAAAAAGTTTAAAACAAGTACAGAGATATAAGCAGAATATGTGGTAGCTGGATCATATTCACAATAAATTAGATATATTCGATTATCATATCTTCTGAATTCCATCACTTAAAAGAAATGAGAAAATTTGGAAAATTTTTAGAGAGAAGTACCAAAAGACATTAAGGATTAGAACGAGGGCTTCTGAGGAATAATATTTTTAAAGGCCTATTATAGAAAAAGAAAGATTCTTATTAATCTATGCATAGACTTAATTTTGTGGATTGTGGAAAAGTTACAACTGCAATCAACATGTGTAAGAAAAGAAAGTCTTATGTTTCAGAGTAGAAAGTTCTGAGATAGATCATCATCAAAAATCAGACCTGTCAAGGACAATTATGTAATTGCCAGAGTCTAAAGATGGGATTCTCATTTGGCTAATATACATCAGGTCTTGCCTGAAGGCAGTGGAATAAACCGAACAGCATAAAGAGATATCTTTCACTTTTATAATGGGTAACAAAACAGTGATTAGGCCAGGAAATCAGTTCCAGCATTAATTATATAACTTAAATAACCATATGTTATAGGGGTAAGTAAAATGTACTATATGAAGGGCTGGAAATGATATATGAAGAAGTAGTAGAACTAGAGGTCTCTGCTCATTACTCAGGATCTGAACTAATT
The DNA here is from genome assembly GCF_046562875.1 of Panthera onca. Taxonomy (NCBI): domain Eukaryota; kingdom Metazoa; phylum Chordata; class Mammalia; order Carnivora; family Felidae; genus Panthera; species Panthera onca. The sequence continues at coordinate 127,056,292 of NC_138342.1, forward strand.
AGAAACCTTACATTAATATAATAATATGATTCAGTTAAGAATGCACCATTGGTTTGAAAAAGTAATTTAATCATTCATTTGTATTCTCTAAATGATTGTCTTGAGAGATAATGGCTAACCTACTCCTTTCAAGGTATTCCCATTAGAATTCCAGGGGTTCTTAATATAATCTACAGCTTTCAGGTTGAGAATCCACCAAAGTCACAAAAGCTAATGCAGGTGAGAAATAAGTTCAGTATGTCTGCGACAGGCCAGAAGAGCAGCGGGACTCAAGGGCAGACAACTCATAAGGAAAGATAACAAAAGACACATTAAAAGACCAGCCTTCCAAAAGGCTTGTTAAACTTATTTTCTGTAAATACATATGTTCCTGGAGAAAAAATAAAAGTTTTTAATTCATTGATCTAAAATGATAAATTATCATTCAGAAGAAATACTTTGTGTATTTAAGCAATTTGAAGGTATGACTGACTTATGCTGCATTCCAGTGACATTCAAACCAGTATGATAGGAATTCTGAGATATAAAAACATGGATATAATGATACTTTTAGAGTATGTATGGTCTTAATACTACCTAATTTGTTAGCAACCCATGCCATTTATAGAACATTCAGTAATTCTATTACTACTCCTCAGTTCTTGCTGATGATACTTCCCTAAATTACAGAGTGAAATCAATAAACAGGAGTGCCTACATGGTGGAACACATAATAAATTCCCAGAGCTAACTTCCTTAAAATGTTTCTAGCAGAGCAGATACTGAGTTTCAGAAAGTGCTTCTGTAATACACTAATCTTTCTCAAGGCAAATGCTGAAAACTATTTTGTCTATCAGTTTAATAACAACTGTAATTCAAAAAAATGCGAGACCTTGGTCACTTACAAAAAGGGAAAAGGTAAGCATAAAACTTCAGAAGATAGAGTCTTTAACTTACAAAATAATGCCTCTTGCATGTTTCCTTTATGTTTGTTTTATTTGCAACAAATGTTCACAAATGGGCTATAAACAATGAACACAAATCTTTGGAATGATATGGATTCCACTGTGGGAATGTTCAGGTGGAAAAGGGCAAAGAGAAGATAAATTGCAACAGGGTCTTGATTCATCTTATAAAGCCTGAAGCCCTCAATCTTATTTTTCATAATTTTCCTTCTCTTTTCCTCCTCTTCTTCCCCTGTTATCTATCAGAACAGGGTACTTAAATATGCCATTACATACACTAGCCCAATGAGACTGTGCTAAATCTGTGGCTCTCTATAGATAAGTTCTAAAATGCTGAATCTAAAACTTAAAATCATTTCTCAAAATTATTACCAAAATACAAATTTCACTATCTTGGTTCTTTAAATTTATTTTATAGCTTTATTGAAGTGTAAATGAAACTGCACATGTTTAAAGTATACAATTTGATGAATTCTGACATATGTACATATACATGGAACTATCACCATGATGAAGATAATAAACATTACCATCATTCCTGTCACAACCCATCACATCTCACTTCCACGTCCCAACCCAATCCCAGGTAAACATAGATCTGCTTCTGTCATAAGGTTTAGTGTTCATTATCTATAATTTCATAAAAATGAACTCACACTCTTACCCTCTTTTTTTTTTTGGAGGGGGGGTCTGGTTTCTTTTACTCAACATAATTCTTTTGAGATTCAGCCATGTCGTTACATGTATCAATACTGTCAATAGTTTGTTCTTTCATATTGCTGAGTAGTATTCTGCATGGATATATCACAATTTGTTTAGCCTTTAACCTGTAGATAGACATTTGAATTTTTTCTACTTTTGAGTCTTTTACCAATACATGGATATTCATGTACAAGTCATTTACAGATGTATACATTCTTTCGTCTTGGATAAATATCTAGGAGTGGTATGGTTGGGTCATAAAACAGGTTTATGTTTAACTTTTTAAGAAAACATCAAATTATTTTGCAAAGTGTTTTTACCATTTTACATTTGCATTGGCAGAATATTAAAGTTGCTACACATCCTTGCCAACACTGGGTGTGTTCAGTCGTTTTAATTTTAGTCATTCTAGTAAGCATGTAGTGGTATCGCACTGTGTTTCAATTTACATTTCCCTAATGAGTAATAATGATGCATATCTTTTTTGGACTTGTTTGTCATTCATATAAATCCTTTTTTCTTTTTCTTTTGTATTTATCTTGAAAATTTTATTTACAGTAAAATTCACTCTTTTGTTATACAGTTCATTTTGACTAATTTTTAGAGCCCTATGACCATTATCATGATCAAGAGACAGAACAATCCCATCACCCAATGAACTCCCTCATGCTGCCTCTTTGCAATCAAATCCTCCCACCAGCTGTAAGCCCTGGAAATCACAGGACTGATCTCTGTCCTATAGTTTTGCTTTTTCCAAAGTGTCATTTAAATAGAATCTATATATAGCCTATGAATTTGGATTCTTTCACTTAACATGATGCATGTGAAATTCCTGTTGTTGTATCAATAGTTCATTCCCTTTTATAGGTGAAAAATATTTCATTGTGTAGATGTAAAAATTTTCATTTACCACCTCACCAGCTAAAGAACATTTATGTTGTTTCCAACTTTTGGCAATTATGACTAAAGCAACTATATACACTTATACACAGGTTTTTGGTAAACAAATACTTTCATTTTTCTTGGGTAATTACCCAGGACTGAGATGGCTGGGTTATGGATACAGTACTGCAACTTTATAAGAAAGTACCAACAAAATATTCTTAAATTGATTATATCATTTTACATTCCCAACAGCAATAAATGAGTGTTTCAGTTGCTCTACATCCTTGCCAGACTTGGCACTGCCATATTTTCAATTTTATTTTAGTCTAATAGGTGAGTATTCTTGTGGTTTCAATTTGTATTGCCCTAGTTACTAATGATGTTGACCATTTTATATAAAACTTAAAGAGAAATCATTTCATGTGCTTATTTGCCATCTATGTATCTCATTAGTCTATTTGGTTTTTACCAAAATACAAAGGTAATTAAGAGAAGGATAGTCTTTTCAACAAATAGTGCTAGCATATTTGGATATCACCATGTTAAATTTAAGAAAAAAAAAAAAAAGAACTTCAATCTATGCCTTGAGCCAAGTAAAAAAAAAACAAACAAACAAACAAACAAAAAAAAACCCTCAAAACAGATTATACACTGAAATATAAAACCCAAAGGTATAAAATTTTCTGGAGGAAACCCTTGAGACCAGAAGTCTGGCCAGTTTTCTTGGCTGTCACAACAAAAACATAAAGAATACAGTAGTAAACTGAATTTCATCAAAATTAAAAACTTCTCTTCAAAACATATTATTGAAAGAAAATACAAGACACAGACTAGGAGAAAATATTTTCAAAGAATATATCTTAAAGGATTTATATTCAGAATATCTAAAGGACTTTCAACACTCAATAATAAAAGATATATATTAAAAAATGGTCGGGGCGCCTGGGTGGCTTGGTCGGTTAAGCGTCCGACTTCGGCTCAGGTCATGATCTCACGGTTTGTGAGTTTGAGCCCCACGTCGGGCTCTGTGCTGACAGCTCAGAGCCTGGAGCCCGTTTCAGATTCTGTGTCTCCCTCTCTCTCTGCCCCTCCCCTGTTCATGCTCTGTCTCTCTCTGTCTCAAAAATAAATAAACGTTAAAAAAAAAATTAAAAAAAAAAAGGTCAAAAAATTTAAGATGGACAGTTGGCCGATGATGATATCCAATGCCAAATACATGAAAACATACTAAATATCATTATCTCCTGGAAAAGTGAAAACCACATCAGAATACCAATACTTCTCTATTAGGATGGCTAAAATTAGAACAACTAATTATACCAAATACTGATGTGGAGCAATTGCAGCTCTGAAGTCTTCAGGGGGCGGGGGGCTCGGGATAAGAAATGATAGAACTGCTTTGGAAAACAGTTTGGTTAAGAGAAATGCTAGGATAAGTCTATCCACGATCCTGTGCATGAATGAATGTTCATAGTAACTATCCGTAGAGTATCACATTTTCGAAAGCAACACGAATGTCCATCATCAGGTGAATGAATAATCACAGTGTGTTTCTGCTATTCTAGAGGAAACACCAAAGTGTAATACAGACACTTTTTAAACTGCAGGAATAATACTTAAGAACTAAAATGAATACTCCCCAGGGCCTAGATATTACACTACATCATCTAAGTGACAAATAAGAGTTAGATAAAGGGTCATTTCTTCTATAATATAAAAAAAAATAATAAGATTCAGCATCTTACCTATATATTTATATCCTTCTTCCCCATTTACTACGGGTCTCAGCCAAGTTGACCTAAGTCGTATATTTTTACACACATGGGCACCTTGAGGAGGATAGAGTGTAAATAACATTTCAATCGCATTGTACTTCTTGAGGAGTTGAGAATATCTGTCACGGTCTTCTGTAAAAAAAAAAAAGAATATATATTTTTTAAATTTTAGACATTTTGCAAAAATGTCTAGTATTTTTAAGGGATGCACATTAGAAACTATTTAATAATTTGAATGTAATGGTTATGTTGACAACTTGGGTTTTCTTTAGTAAGAGGTACTTCACCAATAATCTTACTGTGCAGATAATTCCTAGCAAAAATTAAGGAGTAACGGGTTTACTAATATCATCTTTAAACACTATCAGTTTAAAGTAGTATTGTTAACAGGTATGGAAAAAAGTAAAGTAACCAATGAATAGCATTTATATTATACATAATATAACTATATGTATATCTGTAATTGCTATTAAACAATGGAAATCAGATTAATCTGACAAAAATGTTGACTAAACGTAGAGTTCCCTAAAGTGGAATGACTAAATTAATATTCCTAGGCTATGGTCTTTAAGAAAATACAATGATGTGTGTACAAATATTTATTTTATTTTTTTAATGTTTACTTATTTTTGAGAGCGAGAGCAAGCAGGAGAGGGGCAGAGAGAGAAGGAGACACAGAATCCGAAGCAGGCTCCAGGCTCTGAACTGTCAGCACAGAGTCTCATGCAGGACTCAAATCCACGAACAGTGAGATCATGACCTGAGCTGAAGTTGGACACTTAACCAAATGAGCCACCAAGGCACCCCATACAAATATTTACATGCCACTTACTATATGGAAGGAATTGTTCCAAGTTCTTTTAAAAACTAATACATTTAATTTTCGTAAAACATCTATAAGGCATATCTTATTATTTCCATTTTACATGAGGAATTTGAAATGCAGAGAAATTAAGTAACTTGCCTAAATCTTGCATTCTGTAAATGATGCAAATAGGCTTTGGGTTATCTAAGGAAGCTCTCATTTGCAAACATATAATTCTCAACCAAACATAACCTGCATTAACTAGTAGATGAGAAAACTAGAATTCAAAAATAATTGGAACTGTAGAGTGAAAAATCTTTGGTTATGGACCCTGGGCCTCTGGGTGGTAACTTCAGTTTTTGGCTGATAAACTAGTGCCTAAAATTCAATAAGACAATCTCTTGAGCAATGAATTCAAAGTAACTCTACCTAGAAACATCTCAAACAAAAGAGAAATACTGATGTAAACCTTCACTTATAACCCTGTTACATTTTCTTTCTCTCCTTCCTAATTTCCTCCCTTTCTTCTTATATTCCTTTATTTTGTTAAATAGCATATTTTGTGGTAGAGTAAGTATAAGACAATATGACATAATGCTTGAATGATTAAGAAAGTAGACTTGTTGGTGGGTAGTGTGCCAGGTATCAATCTATTACCTCACTCCTAATCCAACTTTCACAGTCCTGCTTCTGAGACTAGAACACTTCACCATAAGGCACAATTTTAAGCATCTTACATAGAGAGCAAAGAAGGGAACTAGATGAAGGGGCTCTTCCTGGTTCTGGGTTCTTCTGTCTGCAAGCCCAGTGGCCACCAGTGTAGGGCACTTTCTGGGTTGTGTCTCCTGGAACACCCCACACACATACACTGGGAACTTCCTACCAAATTCCATGGTGCAGCACCTTCCCATAAATGGGTTCCCAGTGAGTTCCACAGTGTGACACCTCCCTAGGGACAGTTCCCCAAGAACCCCAGAAAATGCCTTCCCTGTGAGTTCCCCTAGCCTCCTACCTCAGTGAACTTCTTTGCCATTCACTGGGCCAAAGCTATGCTCTCTCCAAGAAGATGTGGCTTCTGGGAGGTGGGGGCACAGTGGAGGAAGAAGCTCATAAAATTTGTTCTCTCCAAAGGTGCTCTGCTTCAGACCTGGAGTACCAGCCACTCCCTGTATCTGCTCTCCTCAATTCTTTGCAGTTCCTTTCACGCATTAGTAGCACATCATAATTAATGATTCTTTACATTAAACTGTTCCTGCTCAAATTACTGTGTACTTTCTATTTCCTAACTGGACCCTGGCTGATACAGACAGACCTGGGCCCTAATTTTCAAATCATCATTAAGAGCTGTGAAATATTAGACAAATCAGTTTATCTTTAGGTGATAATATTGACCTTACAAAATTATTGTTAGGATAATCCTAACATTTAAGTGATATAAGATATATAAAACATTCATATGTCACCATGTCATATGTACTAGATGAATGTGTTACCAATTTTCATCTACTATTATTTCAATAATAGAAATGATGAAAGAGTCAGAAAATAATAATAATATGTTATCTCATCTTTCAATTATACACATCTTAGGGACTTTTCTGCCTCCTTTTAAAAGGGAAAGTTTAAAATTGTTCCCTTGCAACTAACAAACAAACAAAACAAAGAAATGAAAACCCAGACATCCTCACATATGTGAACAGATTACATGTAGATTTAGAATTAGAAATCTATACATGATATATATATATATATATATATATATATATATATATATATATATATCTGTCAACACCTGCCAACATCATCTGTCAACAGAAGAAAGGAGGCTTGAACTATTATAAAACCAGTGCTAAAGAGTGAACCTGTTGTACTTTTTGGCTCATACTTCTTCAAGAAGTTGGGGAGGTGGTGCCTGGGTGGCTTAGTTGGTTAAGTGTCTGACTTCAGCTTCAGGTCATGATCTCACCGTTCGTGAGTTTGAGCCCCTCATTGGGCTCTGTGCTGACAGCTTAGAGCCTGGAGCCTGCTTTGGATTCTGTGTCTCCCTCGTTCTCTTCCTCTCCCCCACTCATGCTCTGTCTCTCTGTCTCTCAAAAATAAACATAAAAAATTTTTAAAGAAAGAAGTTGAATGGGGGGCTTTTCATGCTGGAGGGGGCTTCCAAAGTTGTAAGGGAGTCTAAGGATGCAGCATTACATCATGATGAGAAGTCACATAGCTAAATAAAACATAAGACTGAAATTTTCCATGATACACAAAATAAAGAAACAAAATAGATCAGAATTTCTCTCTTTGAAACCATAAAGAAAATGAAAGCAGGAAAGACTAGCAATAATAGCAGTTATTTAGTGTAAAAAGATAGAACCGTACTTAAGGTTTCTCCCCTCCCTAACACTTATATCTTTCTAACTCCTTTAGCCTGAAAAGGGTGTTTAGTAATATAGCTTGATAGGATTATGCTTATTGGTTTTAATAAGCACTATATTTTCCATAAAAACAAATGTTTCCATCAAACAAAATAAAATGCCTACACTAAAATCTCTGTAGTGGTAAATGTAGAGCTACAACTTTTTCTTACTGGCTTACCTCAGAGTCCTGCTAATGTCACCATTTACCATCAGGTAACACAAATGATATGATTTCTGAATGACTGTACCTTCCTTCATAATATCAAAGTTGATTACAGATAAACATTTTTAGTTTTAGAAAACATATAATTTATAAAACATGTTATCTTTTTATTACATATGTCAACACAAGATAAAATCAGGGATTTAACTTTTGTTGCTGATATTGAAAATTTTTGTTATTTATTGGAGCACCTTCCTTTGAATGCACTGCTAAGCCAATATTGCCATATTGGATTCAGATATAGTAGTACTGTTCTCAGAATCCAGAATAAGAGTTCTTCCTTCCTCCTTCCTCCCCACGCCACATGTATAGTAAAAATCTGAAGACCTTCAATATATGTGTCATAGTCTGGTTCTGTGGCAAAAGCCCACACAAAATTTCCAGAACTCTCTATTGCTCCCAGGTCACCAAGTAGTTAGTCATCTTCATTAGAGGGAGCAGTGGTTGCCAGCAGAGGCTCTGGAGCAGCACTTCTTGAGTGTGAATCTGGATCTGCCATTTATGAGCTATGTGACCGGAAGCTAGTTAGTTAACCTCTCTCCAGATCAGTTATCATTGGTAAAGCTGTCCACATGATAATGTTGTTATGAGGAATACATGGGTTAATGTACATAAAGTCTTTAGGAGAACATCTAGTCCTTAGAAGAACACCTCATCTATAGCCAGTATTATTTAAGCATTAGATACTACTATTAATATGATCTGCTTCATTTAACAGATACTGATACAGCCTCTGTCCCATTTAGGTAATGATGGTAGTTTCCTATCTCTTCCTCCATCTTACTTGTTTGTGGGTAGGTGGAAAAGACGTCAGTTGTCTTGAAGCAATTGCCCTTTCTACACTTTCACTCCTACACTGTTTTGGATGCTCTGATGGTTGGTGGTTCCTATTGGCTATGGACTGGAAGTTTTTGTTACTTGGTCACTTGTGGGCTACTAATTGGTGTTATGGAGGTCTTCCTTCTTATAATTATTAGTAATAACAATATTTTGATGGATCTAAGACATTACAGATGTTGAGGGCCCCATCAATTTATATACCACTAAGAAATGCAAAGGACTAGAAATTTAACTATGGCATAGCATTGATTATAAGACATAGTTTAATTTCAGTAACATTAAAATATGAAAGTATACATCTTAGAGTTAACAAAATGTGGCAAAAACAAGATACTTGTACAGTTGACTAATTGAGAACTCCACTTAACTAACGAAGAGGCAACTCAAAGTCTATGCACCAAAACCAGTCTTGTGTCAGGGTTACCTATCTCAGTAAATAGCATCTATCTAATGGTAGAGTCTAGAAAAAGCTATCACCTACATCAACAAAAACTCCTTAGTTTCCTAAATAGCCTTCTTGGCCCTTCCAATCTTATCTCTAAACAGCAGCCACAATAACATTTTAAAAATGTATTTTTTATCCATTTTCTATTCATTGGTTTCTTGATGCTCTTAAAAGAATGTTGGCCCTTTACTAAGTCCCAAAAGATGCTGAACATTCTGGCCCCTCCACCTCCTCCATCTCTAACAACCTTGGATCTCTTTCAGTTTCATAAATACACCTTATTTCCTCCTGTTAAAGGACCTTTGCACAAGATGTTGTGTCTGCCTGGCATGTCCCCTCTCCTTCCCTCCATTACCCCAGTAACTTCTACACAACCTCATGTCTCTCCCCAGAGACTCCTCTGACTCTCACCAAACTAGATCAAGCCTCTGCATTTTAAGATCCCAGAGTTATTGTTTTTGGAACTTTTCCTCTGTTATACTTACTGAAGTTTGTAATTCTATTATTTTATATTATTATTATTTGATTAAAATCTGTGTCCAGATTATTAGCTCCAGGCAGGCAAGGTCCATGACTGCTTGCTAACCTACTTACACTGTATCACCCATCACCTAGGAGTACCTGATACTTACAAAGGATCAATAAAAGGCCTCTTAATTAAATGAATAAAACAATAACTGGTTGTGTTTTTTGGGTGCTAAGCAGGTTATATATACTAGCTAACTGAATCCTAAAGGCACATATATTAACTTGCTGACAGCCCTGTGAATTTCATCTTATCATACTCATACCAAATATTTTTTTTTTTGTAAATGTTTGTTTTTTGGAGAGAGAGAAAATGCACACATACAAGTGGGGAGGGGCAGAGAGAGAGGGACAGAGGATCCAAGATGGGCTCCGTGCTGACAGCATGGAACCCAATGTGGGGCTCCAACTCACAAACCACAAGATCATGACCTGAGTTGAAGTCCGATGCACAACTGCCTGAGCCACCCAGGTGCCCCTCAAATCTTAAGACACTGAGACAGAGAGAGGTTGCAGAGCATTCTCAGGGCTTCACAGCTAGTAAATAGTGAAGCCAGCATCTACTCTTAATTCTGTCTCACCTCAAAGCTTGTCCTCTTAACGAGGATGTCAAACTGTTTTAAACACAGGGGACTGGGTATCAGGGGCTGTCAGTGGCCTCTAGAGTTGCTAGTCACCTGGTGGCCTCTCCCCTTGAAGTTTTCTTCCCATCTTTCTAACTGTTCAGCTGTCCCAACATAGTCAGCTAGTCCACACCATGGTTTCTCTCACAGAGGCAGCTCACAGCTCTTTCCAGCAGTTTTCTGACACTCATCTTCTCACAAGAATTTATTTTGTAGAGAATACTGATGATCTCTCAGATCGACACCATTATTAATCAACTGATTAAAACCCTCTTTGTTTGCTAACAATGTAAACTAGCATAAAATCCCAGTGTGACCTCCTTAGCTTCCTCCAGGTTTCCCCTGCCTCTCAGATAAGTGATGTTTGTTATCTTCAATATTTGTAGTAGATGGTGAATTTTCAGAGAACCCCAAAATGCACCTTCCCTTCCTCTCCCAAACAGGGCACTGCATTATTGACAGTTCATTGCTTCCCTCTTGCAGAGCCTGAATCTGAATATTTAAGGCAGGCTCCCAAACTTGAACACAGTGATTAAAAAAAATATATATTATCAATGGGATCTTACTAATTGAGTTTATCTGTATTTGGCAAATATTCTGGTTTCATGGTTATTTTAACATTATTTCATGGCTTTAAACCCATTATGTGTTCATGATAGGAAATTCTGGAAATACAAAAGAGCATAAGGAATAATTATTACTTTCAGTAATTGGCTAATCTAATCCCATATGCATAATTTTTATTCTCCCACAACGCTGAAGAAACCACAATAGAGCACAGGTAGTAAATAGAACTTGGTGGCAAATCACTCCTGGATGAAATAAATATTAAAATATTTCTATTAAAAATAATAAATTGAGCAGATGCTTTAAAAATAAAATATTAAAAATTTTAAATTGGGTAATACACTGAAAGTTGGCAGCTTTACATTAGCAATCAGAATGATAAAAACAAAGACCATTTATCATCACACTTGTCCCTTTCTAAAATTATTATTAAAGGATATTTTAGGGGCGCCTGGGTGGCGCAGTCGGTTGAGCGTCCGACTTCAGCCAGGTCACGATCTCGCGGTCCGTGAGTTCGAGCCCCGCGTCAGGCTCTGGGCTGATGGCTCGGAGCCTGGAGCCTGTTTCCGATTCTGTGTCTCCCTCTCTCTCTGCCCCTCCCCTGTTCATGCTCTGACTCTCTCTGTCCCAAAAATAAAAATAAAAAAAAAAAGTTGAAAAAAAAAAAAAAAAAGGATATTTTAACACTAAACATGCAAGAGCAACATAATCTTAGATGAAAGAACATTATTTACATTGAATGATGGGAACCTTGAGTTTCTAAAATTTTTGAAAGTGTCAGTTTCTTCCTAATGGGCCTGTCCTCAACACAAATCCCAGCATAGACTCAATACTTAAAAAGGGCATGTATGTAAATTATTAAGTTCAAGACCAATTCTAAGTGTATCAGGGAGAGTTAGAAGGCTAAAAAAGCTTGACTAGTGACCCTGGGTCATTAAACCAGAATGGCAGACCTTGTTACTGATGTCAATTATTAACAAGTATTTTCAAGTATGGGTAGAAATAGCCTATTCTTTACCTTTGCCCAGTAACTGTACTACTATGTAGCCCAATTTATTGCCGAGGTAAAAATATTCTTTAAAGCCTTCATAAGCACACGAAGTTCACAAGCTAAAAGCAATGGTGACAGTCGAGGTTTTCTTCCATTGTGAACATTATGCATTCATTAAAACGTTGATTTATCTCTCATGTGCCACTGACCAGTCATAGTGGGTTTTGGTATGGGGTTAATGAATGTGAGCTTGGACTGGTGGTCGAATGGACTATAACCCACTGTAAATGACCACTTTCTAAATGTTGTACTTTTACTATCTTGCCACTGCCACAACACGTATGTGGCAACCATATTCTTTGATTTGAAATAAGCGAATGTCATACTTTTTCATCATGCCATTTTATCTAAGCTTTTTCTATTTATTAGTAAATTTATTTTTTTATTAATTTTTTTGTTAATGTTTATTTATTTTTGAGAAAGAGAGAGAGAGAGAGTATGAACAGGGGAGGGTTAGAGAGGGAGACACAGAATCTGAAGCAGGCTCCAGGCTCTGAGCTGTCAGCACAGAGCCTGACGCAGGGCTCAAACTCACGAACCAGGAGATCATGACCTGAGCTGAAGTCAGCCACTTAGCCGACTGAGTCACACAGGCGCCCCTATTTATTAGTAAATTTTAAAGAAGGCTACCAATTTATCAGTGTAAAAATTATCTATGTCTTGAACAAAGGAGATGAATGTAAAGCCTCCCTATTCTGAAAGTAATGAAACTTTCTTATATTTAATTTCTTTTAAGAAATAGAAGATCTTAACTATCATTAGTGGAAGAGCAAGATGTTAAGGTTTGAAACCAAAGGGCAAAATGGTTGAAAGCAGTTAAACAATCTGCCACTGGATGATATGACCTGCAAAAATAAATACAAGGACTATTGATCTTTCATATTATAGTTAAATACTGTTATTACTCACTTTAAAGAAGAGCAAAAATGTCACTAGCACTTGACTGAGAATAAAGAATATAAAATAAGGATGTACACCAATTAAAAATGTGTTAAAGATAGCAAATATTAATTTAAAAATTATTAAAATATAGCAAATATTACTACTTTTAAATCTCCTCAGTTCACGGAAACAGGAACATATTGTGAATTTTTCAGAATGTTCTTTACTACATAATTCAAAGGTTAAATATTAGAAAACTGTGTCTTTGACATATATCTTTGTAAATCCAATAAAAATTATGCTATTAAATATAAAACTATAAAATTGCAGCCATTGGATTATTCAATAATAAAAGTACAGTTATTTCAAAAGGTTCACTTCTAATCAGAACAGAGAGTTCATAAAGAAATATGCTAACATTTTAATTTTATTCCCATTTTATTTTTACTCTTTACACTTAAAAGCAAATGCATTTTCAAGTATTTGATAAAGAAAGCTAAAAGACATTTCCCCTTTTCTGTCTTCATGAAACTTAGAGAAAAATACAGATTGTACTACTACACATAAATTATATAGCTACATAAAACAGTAAAATAATTGGTTAATAATTCCAATAGAATTATAAAGATTCCTTATGATGGGCTTTTTCTAAAAGCCTATGTAAAAACAAATGGTCTGTTAAAACCTAAATTAAATTGCTAAAGAAATGCTCAATGATAAATTTATGTTAAAAATCTTTTTTAAAAAAACATTTTTAAAAAATGCTTTAAAAAGATTTTTTCAAAATCTTTGGAAAAGAAGCATCTTTGTTATTAAACAACAAAGAGTAAGATAACTTTACATCTAAAAACCTGAAAACCATGAAAAACCCAACAACATATTTAAATAATAATACCTAAGGAGGAACAAAGATTCAAGCTGTAATATGATAGATCGAATAAAATGTAAATTATTTTTATAGATGTTGAAAAGGTATTTAATAAAACTAAAAAAAATCTCTTCATAAAGATATCTAGTAAACTTGGAAGAGAACACTTAACTTAAAATAACCATCAATAGTATATAATATTAAAATCAGTGAAGAAATAACAATGTCCATCCTTATCATTATTATCTAAGGTCTCAAAAGGTCTAGTCAATGCAAAAGCCAAGAAAAATATATCATAAAGTCACATCCTATATGACAGATGCATAATTATGAAAAATATCACAATATCATTATTTTCAGGGAAACAATTACATACTAATAAAAGTCAACAAGATCAGCTGAAAACTATTATGATTTTAGATAGTACAATATGGCTACAGGTCATAAAATAAGCATATGATAATTAACAGTCATAAGAAAAACTTGCTAAAATATGTAACAGAAAAAGAATATGATTCAAAGAGTTTTTAAAAATCACAATCAAAACAATTACAAAAAAGCGCCTATGTGTGTGTGTGTTTGTGTGTGGTTGTCTGTGTACTAGAAGTAATGCAAACATTGTCTCATAAATGATTGGGGTATTCTGGTTAATATAAAGTATTCCATTTTAAAAATATGTCCTTCAAGGGCGGCTGGGTGGCTCAGTTAGTTAAGTGTCTGACTCTCGATTTTGGCTCAGGTCATGATCTCATGGTTTCATCAGTTCGGGCCCCACCTGGGCTCTGTGCTGACAGCACGGAGCCTACTTGAGATTCTCCCTCCATCTCTGCCCATCCCCTGCTTGCACTTTCTCCATCTCTCTCAAAATAAATAAACAAACTTTTAAAAAATGCCCTTCATTTTTCTCTTAAGGTCTGAGTCTCAGGATGGCCAGATTAAATCCATTAACATGACTCTACTCTGACTAAAGACAAATTCTCCTCTCACCTTACTTTGAATGCCTTTACTTTGAGAGAACACAATACCACAAAACGTTCTTAAAACTTAAGAGCACAGTGGCATACATACAATGAGCTCACCATACATAATTCAAAAGATACGTCTTTTCACTTTCTTTGGAAGAATATTTTCATAAAGAAATTTACCTCCTAGATTGGAAGCATAAAAACTCCAAATAAATATAGTTACCTTAAATTGTTAAATCAAATATGAACTCCCCAATCCTCTTGTTTTTCTTGCCACATACTGTCATCTTTTTTGTCATTTCCCCATATATATACATATTCTTAAGGGTCAGGTGAAATCCAACAAATATTCAGGCTATTCATTAGTAATATCAGTTTTGAAAAGTATTTGGGGAGGGACGCCTGGGTGGCTCAGTCGGTTAAGCGTCCGACTTTAGCTCAGGTCATGATCTCCCAATCCTTGCGTTCAAGCCTGTGATGACAGCTCAAAGCCTGGAGCCTGCTTCGGATTCTGTCACCCTTTCCCTCTGCCCCTCCCCCACTCATGCTCTGTCTCTCTCACTCTCAAAAATGAATAAATGCTTCAAAAAAATTTTTTTTGAGTATACTGGGAAGAAAGGTGGAGTTATTTCACAATTCAGTGTTTTAAGTATTATTGCCCCCTACTATCTCAATCTCTTACTGAAAATTATAATATCTGGCAATTGAATATAACAAACTTGGGGCACCTGGGTGGCTCAGTTCACTGAGTGTCAGTCTTGGCTCAGGGCATGATCTCATGGCTCGGCTCCTGAGTTTGAGCCCTGTTGTCGGGCTCTGTGCAGACAGCTGCAGAGCCTGGAGCTTTGGATTCTGTGTCTCCCTCTCTCTCTCTCTGCCCCTTCCCTCCACTTGCACTCTCTATCTCTCTCAAAAAATAAACATTAAATTAAAAAATAATAACAATACAACAAACTTAGCTCTATACCTTTACTCAACAGTTATGTCAGTCTGCCATGCAAAAATTATTATCAAAAAAATCCAAAGATTTACTTTACCTCTCATGTGCTTAGGACTCTCTCCAGATACAGGAAGCCAAAATAATACCATTCTGTTTCATACAGCAAAATATGAACTCTAAATAACTAAGAATCTTTCCTGATGGATTTTCCAAATGAATACTACATAAATGAGGTTTTAAATATTATTTTATGTACTAAATTTTTAAACAGTGAGTGCTTTTAGAACTGAGCAATTTATTTAGCTTTTTGGAGTTCATTTGCCGGGTTAATTTAGATTTCTTAATACCAGTAAAGAATTCTATGACTTGAGGTCTGTTTATTAATTATCAAAAATCTTAAATGAATCTAAATTCCTTCTGAAACAAGATTGAGTACAAGTTAATTAGCAAGTGGAAGAATTAACTTATTTAACAAATGTCCAGTTTCCTGGCTCAAAATATTTACAGGTATACTTACGGGTAATAATATCCCTGGTTAAAGGTAGTAGAGTGAAAGAAATTTTTTTTCTCTTCTTCCATCCCATGATAACCGCCCCCCCAAAACATTTTTAACACACCAAAAATATAAATATATAAACATATTTAGTAAAAAATTAAAGTTCCCACAACCTCTAATAAATCGGAAAAGTATTTGACAGAAACAATGAAACTCAGACCTAAATGAGAGAGAATATCTACAGCTGACACAAACTTCTTCAAATCCTGGACAAGAGACAGATGTGTCTGAAGGGAAGAATCATGGTCCTGAAGGACCCCTCCAGGGACCTTTTGAGGAAATGACAAGACCTATCTGTGTAGATGGAACATAGGAGAAGCAGGAAAAGTAACTGAGATACCCAGTCCCAGTCCACACCTCAGAATGACTTCGAGATGGAGCCAAAGGAATCAAGGTTAATGTCTGTCTCACATGCATATTCACCTCATCCCAATGTCACTTAAGTCTCTACCATTGATAGCATCAAGTCAAAATCCAAAAATCTCATCAGTTCAAAAGTCCCCAAACTCATCATCAAAATCATCTAGGGGCACCTGGGTGGCTCAGTAGGTTGAGCGACCGACTTTGGCTCAGGTCATGATCTCACAGTTTGTGAGTTCGAGCCCCACATCGGGCTCTGTGCTGACAGCTCAGAGCCTGGAGCCTGCTTCTGATTCTGTGTCTCCCTCTCTCTGCCATCTCCCCCGCTCATGCTCTGCGTCTCTCTGTCTCAGAAATAAACGTTAAAAAAATTTTTTTTAAAAATCATCTAAATTTGGTATGGGTGATGCTCTGGGTATAATCCATCCTGGGGCACAATTCCTCTCTATGTATGGACCTCTGAAACTTAAGAACACATTGTCTGCTCCCAAACTACAATGCTGAAACAAGCATACGATAACAGCTAAGATATTTCCATTCAAAAGAGAGAAAATGGGGTGGGGGGGGGAAGTGTTTTTGAAATCCAGCTGGATAAACTCCATTAGATTTCAAGGGTTGGAAATAATCATCTGTACTTTTCATCTCTGCCCTCTGAATCATTTTTCCTTTTTCATGAAGGGTAGCATGGAATCATAACAGAGTAGTTTTATCAGTCTGTTTCCTGCCTCTATACTTCTGGGTGTCCAGGAGCTTTCTTTCATTTCATAATGTTTTTGTCCTTTTTGGTCAAAACTGACCAGGTTCTGCTGGTATTAAATTCTCAAGAACCTTGTGGTTTTTCCATGTATGTTACATAGATTCATTCCGTTAGACAAAAGGCTTCTCCACACATCCTTCCTAAAATATCTTACCCCCATTTGTGACTTCTGCATAGATAACTGAGAGTTTCTATTAATCACATATTTTTCTCTCTTCAAAGAACCTTTGTGTAACTAAATTGTCTTTTTTTTTTTTATCTTTCTGACGTATTAGCAAAATGTTGTCTAGCCATACTCTCAGCTTTTCCTACAGAGCATGTTTTTTTCTGATAGTGAAGTCTTAGTTTTAGCATCTTTCACAATTTGAATGAGTTGAAAATTTCCCAAATCATCTATTACGGGTTCCAGTTTTTTTTCAATTTATCCTCTTGCATTTTACTATAAGCTGCAAAAAGTAACCAGGCTGCACTTTCAACTCTGCTTAGAAATCTCCTAGTTGAATGTCCAAGGTCATAGCTTCCAAACTCTAGTCTATACATAACTATAGGACATTATTACACGGAGCTTTCTGCCACTATATAATAAAGATCTCCTTTCCCCTAATTTCTAATCAGGTGTTCCTCATTTCCTTTTGAGCCCCCAGTAGCAGTACATTTAACTTCCATATTTCCACTAACAGTCTGTAATTTAGGCATTCTCTAAGGTGATTTAGATTTTCTCTACCATGCTCCTCACTTCCTTCTATATCCTAATTAGCAGAATCATTAACCTCCATAATCCCACTAACTGTCTGTTCAAGACAATCCAGACTTTCACTATCAGAGTCCTCAATATTTTTGTCTCCACGGACTTCCCAATTCCACATTTTTAGATAATTTTTATCAGTCAGCATTCAACTAGAGAGGCAGAAAGACATTTCTGATGTGTTGCTTATACACTTGTGGGGACTAGGTAGACAAGTCCTAAATTCATAGAGCAGACTATCAAGAAGGGCAGGCTGGAATTCTTGGGCATAGCTGAGGTCACTATCCATAGGCAGAATTTCTTCCTCAGGGAGGCCTCAGCTCTGCTTTAAAGGCCTTTCACCTGATTATTTCAGGCCTGCCCAGATAATCTCCCTTACTTAAAGTCAACCAATTATGTACTTCAATCATATCTATAAAATATCCTTGGAGCAACATCTAAATTAGTGTTTGACTGAGTAAGCGGGAATTTTAGCCTAGGCAAGCTCACACATCAAAAAGACCATGGAAAACCTAATGAACTTAAGGATATACAAAGCAGCCTCTGGGAATCCAAATCCCTTCCAACAGGTGATAATAGAGGACTTTGGTTCTTCCAAAACAGAAATCAACAAAGAAACAAAAAAAAAACTTAAAAGTTCTGAGAGAAGGTGCAATCCTAGAGTTTTATATGAAGCTAACTTTATAAAGATACAAAAATCATTTTCAGGAAATACGGCACCCACAACCTCTTTCTGGAATAAAACAAAACAGAGCAATAAAACACCACATTGTGTTAAAATAGAGCCAAATAAAATTGAATCAAAATAAGGAACTAAAGAACAGAGAAGCTCATGGCAAAACATTAAGGAAGGGAAGAAGGAAGGAAGGGGAAAAGGAAGGAAGGAAACTGGTAAGTAATGAACTCATTTAATATATAGAAACACAAGGCCAAACAACTGTAGGACTTACAGAAAAGGTATATATGTTAGAAACCTTGAAAATATTTTAAAAAATCATTAGATATATTTTTAAGATTGGGAGATGTTTGGGAGAAGTAAAAGGAAGCTTAATTTTATCGTTTTATTGCTAGGATGTCAATAGAGGGTTTTGATAAGTTAGGAAATACTTAAAGTATTTCAATTTCTTAAAATATGGGGCGCCTGGGTGGCTCAGTCAGTTGAGCGTCCGACCTCGGCTAAGGTCATGATCTTGCGGTCTGTGAGTTCGAGCCCCGCATCGGGCTCTGTGCTGACAGCTCAGAGCCTGGAGCCTGCTTCTAATTCTGTGTCTCCCTCTCTCTCTCTCTGCCCATCCCCCCGCTCATGCTCTGTCTCTCTCTCTGTCAAAAATAAATAAACATAAAAAAATTAAAAACAAATAATAAATTTCTTAAAATATGCTTAAAAGGGCCAAAACCAATGCAGAATAATTTCTGATAAAGCTAAACTTCCAATGAGTAACATACATAGTATTTTATCCAGATATATTGCTGCCTCTAACAATTTAGAGGTTTGGTTACCAATGAAAAGGGGAAAGACCACACATGTATATATTTACCATCTTTTCCCATTCTCCAAATAAATTAAAGGCATTTGGAAAGAAACTCTCATGGGATATTTTTCCTGTAAATATATAAATAGCACATGTTTTCTATAATATAGAAGTGTATCGTTATGCTGTTTTCTACATGAATATAGAAGTATATCATCTTATGCTATTTTCTAGAGGTAGCTAAATATTTATTAGTCAGGTTATTCCAATAAATGTATTTAAAAGAAAAGTTCTATGGTGTTTAGAAGATTTTTTTCTGACATTTGAGATAGAGTAAGTAGCCAAATTCCAGTGTTTTGTGCATGCTATTTCTTGGAAATATAAGACAACTTGGGTTATTTCCCTTTGGGTTTTTCCAAAAGAGAAAGATTAATTGCTTGAATAAAGATAAGCTTATTACATAATTTATAAGTGTGTATGCAATCCACTGTACTTTATTTAATTTCTTTCATAGGATAACAAGCTTAAAGGATAAAGTAGATTAGAGACCTGCTATCTTTCTATTTTAATGGGGCTTTAAAGAAGATTTTGTAAAGACAAAAATATATGGAAACTAAGGAAAAACAGATTAGCAAGCACTAAGATCAAAAGTATTGGCAGAAATAATAAACAGATTGTTTTTAGTGGTCCATGGCAAATTAACAAGACATATTAAACTGATAACAAACATGAGCCTAATACACTGTATTGTCTCGAAGAAAAAGGGAAAAAGTTAGTGTAACATAGTTCAGAAAATGCACTGGGATAATCTTCAGAAATAATACAAAGTAAAGAAGAAAAGATAGGTGAATTTGACTACATTAAAATTAAGAACTACTGTTTATCAAAAGATGACCTTTCCCCTTAACATCCACTCCCTTTAAGGTGGAAATACCCTTTATAAGTACCACATACTAACGTGATACATAGTACACACTGCAATTAGATCACACTCACAACTTTCATTTCTTACCTTTAACCTTAAAGCACAGTCAAGAGACAGTTTGCTGACAACTAGCTCCTCCCTATGAATGATATAACCTGCAAGTAGACTTTTCTATGCTTCAATGAGGTTTTCTTCTTGGCTCAAAAATTAGCATTAACTAGATATAAGTGACTAAGAGAATAGAGAACAGATTCATTTTTATCTGTACTGTTATTCTCTGCATCCCTTTCATAACAGGCTAACGGTTATTTCTCTGATCATTTATCCTAAAATCTTGGATTTTGATTCAGATTTTTTAAAGTAAGGTTTATGTTTCAAGCAGCATTAACATGTTTTACCTAGGATGGCAGTTGGGAATAAAAAGAATATATTTATGTTATTTCTTCTGAGAAGTACACCTGTCCATCATTTAGGTTGTCACATAATCTGCTACTTATCTGGATTAAAAATGTTTTTCCCCTAAACAGACACACGAAAAGATTCTGAACATCACTCATTATCAGCGAAATTCAAATCAAAACCACAATGAGATATCACCTCACACCCGTCAGAATGGCTAAAATCAACAACACAAGAAACAACAGGTGTTGGCAAGGATGTGGAAAGAGGGAAACCCTCCTGCACTATTGGTGGCGATGCAAACTGGTACAGCCGCGGTGGAAAACAGCATGGAGATTCCTCAAAAAATTAAAAATAGAACTATCCTGGGGTGCCTGGCTGGCTTACTTACTAGAACATGCAACCCTTGATCTCAGGATCGTAAGTTCAAGCACCATGTTGCTTGAATTACTTAAAAAGTAATTCACCATGTTGAATTACTTAAAAAGAAAAATTAATTATTAAAATGAAATAAATAAAAATAGAACTACCCTAGGATTCAGTAATCACACTACTGAGTATTTACCCAAAGAATACAAAAATATTAATTTGAAAAGATGTATGCACCCCTATGTTTATTGCAGAATTATTTATAATAGCCAAATTATAGAAGCATTCCAAGTGCCATCAATAGATGAGTGGATAAAGAAGATGTGATATAAATACATAAGTCTAAGGGTCTCCAATTTCCAATAAGTATACTCTTTCTTTGTAAATAAAAGCATGCAAAAAGTCACCCTGCCAATACTTATATATATATACATATATATATATATACATATATATATATGTATATATGTATATGTATATAACTATATATATATATAGTTGCAAACTAAAGAATATTTCCTATTTATTCCTCAAGGGTGTTGGCATGTAAGCATTTTCCTCAAAACACTTTTGATATGATTTTTTCTAACTTCCAGAGAAATCACCAAGGACTAAAAAAATATGTGATAATTATTATACTCTGACATGTAATATTCTGGATAAAATTATGTTGCTGACTTAAAATATTGAAACTATAGTTCAATGATATTTTCTTTTATTATTTGCCATGAGAAATTTGGAATGAGCCATTCACACTCTTATTTGGTGACTCATATAATCCCTGAGATGTATTTATAATAAAGCTGTCTTTAAAAAGGAATTCCTTCTTGTGCAATGGAACAGAATGGATTCTTTGTGTCAAGCTAACCGGCCCATGAAATAACTGAATATATAATTCTAGGTCTTTCTAATATGCTCTGTTCAAAAGAACTAGCTGGCTCAAATATGAATAATACTTAAACTTTTGAACAATAATAAAAATCTGTGTCAGTGACATTTGTTTTTTACAAAATTTTTTAAGATGCAAAGTGTCATTTTATTGGAAAGTAAATTGTATGGGAATGAGGAAAAACTTGAGAAATTGTTACAGCAAGCTGAAACATGGAATTTATTACATGGTACCAAAACCTTAATTTTAATAATCTCGGGAAGTGGTTGAAGGAAATAATGGGTCTGACACTTATACACATGTTAACTATTTAGTTATAGATTTCTTGTTAAAAATTCAAATGAAAGACATTATGCATTCTTCTAAATTGTACATACAAATGTATTTCCATGAACCATTCATTTTAGTAGAATATTTCATAAAGAAATTCAGAGAAAATATACTGCTTTAAATTTCCTTAAAATACAGTCAGGCTAATCAATAATAATTTCATAGAATCAGAACGGTAAAGCTCAAAAATTGTTTATATTTTACATGTATTAGAGTAAAATTCAAATGTTGCTAAGAATGTTAAGTCCCTCAAACAAAATGTTAACACATGATGTTAAAATAGCAGAAATCTAAAAATCAATCATTTTTAATTGAGCAATTATTATGTGCTAAACATTGTGTAAGGTATTAAAAATAAAAAGACAGCAGTGGCACTTTCCTTCATAGACCTGACTGTCTATCAGGATATGAGATAAATAATAAAAACAGAAATGAACAAATACATGCAAATGATTACTCATGTAACAAAGGGCAAAGACAGTGATGTGACAAAAAATAATACAGCGGGTAGTGGAAGAAACAACCACTTTAGCTAGATTTGTAAAAAAGAAATGCTTTTACAAAGATTGAAACCACAAAAAATATTTATAGGAAGAAGTTATCAAACATCATTAAGATACAATTCAAAATGTGTAGCATCCATAAACAAAATCGATAAACCTGTAGCCAGGCTTCTCAAAAAGAAAAGAGAGGGGATCCAAATAGATAAAATGATGAATGAAAATGGATTTATTACAACTAATCCCTCAGAAATACAAGCAATTATCAGGGAATACTATGAAAAATTATACGCCAACAAACTGGACAACCTGGAAGAAATGGACAAATTCCTAAACACCCACACACTACCAAAACTCAAACGGGAAGAAATAGAAAATTTGAACAGACCCATAACTAGTGAAGAAATTGAATCGGTCATCAAAAATTTCCCAACAAATAAGAGTCCTGGATCATATGGCTTCCCTGGGGAATTCTACCGGACATTTAAAGCAGAGTTAATACCTATCCTTCTCAAGCTGTTCCAAAAAACAGAAAGGGAAGGAAACCTTCCAGACTCATTCTATGAAGCCAGCATTACTTTGATTCCCAAACCAGACAGCGACCCAGCAAAAAGAGAGAACTACAGGCCAACATCCCTCAACAATTCTCAACAACAAACTAGCAACTCAAACTCAACAGCATATAAAAAGAATTATTCACCATGATCAAGTGGGATTCATTCCTGGGCTGCAGGGCTGGTTCAATACTTGAAAATCAATTAGTGTGATACATCACATCAATAAAAGAAAAGATAAGAACCATATGGTCCTGTCAATCGATGCAGAAAAAGCATTTGACAAAATTCAGCATCCTTTCTTGATGAAAATCCTCAAGAAAGTCGGGATAAAAGGAACATATTTAAACATCATACAAGCCATTTATGAAAAGCCCACAGTTAATACCATCCTCAATGGGGGAAAACTGAGAGCTTTCCCCCTGAGATCAGGAACATGGCAGGGATGTCCACTCTAACCGCTGTTGTTTAACATAGTGTTGGAAGTCCTAGCATCAGCAATCAGACAACAAAATGAAATCAAAGGCATCAAAATTGGCATAGATGAAGCCAAACTTTCACTTTTCACAGACCACATGATACTCTACATAGAAAATCCATCAGACTCCACCAAAAGTCTGCTAGAATTGATACATGAATTCAGCAGAGTCGCAGGATACAAAATTAATGTACAGAAATCGGTTTCATTTTTATAAACCAATAATAATTCAACAGAAAGAGAAATAAAGAAACTCATCCCATTCACAATTGAACCAATAATCCTAAAACTCCTAGGAATAAACCTAACCAAAGATGTAAAAGATCTGTATGCTGAAAACTATAGAAAGCTTATTAAGGAAATTGAGGAAGATACAAAGAAATGGAAAACATTCCATGCTCATGGATTAGAAGAATAAATATTGTCAAAATGTCAATACTACCCAAAGCAATCTACACATTCAATGCAACCCCAAACAAAATTGCACCAGTATTCTTCTCAAAGCTAGAACAAGCAATCCTAAAATTTGCATGGAACCACAAAACTTGTATGGAACCACAAAAGACCCCAAATAATCAAAGTAATATTGAAGAAGAAAACCAAAACGGGAGGCATCACAATCCCAGACTTTAGCCTCTACTACAAAGTTGTAATCATCAGGAATATGGTATTGGCACAAAAACAGACACATAGACCAATGGAAGAGAATACAGACCCCAGAATTGGACCCACAAATGTATGGCCAACTAATCTTTGACAAAGCAGGAAAGAATATCCAATGGAAAAAAGACAGTCTCTTTAACAAATAGGGCTGGGAGAACTAGACAGCAACATGCAGAAGAATGAAACTAAACCACTTTCTTACACCATACACAAAATAAACTCAAAATGGATGAAGGACCTGAATGTGAAAAAGGAAACCATCAAAACCCTAGAGGAGAAAGCAGGAAAAAAAACCTCTTTGACCTCAGCCGCAGCAATTTCTTACTTGACACATCTCCAAAGGCAAGGGAATTAAAAGCAAAAATGAACTATTAGGACCTCATCAAGATAAAAAGCTTCTGCACTGCAAAGGAAACAATAAACAAAACTAAAAGGCAACTGATGGAATGGGAAAAGATATTTGCAAATGACATATCGGATAAAGGGCTAGTATCTAAAATATATAAAGAACTCCCCAAACTCCACACACAAAAAACTAATAATCCAGTGAAGAAATGGGCAGAAGACATGAATAGACACTTTTCCAAAGAAGACATCCAGATGGCCAACAGGCACATGAAAAGATGCTCAATGTGACTCATCACCAGGGAAATACAAATCAAAACCACACTCAGATACCACCTCACACCGGTCAGAGTAGCTAAAATGAACAAATCAGGAGACTATAGATGCTGGCGAGGATGTGGAGAAATGCCCTCTTGCACTGTTGGTGGGAATGCAAACTGGTCCAGATGCTCTGAAAAACAATGTGGAGGGTCCTCATAAAATTAATAATAGATCTACCCTATGACCCAAGCAATAGCACTGCTAGGAATTTACCCAAGGGATACAGGAGTGCTTATGCATAGGGGCACTTGTACCCCAATGTTTATAGAAGCACTTTCAACAATAGCCAAATTATGGAAAGAGCCTAAATGTCCATCAACTGATGATGAATGGATAAAGAAGATGTGTTTTATATATACAATGGAATACTACTGGGCAATGAGAAAGAAAGCAATCTGGCCATTTGCAGCAACGTGGATGGAACTGGAGGGTATTATGCTAAGTGAAATAAGTCAGGCAGAGAAAGACAGATACCATATGTTTTCATTCATATGTGGATATTGAAAAACTTAACAGAAGACCATGGGGGAGGGGACAGAGAAAAAAAAAGTACAGAGAGGGAGGGAGGCAAACCATAAGAGACTCTTAAGAACTGAGAACAAACTGAGGGTTGATGAGGGCTGGGGAAGAGGGGAAAGTGGGTGATGGGCATGGAGAAGGTCACTTGTTGGGATGAACACTGGGTGTTGTATGTAAATCAATTTGACAATAAATAATATTTTAAAAAATGTGTAGCATCTGATAAAAATTACCAGAAATGCAAGGAAACTGAATAGTACAACCCATACTAAGGAGAAAAGTCAATTTATCTAAACAAAGACAGAAATAACACAGACTATAGAATTAATAGAAAATGACATTAGAAGTATTATTATAACCATATTCCATATGTTCAAGAAGTTAAAAGAAAGATTAAACATGTAAAGTAGTAAGTGAATGACATCATAAAGACTAGAATAAAACATCTAGAGATGGAAACTACAATGTCTAAAATGAAAGTATACTTGATGGAATTAATGTCAGATATAAGAACAGTATTTTAAATTGAAAACATAGTTATAGAAACTGTGCAAAATGAAACAGGGAAAGAAGAATGAGAAAATATAAACAGAGTACCAGTTAGCTGTAGGACCAACTTCAAGCAGTCTAATATATGTAAAACCCCAGTTCCCTAACAAGTAGAGAAGAACAGGGATAAAGAAGAGAATATTTGAAGACATAGGGCCAATTTTCCAAATTTAATGAAAACTGTAAACTCACAGGTCCCAGGAGGTCAATAAACCCGAAGCATAAGAAACATGAAGGAAACAATAACAACATATAATCAAATTGTAGAAAACTGGTGATAAATAAATGATCTTTAAAGTATCCAGAGAAAAAGGACACAATAAATACAGAGGAACAAAGATAAGTTTTAGAAATAAAAGGATTTCAACACTCCTCTCTAGGTTATTGATAGAACACACAGACAGAAAATCATTAAGGATATAAAAGAGTTTAATAAAAATATCAAAAACTTAATTGACATTGAATAAAACACTGCAACCAACAGTATCATAATATATATATTTTTCAAATGCACACAGAACATTTTCCACAATAGATTAAATTTTGGGTCAAAAAAGGTCTCAATAAATTTCAAATGATTCAAGTCATATACCATATGTTCAAGGACTACAAAGGAATTAAGTGTAAAATCAGTAACATAGAGGTCTCTGGAAAAATCCTCAAATCTCTGGAAACTATATAGCACACATCCAAGTAATTTCTGGGTCAAAAGGTAATTTAGAAAATATTTGAACTGAATGTAAATAAAAACATAAAATATTAACATTTGTGGGATGTCACTAAGGTAGTAGTAGTACTTACAAATTTATAGTACAAAATGCCTCTATTAGAAAAAGAAATACTTCTTGCACCGAAAAGTCAAGTTTCTACATTAAGACTCTAGAAAAATAAGAGTAAATGAAAGCAAAAAATTAGAGATGAAAAGAAAAAATACAGGACTGAGCAGAAAACAGTGAAATACAAATAGTAAATCAATGAAGAAAAACAACGAAACGAAAGAATTCTTTGAGATCAGTAGAATTGATAAAAACTTTAAGCCAAAAGAAGAAAGAAGATTTAAAAAAATATCCAATATCAGGAATGAGAAAAAGTGACATCACTACAGCATCTACAGATGTTAAAATAGGGGACTATTATGCACAACATTATGCCAATAAATTCAACAATTTTGATGAAATTGACAAATTCCTTGAAAGACACAAATTAGCAAAGCTCACTTAAGAAGAAATAGACAGCCTATATCTATGAAAGACATTGAATTTGTGTAGAAATACCATCCCACATAAAACCCCAGGCCCAAATGGCTTCAGTAATGAATCCTACAAAATATTTAATGGAGAAATGATAGCAGTTCTTTGAAATATTTCCAAGATTCTTGAATAAGAGGGAATGCTTTCCAATTCATAGTGTGAGTTAAAACTATTCCAACAGAAAAAGAAGGAAAGACATTAAAGAAAAACTACAGAACAATATTTCTCATGAACATACGTGCAAAAATTCTTAACAAAATTATAGCAAAATGAATTCAACCATATGCAAAAAGGATAATACATCATGAATAAGTGGGGTTTATTTTAGAGATTATGGGCTAGTTTAACAGTTGAAAATTAATCAATTAAACTTCCCACATTATATGACCATATATCATCTCAATAGATGCAGGAAAGGTATTTGTCACAATCTAATATCCTTTCCTGGTACAACTTTTCACAAAGTAGGAATAGAAGGGGACTTCTTCAACATGATAAAGGGCACCCATAAAAAGCCAACAGCTAACATCATATTTAATGGTGATAAACTGCATACTTTCTTTCTATGGTTGTGAACAAAGCAAGGATAAACGTTCTCAACTTCTTTTTAACACAGTTGTTCTAGTTAGTACTATAAAGCCAGATACAGGGGTGGCGGGATCTATTGTAGGAAGGAAGCAGTGAAACTGTCTTTATTCACAGACTACATATTTATGTGGAAAATTCTTTTTTTGTTAATTTTTTTAAGGTTTATTCATTTTTGAGAGACAGAGTGCGAGTGGGGGAGGAGCAGAGAGAGGGAGACACAGAATTGGAAGCAGGCTCCAGGCTCTGAGCTGTCAGCACAGAGCCCAATGCGGGGCTAGGACTCACTGATTGCGAGATCATGACCTGAGCTGCAGTCGGTTGCCCAACTGACTGAGCCACCCAGGTGCCCCTAAATTCTATGGAACCCACAAAAAACTACTAGAATTAATAAGTGAGCTAGGTCAGCTTGCAGATTATAAAATCAATTGTGTTTTTATATGCATGCAACAAAACTTCAGTTTGATATTTTAAAAACTACATTATAATATATGAAATATGTAAAGATAACTAGAAAAAAGGTATGAAGGACTTGAACAGTGAAAGCTACAAACATTTCTCAAGGAAATTAAAGAAAACTTAAACAAATGGAAAGATATATCATATTCACAGATCAGAAGACTCAATATTGTTAAGATGTCAAGTCTTCCCAAATTTATCTATGGATTCATTGCCATCATAACTTTGTAAAAATTGATAGATGATTCCAAAATTTGTATGGAAATGCCAAGAACCTGGATAGCTAAAATGGTTTTAAAAAAGAAGAATAAAACTGGAAAATTTATACTACCAAATTTTAAGGCTTAGTACAAGCTATAGTAATCAATACAATGTGGTATTCATATAAAAATATACAAATAGATTAATACAAAAAGTATTAGAAAAGTTTAACTTGAAAAAAGACATTAGAAAGTAAGTTTTAAAAGAGAGAGTATGGTAGACAAGCTTTAAACAAATAGGTAATGGGATGTACTAAATTGGAAGTAAAAGGCTCATGTGGCTGCATTATAGAGATTGTGGGAGATTAGCAATGAGACTGGAAATATAGGTAGGGCCTAGATAACATCTAGCCTTGTACACAATAGTTACTAATTCTTATAAATATAATGAAAGGGCATAATAGGGTTTTATTCTGGGTAATGTTATGATTTAATTTACATATTTAATAGACCACTTTGATTCATATGTGCTGAAAAGTAATATTGGAAGGATAGAGATTGAATGAGAGACTATTTGCCATAGCCCAGGCAGAAAACAATGTGCTTTGTAAAAAGGGGGCAGAGAAGTACAATCCAAAAATGACTTTAAGAATTCCATTCACAACATCATAAAAAAGAAGAAAATAATTAAAAATAAATTTAACTGGTGGGTGCCTAGATGGCTCAGTTGAGCATCTGACTTCAGCTCAGGTTCATGGGTTTGAGCCCCAAATTGGGCTCTCTGCTGTCAGCACAGAGCCCACTTCAGATCCTCTCTCCCTCTTCCTCTCTGCTCCTCCCTGGCTCATACTCTCTCTCTCTCTCGCTCTCAAAATTAAAGTATAAAAAAAAATAAAAATAAAAAATTTAACCAAAGGAATGTGAAATGTGTATACTAAGAATGAATTTGGACCCCTACCTCATACTAGATACAAAAATAACTCAAAATGGATCAAAGACCTAAATATAGGCTTTAAGCTATAAAATCCCTAGAAGAAAATAGGAGTAAATCTTTATAACCTTTGATTTGGCCATGGTTTCTCAGAAATAGTATCAAAAGCATAGCAACAACAACTAGAAGAAAGATAAATTTAACTTAAAAAAATTTTAAAAATTTGGCTTCAAAGGACACCATCAAGGAAATGAAGACAACCCACAGGCTAGGAAAAAATATCTGTAAATTTTATTTGTAATAATGGACTTATAGCCAGAATATGTAAGAAACTCTCACAACTCAACAATAAAAAGACAATCCAATTTTTAAATGGGCAAATGATTTGAATAGACTTTTCTCCAAAGAAGATATATAAGTAAGTCAATAGTGTATGATTAGATACTCAACATCATTAGTCATCAGAGAAATATAAAAACCAAAGTGAAATACCACTTCATACATAATACAATGGCAATGATCAAAAAGACAGATAATAGCAGATGCTAACAGAAGTTACAAAGAAGTTACAGCCTCATATATTGTTGATGAGATTGTAAAATGATGTAACTACTTTGGAAAAGAGTTTGGAAGTTCCTCAAAATGGTAAAGGTAGGATTATCACATGATCCAGCAATCCTGCTTTTAGATATGAACCCATGAGAAATGAAAACATATGTCCATACAAAAAATTGTACACAAATGTTCATCACAGCATTACTAAAAATAGCCATAATGTGGAGACAACCTAAATATCCATCAACTGATTAATGAATAAACAAAATGTAGCTTATCCATACAATGAAATATTATTTGGTAATAAAAATATTAAACACAGATAAATGAGATAACATGGATGAACTTCTAAAACCTTATGCTAAGTGAAAGAAGTCAGTTATGAAAGACCACATTTTATATTATTTCACTTTATGATTATATCTATAATTGGCAAATCCATAAAGACAGAAAGGAGATTATAGTAGTGTTTGACCAATGCTGGGGATTTGGGTGGATAGCGGCCAGGTAGGGGATGGGAAGTGACTGCTATGGTTATAAAGTTTCTTTTAGGGATGATAAAAATGTTCAAAAATTAGGTTCTAATGATGGTTGCACAGCTCTACAAATATGCTAGAAACCACTGAATTGTACACATTAAAAAGATGAACTTTATGGAATATATTTTTTAATAAAGCTATTCATAGTTGTATATATTATATGTATAATATATATAACGATTATTGATTAAATTACTCAAATATTTAGACTGAGAGACCTATGGCTCTCTTGGTCTGGAGTCCTCTTTACCGCCATCTTCAAGTTACAATGCCCACTTGCCTAGAAAATGGAGACCATGCCCATCTCCTCTACTTTGTATGCTTAATGGAAAGTTCAACTCTGGATTTGATAAACATTTGTTCAATGTCTTAATGAATAAATGACTATAGTTTTATTAAAGCTATGAGTTAAAAAAAAAGTGGATTAACATTTAATGCTTCCTATGAACCCAACAGCACCCTAGACATTGCCATACATGAGATCTCATCAATGACAAAGATGTTATGTTTTTGTTGTTATTCCCATTTAAAGATTTTTTAAAAGACTCAGAGTGGTTAAATTTGCAGAATGTTCCACAATTTTAAATGAGGTAGATCTGGTTCCAAACTTGTATTCCTCCAATTTTATATTTTTTCTCTATGCCACAATTAAAAGATTACCAATCACTTTTTTTTTTCTTAGAATCAATACAGTTCTTCCCTATCTCACTTGGTTACAACTAGAGTTACCAGGAAACATTGAGAAACCTTCTCTGTTCTTGGATTGCATTATAATTAGAACTTTCTAGAAAAGAAGTGTTGTATTTGTCTACAAAATGGAT
The DNA here is from genome assembly GCF_046562875.1 of Panthera onca. Lineage (NCBI taxonomy): Eukaryota > Metazoa > Chordata > Mammalia > Carnivora > Felidae > Panthera > Panthera onca. Next base: position 127,087,811 of record NC_138342.1, read on the forward strand.
ATACACTGGCCCTGAATCTTCTCCAACCTCCTGTGAGTTATTCTGGTCACTACTATTAAAAGAACAAAGGCAGGGTGATAGAAATGTGCCCTGCAATAGAAAGGGTAAACTTAATTAAGAGTGTGCTGCTCTCTTCAAATATGTAGTTTCAGAATGGACTTTAGCAAAGGCTCATTCACCTTGGCAGAGTTGATTTTAAAATTTATAACAAATCTAGGGGCGACTGGGTGGCTCAGTTGGTTAAGCATCTGACTTCAGCTCAGGACATGGTCTCACACTCTGTATCTCTCTTCCTTCAAAAATAAAACATTAAAAAAATTTATAACAAATCTGAAGAAATCAAACACAAGGCCATGGGAAGCATTGCCTGCTATTTTGCTATTAGCGTGATAAAAGAAAAAAAAACATATATCAGAGGTTGGCTGGCTAAAGGAAGAAAAAAGATACAAAAGTGTTTTTTCAAAATTGTGCAGCAATAATTTATGGAAAAAGGATTGGGGAAAAGGGTACCATGGTGCTAATACTGAGTTTTAGAAATTGAGCAAGGAATAACTTTTAAAATTATTTTTCTATGACTTTACTTTTCTATTATAATCATGTTTCTTCTTAATAATAAAGAGAAATGCCTGCATGTATGTTAAGAGGAAGAATGAAAAATCAGAAATTCATTTTGACTTGTTACTTTATTTCCTTTTCCTTACATATCTAAGTCATAGTTGGTTCAGGAAATGTAAATTAAACAATATTATATGCACATCAGCATGGGCAATCCCAGAGAGAAGAGGCAAAGGAGAACAAAGATAAACATAACACAAAGAAACAAAATAGGATAGGGGGCAAATGTCACACAAACAACTGACAAACAACTGACAAAAGTCGAACATTATAAGTACCACAGGAGAAGACGTAAAAAATCTCATTGGGAAAACAAAAATAGAAGTGTTGGAAAATGTTTAATTTTGTGCTTGAAAGTGTTTAATTATTCAGGCATTGTGGCTAATCAGTTTACTTAAATTATCCTGGCCATCTGAGAAATAATGTGATTTTGTTACATTAAAATAGGGCCAACGAAGAATGTAAAAGAACCTTCCCTAACAGGTAAACAGTGTATTTCATGTAGTAAATAAATTTTGAATACATAAATGAAATAAATTCAGGTAAAAGAGATGGCAAAACGTCTTATCTAAAATTTCTTGAGGCGCCTGGGTGGCTCAGTCGTTTAAGCATCTGACTTCGGCTCAGGTCACGATCTCGCAGTTAGTGAGTTCAAGTCCTGCATCGGGCTCTGTGCTGACAGCTCAAGGCCTGGAGCCTCTTCACATTCTGTGTGTGTGTGTGTGTGTGTGTGCGTGCGCGTGTCCCTCCCCCCGCTTGTATTCTGTCTCTCTTTCTCAAAAATAAATAAACATTTTTAAAAAGTTTTAAAAATAACAAAATATATTAACATATGTATCCAATGAGTAAATTTAGGGACCAAGATTAATGAAAGGCAACAGGAAATAAGTGCAAATATTGAGAACATTCAATGATAAAGTGTGAGACTATAATCTTCTTAGTGTCTTTTTCCTTTTCTTAAATGTCAATCTTAAGATTAAGTAACCTTGCTGTACAGTAAATTTTAATTTGTTAATGTCTAGTTTGTAAGAAAAAAAAATAATTTAGGAGTCGATTTTCTTACAGAAAATATTAGAAAAGAAAGATTAAAACAATTTTATCCAGGGGTACCTGGGTGGCTCACTCAGTTAAGCATCTGACTTTGGCTCAGGTCATGATCTGATTGTTTGTGAGTTTGAGCCCCGCTTTAGGCTCTATGCTGACTGCTCAGAGCCCAGAGCCTGCTTTAGATTCTTTCCTTCTCTCTCTGCCCCTTACCCCCACCCCTCTCACCCTCAAAAATAAACATTAAGAAAACATTTTTCATCTTAAAAAAATATTTTATCCAATGTTATTCTTATAGACAAATTGTTTTGGTGTCAAACATTTTGAAAGCTAATTCATAATTTTATATTCTTGAAACAAAATCTTTTCTTCAAGTGGCCATGAATAGAGAACTTAACTGATTTATAGCTTTAAAATAAACAAATAAGCAAATAAACAGATTCAACCTATAAAAACTGTTTAGTTTCCATGGTCCTCCTCAAAGTACTAGGTTTGGGTGATTATGCTTTACCACAGATTAAATAGTTTATCTTTTGGGTGCCCTAGGCAGCCATCCAGTCTAGTAAATGGCTAACATAAGTCACAACAATAAAGCTAAATGGAGGGTTTCTGTCATTGTTATTTTACTTTCATCACCAGATTATACTGTGGTGGGAATGTGACTCCCTGGCTGATGCCTTGAAAAATAATCCCATTTTTCATAGAGTAGCTCTGTCTAGACTGAAACAAAAAGGTCTAATAGCTCAAGAAACATTATACTCCCTATTCTAAAAGCCTACAGTATGATCATATACTCAAGTTGAATGTAAAATAATTGTGGGTTTTTCTTATTTCAATGGGATAAAACAGACACAGAATGAAAGAAAAACATATCCTGTGTTGAGATATTTGTCACATTGTTTCCCCTAAAGGTCAGACTTGGCATTCTCAGCCACTCACTACTGTCTTGCCAATGCCTGGCACTTAGTAGTTACTCAGTAAATGTTGGCTGTTGGATTAACTGAAAACTATGAAGAAGTACTTGCAAAATCAAATTAAGAAAGCCTTCCTATTTTACCCCTTAATGTCACAATCTAATTTTAACTTAGTTTCAAGGTTTTAGAAATGACTGCATATATACACAGCATTTTTTAGTTGTATAAAATGTACACTTTAGAATTACCAAATAAATGTTTTAATTACCCCACGTAATATGAGTATATTGCCTCAAATTAAAGGTGAAAGATGAAAAGTTCTTGGTATCAGATAGTGTCATCTAAGAGGATCAACATCAATATAATAAAAGAAGAAAGAAAGAGGAAAATGGAAAGATGGAAGGAAGGAAAAAAGGATGGAAGAAGGAAAGGAAAGTAGGACCAAATTACTGAGTGTAAAAATTAACTAGGTGATGCAGAAAGCTGTAAGGCATTTTAATACTCACCACTGCCATATAGACCAAAAAATACTGATGGTCATTGGAAAATATTTATTTCATTAAAAAATAATCAGATATTGATTTTCAAAATTGCTGCTGGACCTCTCAATTTACTACTATTATACCACTTTAAAAATTCCTCTGTTAAAATAAAATCAATGTCAAAATATGTTAATAAAATAGTGCTTCAATCTGAACAGGTAAAGGGTCACATGGATTGATTGCTACTGCTCATGGTAAGATAACATCTAATGACCATGTTGACCATGTTATGACATCAAGAGTCATATCCCCTTGATAAGAAAAAACATTATGCTTATGAACACCTGTCTTTTCAAACAATATACATAAGCTTAGATTAGAAAATGTCAAGAAGAAGAAACATGAAAAAAATAGAACACTGTTGATTTCATTTCTGATTTTGAAATTGATTGGAAGGAAAGAACAATTCTAGTGTGGCAAGTTTCTTATCAATGGCAACATGAAACCGATAAAACTGAAGGAATAATTTACACATATCCAACCTGAGGCTATCCCTGGTATTGTGAATCATTTTCAAGAGCAGAAATTTCCATTAGAAAAGATTGAATGTTATCAAAACTTGGATTTGTCCCAATGGAAGTATCTTGTCTTGCATCACCTTATGAGGTTGCTTGTTACATTGTCAAAGAAAAGAAGTGATGAATGACTAAATATTGATGATATATTGAATAAACCACATGCCCAGAATATAAATGGTCAAAATGGCTGTGGCATTGACGGAAAATAAATATGAGTTCCCTTAGAACTACTTGGAGAAACTCAAATCTAAGCTAGAGGGAAGGAATAGAAACCTGAGAATGGTTAAAGAGCAAACTTGTATCCGTTAAAAGCCTTCTTTTTAGAGTACTAGAAAATGAGAAAGTAAAGTTCTTACACTATAAAAAGTAGTTGCTTTTATAGACTTTATCTATTAATATATACTTTGGAGCTCTCTAGATAAATTGTGCCTAAGAGATACATAACATTTATTAAATCATTGAAGAATTCTTTGGAGATCTTGTTAATGTTCTACATATGTGGTACCCAAATGCACATTATGATTTGGTAGGGTTGGAGTGGAGCTTGAGGTTCTACATTTCTAGCATAAGTCCAAGTGGCATCAGTGTTGCTGATATCAATTAATATTGAGTGAAAAAGTTATCAATGGGCTGCCTCACTAGTGCAGGAGAAGGGTCTTTTTCAGGGATAGACCATAATCGGAATAATGACACTTCTTCAGAAAGAAAATAACTCAGTCAAAATAATGAGATGCCTGCCTATTGTCTCACAGTCCATTTAACTGACTACTATAAAGACATGGGAGAGAAAAGAAGGAGCATTAGAGGGATAGATGAAAAACTACTCATCTTTCCCCATTCTCCACAACAGCATGTACCACCTACAGACGGTACACTGAAGTTAATTTTCAATAAAGCAATAGAACTGTTTCCTGCTGTTTGAATCTCTTGTCTTTTATTTTCTTGTTTATCTTGCATGTGTCTTTTTCTCCATTCTCCACTTAGAGCTCATTAGTTATCATGGAAACAACGACTCTGGCGTGTATGAGGAATAGAGACGTAAGTATTTTCAAGTGAGGCAAAGTGCCACAATTACACTCAATTCTCAGAGCTGGGTTAACACCACAGCTGGACAGCAGCAAAATTAAATCAGAAATTAGACTGCTGAATTATTCTGGATTCAACTCTAGAAGTCAGGCTGCTAGTCTCCACAGGAGAACATATGAATTTGAGCTACAAAGAATGATTAGGCAATGTACAACACACTGGGACAAAATGAATTTGTAGGAGGAAGGGATAAATAAAAGTTCTCCTTCTCTATTCTACAAATTTCAAAATATCCCTTTGGTGTGAAGAGTTGGAATTGCTGCATTAAAAAACCTGTTAATAAGAACTTAGAAAAATAGCATGATCTCCATCATTTAGGAAACAGCTTTGGTTAAGGAAAATAATAAAGATATCCACATTATACAAAAATTCCATTTATATATGCAGGCAAAGTAAAGACTACTAAGCTGGAGGTGTCCAATGAAAATCTGAACCTGATTCATTAAGTCATGAAGACAAATGAAAATCAAAAAGAGCACTTTGAAATTAACTGCCATAAACAACAGGAATACACCTTACCCCTGCTATTAGCCATAATTGGCTTTGGGAAGGAAACAGAAGCTGAATGCAATATAGGTAATTAAAGAACAAGCTTTTGTTAACACTGGCAATCATGGGGTTGTGATTTTACAGACTTGGAACCTATTAAGGTACCCTGAAACTAGTCTATTTTTAAATAGGTAGTGTATTTCTCTTTCTCACAACACTACAGTATAATCCTGGCTAACAGTTCGTTTTCTATTCAAACTATTTACTATCCATTTAGGGCAAAGATGAGCATTTTTAGAATCCAGAATTACCATGGAAACCATATTCTTAATCCCTGAGGGCTGGGGAACAATTGGTTATGAAATCATGATGGTTAAATTACAAGTCCCTAAATAGTGCATTATTATAACTACTATCTCAATACTAAGCATATGGGGTTTTATTTTGTTTCCCTTTAAAATGAACTCTTTTTTTATAAGATGGCTATAACATATTAATTAGGTAACTTAAAGTAAATATGGTATTTCAAAATATGATGGCTGAGAATCAAAATTAAAATCATAATGAATTTAAAAGAATGATTACAATTGTCATACCAGATGTTCAGCATTTTTGGAGAAATAACATAGACTTAGCTTTTTAAGAAAAGTTCAGAAGTAAAACATGAAAATAACACCAGATATAGACCCGATAAGTATGAACCTTTTTAGAAAGTTCCTAACCATGCTGCTTGGAAAGAAAACTTGAATCTCAAAGAAGTAGCTCTTCAAATAAGAAATTAGAATAAACTGCACATTCACATTTCTTTCTACTTTGGGTATAAAAGTAGAATTATAAAGCTTTGTGGTATTCATCTTTTTCCTCTTTTTCTGTATATGTAATATTGCTACTCTGCTAATTATAATGAACTATTGATATCAGACTTTCATCACCTACCATTCCACAAAAAGGACACGTAACCCTATCTCAGTATTCTGTTCCGCATCACATTCTTAATCAAGGGCAGCTTAATTGCTGTTAAACCAGCTTTAGTCTGAGATTACCATCTAACTCTACTAATTGGTTTCTAGACTAGATCCTCATGAATAAACATTAGTCTTCACCTAAAAATCACTCTGAATCCAGTACTCAGATTCTTCCTTTTCCCTACCTCCACCCAAACCAAATTCTTAACATAGTATGTTGCTTATTTCTAGTCTCATCTAGAACTAGAACCTATCCTACTTTCATCTTGCTAGAGCTCTCTGGACTAGGTACCCAGCCCCTAAATTCTCTCTCTTGCCAGATTGGTCTGATTTCCCTACCTTGACATTTGACTATTGCCTGCTATCATACCCTCGGATGCCAATACCTTGCTTACCTATGGTAAGCCACTAGGCCCTTCTCATGCAGACTTGACTTAACCTAATTGCACTTCCAATGACTTTTTTTTAATTTTTTTTTAATGTTTATTTATTTTTGAGACAGAGAGAGACACAGCATGAGCAGGGAAGGGGCAGAGAGAGAGGGAGACACAGAATGTGAAGCAGGATCCAGGCTCTGAGCTGTCAGCACAGAGCCCGACGCGGGGCTCGAACTCACGGACCATGAGATTGTGACCTGAGCTGAAGTCGGACGCCCAACTGACTGAGCCACCCAGGCGCCCCTCAATGATTGTTTTTGATGGAACTTTTTGAGATTGCTTTGCCTTCCCTGGGAGATCTCACCATCTCTAGGTTCTAGTTCTACATGATCAGAGCTACTTAATAGAACTTCCAGGGATGATACAAATGTTCTGTTATCTGTGCTGCCCAATATGGTAGTCATTAGCAACATGTGGCTCTTGAGTACTTGTAATGTGGTTAGTTCCAAGGCACTGAATTTTTAACTTTTAAATTTTTAATTAATTGGTTACCATTTTGAATAGCTCAGGTCCAAGTCCTCCCCCAACTTCTTGGTAGTTTACAAATAAAAATCATAATATAATGTTAAATAGGAATAGTTAAAAGTCTAGATGTATGATAGACACATAAGAGATACAGATAGAAGGAAACCATGATATTATTATTGTTTTCGTCCTTCCCCCATTTCCATTATACCTGTGATACTAACAAGTCTGTGTAAGTACCTGAACCATTAACAAAAGAATTGATAACATATTAATGATATATAAATAAAAAGGAGAAAGGATATTTAAATGTTAATCTTTATGTATTTTTCCATGTGCTGTTTGGTATAAATAAGAAAAATATTCAGTGAATAGTATTATATTTGATTTTTTTAATCAATAACCTAACAAAAGGTTTGTGATATATATGGCTTGACAAGCACAGTTTACATAAATAATACACGTGCTTTTAATTGGTCTTCAAGCTCTGTATAAACACTTGTGACATGGTCACTAAAAATATGCTGTTTCTGTATATAATGGGATGCTGTTAGGAGCCAAAGGGAAAAATTGGTAACTAAGATTCACAAATCTACATTCTAAGTCTAGAAAGCTACAAGCTGTTGAGGCTTGCTGAGAGATGTATACTGCAGAACCAGCTCTAATTCCCCTCAATACCCACCTCACTGCACAAACACCACCAGCACTGGTAGAAATGAAGGTACAGTGGAGGGAAGGCCACTGTAGGAAAGTTGCTCCTTCTCCTTACCTCCTTGTGGGAACCTCCCCAAAGTCAAATTAGAAAGATTCTGGAGAATTGGTTGTAAATAATGGAGTTCCCTTCAAGAAGGGGACATTAGCTTTTTGGTTCCTAGTTGGCCATCTATTAGGCACTATTACCATAGACCTGTTTCTATGCTACTGAAGCAGAGAAAAGAAAAATGAGGAAAGATGAAAAGCTACCTGGTAGGGAACTGCCAAGGGCAAAAGAAGGGCTCCTTCTTATATACCCAGTTTCCAGGAGATCAAGGCACATAGATAGATTCAGGAGATGGTGAAGGGCAGGGTGGTTATGTTACTTTGTTTTGCTCCAAACATTTAAAATAATCATGAAAACAGATTTGAGCATTAGAGGAATATATTAAGACACTACAACTGGGAGATACCCAGAAGATGTAGTCTAGTCTAGCAAAGGGCCATCAATGCTTATGCAGGCTACTTGGGTGTGAGCCCTTTTGCAGTGAGTCATTTTGAAGCTCTTGCCATAGATACTGAGTCTATATACAATAAGTTAGAACAGCAGATACCACCAAACCTGATAGAGGCATAAAAATAAGGATACCATTGCCTTTCCTAGCCAAACTCTTGCCCAGCATTAGGACAGTAACTGCCCAGGAGAAGGAATGGAGGAGTGAAAACACACTGAAAGCCACTGGAGCCATGATCAACACTGTGCAAGAAAAGCAAGGTCTTAATGAAAGTATAAAATTAGTTGGTCAGAGTCTTATCAAACCAGATGAGGTGATTTAAGAACTGGAGGTGACAGAAAATTATTACACTATACTGAGACATAATTAATATACATGGATTCCCAGCAAAGAAAGGGATGCTGGTGGTTGATACCAGAGAATAGGAGGTTATTATTAAAATAAAATTATTTCCTTTTACTCCCAAATGAGATCACATCCTAATATAAATCGCTAGAGCTGAATCAGAAAAATATATAGGGGTGTGTGTGTGTGTGTGCACAGAAAATATGTGCCCAAATAGAAAGATAAGCAAAAAGTAGAATTCCCAGAAAGGAATATAAGGACATTTAAGAAAAATGCAAAGGTCTAGCACATATGTAATGAAGTCTCAGAAGAGGGAGAATGAGATATAATTCATAAACTTTCCAAAAGTTATGAAAAAAAATCAAACCAGAAATTCAGGAAGCACCAGGAAACCCAAGCAATATAAATACAGAGAAAAATCACTGATAGGCAAAGATAATGAATTTTTAAAAATTTTTTAATATTTATTTATTTTTGAGAGAGAGACAGAACATGAGCAGGGGAGAAGGAGAGAGAGAAGGAGAGAGAGAGGGAGAGAGAGAGAGGGAGAGAGAGAGAGGGAGGGGGAGAGAGAGAGAGAGAGAGAGAGAGAGAATCCAAAGCAGGCTCCAGTCTCTGAGCTGTCAGCACAGAGCCCAATGTGGGGCTTGAACCCATAAACCATGAGATCATGATTTGAGCTAAAGTCAGACGCTTAACCAACTGAGCCACCCAGGGCCCTGATAATGAGTTTTCTAAAAATTGAGTATTGACTATATAAAAATGTTATATGAGATTTTAGAATTTAAAAAATTGCCACTATAGACCAACAGACAGATTGGAGAAGTAAAATGGAGTTTAAGTGTTCTAAAACATTACACTGTGAGAAGTGGTCAAAGAGATAATTTAGATTAAATATTAACAATATTCATGTTGTAATCTCTAAAATAACCACAAATAAAATGGAAAAGATAGCTTAACAAACGATAGAGAACAAAACTGAAAAAAATAAAACCAATCACAAAAGATTCAAGAATAGAGATAGAAGTGAATGTAGAACAAGTGGAGCAAATAGAAAATGAATAATGAGAAGGGAGATTTAAACACAAACATATGGCAAGAGATATGAAATATAAACAGCATAAATTATGCAACTAACCAAGATCGTCAGACTGGATAAAAACAAAAGCAAATTCCATACCTCTTACAAAAGCCACATCTTAAATATAAAGACATGCAAGCATAAAAGAAAATACAAGGAAAGAGATATACCATTCAGCAATAACCAAAAAAAAAAAAAAAAAAAAAAAAAAAAAAAAAAAAAAGAAGAAGGCGCTATTAGAACTGTAATTATCATAAAATGAAACAAAGTAAATTTTTAACAAGAAGCATTACAGAGATACAGTGGAAATTTTCATAATGATAAAAAGTGTCAATCCATAAGGATAACAATTCTAAATTTATTTGCTACTAATAAAACGTAATATATAAAGCAAAAATTGATAAACCCAAGAAGAAACAAACAAATCCACAACCATAACAGATTTAAAAATATCTATCTCAATAACTTATAGAACATTTATATAAAAACAGGAAAGACTATGGAGTTCTGAACAATGTAATTAACAAATTTGACCTAAAATACACATTCTTTTTAAACTGTACATAGCAAATTTACCAAAAATGACCACATTCTGAGCCAGAAGGCAAATTTCAATACATAGTAAGGGGGTAAAACAATCCAAAGTATGTTTTCTGATCACAGTGAAATTAAGCCATAAATCAATATAATTTTTAAAAAAGATAACCGGTAAATCCACAAATGTTTGGAAATTAAGCAATGTAATTCGAAACGACCCATCAGTAAAATAGGTGAACGATAGATGATAAATGATAGGTAGCTCTCACTAGAAATTACATCTTTGAATGGTAATGAAATTACAGCATATCAAATGATATACAAATAGTAAAAAGAAAATATTTGCAACCTATGTACCAAAGGATTAATCTACAGAAGTTACTAAGAGCTCTAACAAATTAAGAAGAAGACAATCTAACAAATAGAGAAATAGTCAAAAAAGTATCAAGAAATTAGAGGAAGAGGGGCACCTGGGTAGCTCAGTCGGGTAAGCGTCTGACCTTGGCTCAGCTCATGATCTCATGGTTCATGAGTTCGAGCCCCGCGTCAGGCTCTGTGCTGACAGCTCAGAGCCTGGAGCCCATTTCAGATCCTGTGTCTCCCTCTCTCTCTGCCCCTCTCTCACTCACACTCTCTCTCTCCCTCAAGAATAAATAAACATTAAAAAAAATTAGCTGAAGAAGAAATACAAATGGCTAATAAATATTTGAATCAGTCAACTTCATTTACAGAGAAGTACACATTGAAACAACTGAAATATAGTTTTGTTTATCAGATTTTCAAAAAGTAAACCAATTGATAATGTTGGAATTAAAACCTAGGCTGACCTCATACATCATTTTCACTGCCACCAATATTGTTTCATTGAATCAGTATTTTGAAGTGACTGTGAACAATGTTAATGTGTGCATCTCTATCATATCAGCTAGAACACATCATCACCGTTAGTGTTTATTTGCCCAGCTCCTTCCTACTAGATTGCAAACCCCTTGAGCAAAAGAATTGTGTGGCCTGTATCATACAACCTGAAAGCCTTTCTTCATTGGCTCATAACTGAAGTATAACAACAACCACAACCACAACCACAGCAATGTTCAATTGAGTGCTTAGTTTACACTAATAGAAATGCAATAATCTGATCAAAGGAGATGCCTGTTTTGTTTATTTCTGCATGGGTTGAAATGGTATATTCAATTCTATGCATTACACTTTCTGTGGAATTTTACCAAGAGCAACATGACCAACGGAGGGCTCCACAGAATAGTCTAGACTGCTTATTAAAAAAGAGCTGGGGATGCTTAACTTCAAGCAGACTAAAAACACAAAGGGCTTAGCTGTCTACAAAGGTTAACAAGAGTACCAGAGGAAAGTATATTATTCAGTATGTTTTTCAGTAAGGATCTCAGAGAGAAAACAGACAACACACCTAATAAAAAGTTTAAGTAGACTACTTGAAAAAGGTTAAGGTCAAGGTTTAGGGTAACCAACAAGGGCTAGTGCATAATCTCAGGGCTAACAATTTCAGGGAGCTGTTATACCAATGGGCCTGATGGAACCAGAAAAGGGCATAGTTATCAAAATTCTTAAGGGCCATATCACAGGAGCTATAGATTTCAGTAGAGCAAGGCTGCCAATGGTGGAGACACAGCAGGAAAGAATCTGGGGAAATAAATACCCCAGCCTCATTGTCCCTTTGTCCTCTGATCTAGTTCTGCTGCCCCCCATTGATCACACTTGAGCGAAACCTCAAGGACCAGGGAGCCTGTTGATGCAGTTCACACAATTCATCATCTCAGGGCACAGAGCAGAGTGGAGAATGGCTCTGAGGGAGCGAATGAAAAATATCCATCATGGCATGTTGGAAGGTAGTAAGTATGCAAATAGTAATAAGAATGACAAAGTAGGGGCAGGGGGATGATGAGTACAGAGATGAGGAGAGCGTGTTGCACTATAAAGGGGTCAGAGTAGACATAATTGAGAAGGTGTCATTTGAACTAAGACTTGAAGGAGATAGGGAAGTTAGCCAGGTGAATATCTGGGTAGAAAGTATTTCAGGAAGAAGAAATGGTTGGTGCGTGGCTGCTGTGTTCAAGGAAAAGCAAAGCAGCCAGTGTGATGGGAGCTGTGTGAGTGAGGAAGAAAGTAGTAAGAGATGGAGACAAAGTATTTCAGGGAGCCAGATAATGCATAGTTTTAGTGGCTAGTGAAGGGTTTTGGTCTTTACTGAGCTAGGTCGGGAAACTAATGAAGAGTTTTGACAAGAGTAAAGACACAACCTAACATATTTTTTTTTTTTCAACGTTTATTTTATTTTTTGGGACAGAGAGAGACAGAGCATGAACGGGGGAGGGACAGAGAGAGAGGGAGACACAGAATCGGAAACAGGCTCCAGGCTCTGAGCCATCAGCCCAGAGCCTGACGCGGGGCTCGAACTCACGGACCGTGAGATCGTGACCTGGCTGAAGTCGGACGCTTAACCGACTGCGCCACCCAGGCGCCCCACAACCTAACATATTTTTAACAGATCATTCTGATTGCTGTGTTGGAAATAGACTGTGTGGCAGGGAGTAGCAAGGGTAGCATCAGAGCAGTGTGGGAGGATGATGTTGCAGCAGTCCAAGTGAGATGATGTTCAGACTATGGTCTGGCACCAGAGAGAAGTAGTGGTCACATATAGTTGAAGGTACAGCCCAAAGAATTCTCTGACAGATTAAATGTGGAGTGAGAGAAAGGCAGGAGTCAAGGATGTCTCCAAAATTCAGGGCCTTGGGAGCAATGGGAAGGATGAAATTGCCATTAACTAAGATGTTAAGATTGTAGGTGGGGTCAATTTGAACCGGAAGATCAGGAGTTTATTTTGAATATGTTGAATCTAGAGACTCTATTAGACCTCCACATGGAGATATTGACCAGGAAGATACATAAACAAGAATTGGGAGAGGGGTCTGGAATAGAAATAGAAGTTTAGGAGTGGTCAGCATATATGTATATTTAAAGCCATGAGAAAGAGATGGAAGAGATCATGAAGGTAGTAAGTATAAACAGAGAAGGGAAGAGGACCAAGATCTGAGACTTGGGGAATTGCAACACTAATGTGGTTGGGAAATGAGGAATCAGCAAAGGAGACTGATAAGGAAAACCAGAGAGAAGAGGAAAACCAAGAGATATCTTTGAACAATAGTAACAACTAAGTCTATGAAGGAGAAGGGAGTGACCAGCCCTTGGAAATGCTGCTGGTAGACCAATTACGATGATAACTGGATTTAGGAAATGAAGGTTATTGGTGGCTTTGACAAGAGAAGTTTGGGTGGAGGAATGGGAGGCGTGTGTGAAAACCTGACAATAGTGGACTTAAAAGAGAAAAAGACGAGAGGAATCAAAGACAGTAAGTGTAGACAACTCAGGAAATTTTGCTGCAAAACAAGTGATAACTGGCAAAGGAAGAAAGTTTTTGGTTTGATTGGTTGTCATTATTCCCTATTTAACCTGGGAGAAATACCAGCATTACTGTGGGAAATATCCATTAAAAAGAGGAAGACTGGTGATTTGGAGAGAGAGGTGAGAATTACTGCAGTAATGTCCTCAAGAAGGTGAGATGGGGCTGGATCTAGGCACAACTGAATGGACCAACTTCATCTGGAACATGAATCAAGTGGTGCATCTATGGTAGCAAGAGGAAGGCAGGGTAACTGATGGAAGTAACAAAGGCATAGACATTTCTTGTGAGCAACAATGTATTAGCCTCTTTGCTTGACATAGAAAAAAATTCCAAAATCAATCTCCTTTTCCTCACTCAAGCTGCCCAGAGTAGCAGGAGGAACACAGGTTCTCGATTAAAAGGGAGGCTTTATATTACAATGTGAAGTTAGATGAACTTATGGATAAACTGACTTTATCATGAAGTCAGAAAGTCATCAAAACATTACTAAGTCTTAAGTGACCAGCAGTGTGAATTTCAGTGTAGTCCCTGAAGGCAGTAAGAGGCTGGGGACTAGAAGTTTGCACATTCTTTATAACCTGAAAAAAAAAAAAAATAATAAATTGCTAATTATCTTGAAAGGTCCAAAAAGTCAGATTCAAGATCTCTTCTATCAGACTAGATTTAGTCTAAGCTGCAAGGAGAGAAATTTCCTTATTTTTTTTTCCTTTAAATAAGTTACAGGAAGCTTTATGAGCCAGAGAGGAGAAAAAGCAGACTGAAAGGGTGAGTCCCCATGCCCATCAGATGCAGGGGTCCATCTCACATCAGTGGCATTGAGTCCTAAAGCTCTCTAATGATATTCCTATTCGTACAATAACAGCAACTTTTCACTTGAATAGAATTTTACAATTTAAACAGCTTTGTGCCATATCAAATGAAAATTATGTTGAAAGGAATCTCACAAATAGAGGAAGGCCAGAAACCTGGCTTCTGGGAAGACAGCTGGCGTCATAGAAACAGCCTGGTGCAGTGTGTAGGTTCCCAAGTGGAGTAAGGGAGGCTGCCATATGCAGGGAGCTCCAGATACGGCTCAAGAGATTGCACTAAGACTTGATCTCAAAAACTGTCTAGATCTGGAAAAACAACTGCCACAGCTGAAACAAGATGATACCCAGAAAAATAAAGTATACAGAAACATTAGATGATATATAAAGTACAAACACCGATAGACCTGCAATTAAAGGCCACTTTCAGAGATTAAAGGATGATCTTTGTATGGCTATCAACATGGAAGAGTGTTTTGTTCAAACCTCACAAGCATTGTTAATATGCCATTGGTGGGTCCACCTTTAATCACTGTGATTTAAAAATAGTGTTCTTAAAAGATATTTAGATAGATAAATAGAAATATTTTTTGGGGCGCCTGAGTGGCTCAGTCGGTTAAGCGTCCGACTTCAGGTCAGGTCACGATCTCGCGGTCCGCGAGTTCGAGCCCCGCTTCGGGCTCTGGGCTGATAGCTCAGAGCCTGGAGCCTGCTTCCGATTCTGTGTCTCCCTCTCTCTCTGCCCCTCCCCCGTTCATGCTCTGTCTCTCTCTGTCTCAAAAATAAATAAACGTTAAAAAAAAAATTAAAAAAAAAAAAAGAAATATTTTTTAAAAGATTGTTTCCATGATCATTCATTCATTCATCCATTCATTTTCTTGACTGCAGCAGATTCTACTTCTGTATCAGGCAACATAAGGTGACTCTCATGCTGAAAAGGGCCGAAGCATCCTCAGCTCCGAGATGTCCAGCTTGCAGTGTAAGAAGGTGTACCGGGTGTACTCATTTGCCGGAGATTCCTGCAGGTGGTGTCGTCCACTGGGCTCTGCAGGGCCGGTGGCTTGAGTGGGCTTTTTTGGTGGATTTTGCTTCACAGGATTTGATGCCAGTCCCTTTTCACTCTGTCCTGATTGTGCAGAGAGAAACGGTGGGAGCAAGTCCTCGAAACACTTGTGCTTCTATAAACACAGTCTTTACTGCCCCGACTGGACCGTCCTTGCCACAGCAGTAGCAAGGCCTCCAGGACAGGACACGGGGGTGGGCCCAATACTTGATTCTTTTAATGTTTGTTTTTTTTTTTTTTAACGTTTATTTTTGAGACAGGGAGAGACAGAGCATGAACGGGGGAGGGGCAGAGAGAGAGGAAGACACAGAATCGGAAGCAGACTCCAGGCTCTGAGCTGTCAGCACAGAGCCCCACGCGGGGCTCCAACCCACGGACTGTGAGATCATGACCTGAGCTGAAGTCGGACACTTAACCGACCAAGCCACGCAGGCGCCCCTACTTGATTCTTTTAAACATGGAAAACTCTTTGTAAGAGTTTATCGGTATTGCTATAATGTTAATTATTTCAATGCCTGTACTGACCTGTGAAAAATATATAGTTACCATGCAACATTTATCTACTACAAAGAAAAGCATTCTTAAATAAATATATTAAGTTGTCTCACAAATATTTACCAATAATCCAAGACCACAAGAAATACCTGATTATAAAATATGCACTAAGGAAATGAAGGTTATGCTAAAATGAGCAAACTAATTTCAACATGATAAAAGTTCTATGAAACATTTAACTTTTCAAAAATACATTTGGGATAGACTAGGAGGCGGAAACAACCAAATTTTGAAATCCCTCAATTCATTTTCATATAAATGGCATTTCAAGTCAAGAACATAAATGAATACATTCTAAAAAGTTGTTAACACAACCTTTCCAGATATATTATTGCCATAACAACAAACTTCCTACTGTCATTTTTGAGGTTGTGTCATAATAGATAGACTGCCTTAAAGAACATGGAGAAATGACAACTTTCTCCTTAGGTACTGAAAACACACAGCTATGACCCAAAAGGACACTGTTCTATGCTTTACTTTGTGGTGTTTTATGAACTATGTAAATTCTAGAAAAAAAATAGAGGAGGCGGAGTAGGTAGACTAACATAATTCCCAAGAAGAGAAAGGTAATGGTAGATACTTGATCTCAGAAGGGAACATCAGCAGGGTGCCTGGGTGGCTCAGTAGGTTAAGCATCCTACTCTTGATTTGGGCTCAGGTCATGATCTCTGGCTCAGATCATGATCTCACGACTGAGCCCTGAGCCTGGAGTTAGGTTCTGTACTCACAGCCTGCTTGATATTCTCTCTCTGCCCCTCCCCCCACTTCTCTCTAGAAAAAATAAAGGTAACATCAGTTACCTTTATAAATGTGGAAACTTGAAAACACACCTAGGCATTTTTCTAAAGGACAATGAGAAGATGGACCTTTGGATGGCATGAATGGCTATGTAAAAACAGCAGTAATTTAAAATATTTTTGCTAAAACTATAAATCAAATTCTAATGATTTATAATGAATGGCTAAAGATTCCATCCAGCTAAAAGACTTGGATGATCTAGCCCTCTCCAAATACATTTGGATGGAGATTTAATTGGATGTTCTATTTAGAGTCTGTGCTATTGAAAAAGGCTTTTATCAACATCAAATGGGCATAGTAACATAATTCAACAAGCAAGCAAGTAATGGAATGAAATTAAACAAAGGAAAACATACACCCACAAAGGTGAACTTAGCGTTGGAGGGCTTCAACTACATTTTTTTAAATGCTGAATTAAATACAAAATGTCCAACATAGTCTTCCCAGCAAGTGCATTATTTGTTGGAAGCTAGAATGCTACTTCAATGCATTCTGATTCCTTATTTTGTTACATAATAATATGCTTAAAAAGCAACATATTGTGAGCTTGGGAGCTGTTAGGCATTTATTTACCATGGTGGGTTAATCTCATTCAGTGAGGTATAGAAACTCAATAATGAGTGCTACAGTATATAAGCTAATTGCTAGGATAAAACCAAATGAATAATTACTTAACTCCAGAATGAGGCCTGCGGGAATTTTTCTTTAATAAAGGTTTAATTCACCAGTGATAATGAATGCAATCTCACATACTACTGAATAACACCATTAGCATAATGGCTGCGATACAAAAACTATAATTAGAACTAAACAGAAACGTTAATTACAACCACCAAGGTACTGAATGAAATACTGTTGTTTAAGAAATTGACCTGCTTTGCTGTCATGCTTTATGGGTTCAAGGATATCTCTGTAATTTTATATATATATATATATATATATATATATATATATATATATAGCCATAGAATAGGGTTGTTTTTTTTTAAATCACTGTACTGGAATCCTTTTAAGTATAATAAATATATTAATGATAAATTGTCTAGAATTTGAATACAAGCTAAAACATCAACATGATTAAAACCTTTGTTTTATCTTGATTAAATGCAAAAATCAATATGTGTGTTAAAAAAATTCCAATATTAGAGAGAGTAGGAGTCTCCAATTTTGCTTTTTACTGATGTTAGCTCTATGAACACTAGAAAAACAATTACTAAAAAATGAATTGATTAATAAATGTGAAATATTACTTATAATAGGCTATAAAAATAAGTTGCATAATCAATGAAAAAAGTCAAAGTACGAAACTAATGGTTCTTAAAAGACTCAGCTATGATTCTTAAAATTATCTGAATTTCACTTACCAGATAAACAAATATGTATATGGCATTTAACTGCACACATAATAAAGAATTTATGTATCTAGATAGATATATATTGATAGGCATTTTGAAACCAAGTGTCACATTTGTTCTCTATTAAATATCAAAAATAGTAACAATAACCATAACAACCTTATATTATATACTTTCTTTTATTTTTATTTCTTTAATGATATATTTTTTAGAGAAAGAGAGAGAGAGAGCATAAGCAGAGCAAAGAAGAGAGGGAGACATAGAATCTGAAGCAGACTCCAGGCCCCAACCTTTCAGCACAGAGGCTGACACAGGGCTTGAATTCACAAACTGCAAGATCATGACCTGAGCCGAAGTCAGATGCTTAACTGACTGAGCCACCCAGGTGTCCCTCTAGATACTTTCAATAGTATATGCTTAAAAATATTATCAAAAGGATAAAGCCATATGATTCAAATATGTTTCAATGCCAACTTCAATGGTATTAATTTTTCATTATCTTTATTTTTAAGATAGAACTTCAAAAGAAAAAACATATGAGCCAAATCAGTAAGACTAGAAAAATCTATCCCTGGCTACTCTTATCCCTATACTCATTTACTCCGTTTTAATGAAATAAATGTATCTCCACTATTTTTCTATCAATCCCCTCCCTCTATCATAATGCATTTTCCAACAGTCTAACACAATTTTTTGAGGTTATAACATCTCCAGTAATGCATCTGGAAAGTGGCTGTCTTCTCACTATCAGCCATCCCATTAAAACTCCATTCTTTAATGAAATATTACCTGGTAATAATTCATACAACAGATGTATTTATCCTTCATAGTACTCATTACAATTTTCTGTGACCTACATGACCGCTCACCACAAGTGGATTGTTAATCACAGCCTCCACCCTGACAATAGCCCATGAGGGAGAAGGGAGAAAGCAATAGCTGAGATGTATCCTTTCCCATGTTGCTTCATATCCTCTTACACTAATAAACTATATGAGTAGAACTGATGGTTTCTGCAAGTTTCTCTTTCGCCATCTACTCTTCTATGGAATGTGCCTAAAACAACTACACCTGATTGGCCAGCTTTAAAATTTGAATTCCAGACTCATGCTGGAGATTCTAATAGATAACTATAACTCCCAAATATGCCTTTGACCAAAGAAAGCTGCTCTTGTATCAAGGAATATCATCTTCTTGCACACTTTTGGATGGGTTACAGAATGCAGGGTAGAAAGGGAGGAAGACTGTGATCTGGCAAATTAGATGAGTACAATCAACTCTGGCTCCATTGGGATGAGTGATCACCCTCATTACTTATCTAATTGCCTGGTGGGCATCTCCTTCCCAATGATTTACAAACTAACCTCTGCTTGGTATTGGTCTGCACACATCTTCTTCCTCATATTCCCTATTTCAGTTAATGGTAACAAGATCAGCTCAACAACCCAAGCAGGAAATGCAGAAATTTTTCTCTACATTGTTAAATACAATTGACTAACAACTTTCAATTGCTTTTTAAAACAATTTATTTTCTTTGTCATCCTCAATAATTCTCTCATTTTTTTTTTCTCATTAAGAAGGGGAGGGTGAGACGCCTGGGTGGCTCAGACAGTTAAGCATCTGACTTCAGCTCAGGTCATGATCTCACTGTTTGTGAGTTCGAGCCCCATATTGGGCTCTGTGCTGACAGGTCAGAACCTGGAGCCTACTTTGGATTCTGTGTCTCCCTCCACACTCGTACTCTGTCTCTCAAAAATAAATAAACATTAAAAAGAAAAAAAGAAGGGGAGGGTAAAGAAGAGAATAATTTTCCTTCAACAAAAACTTGAGTGAGTTTTAATTTACCTTGAATTAAAAGAACTCTTTTTAAAACCATGAAAAGCCAACATTAAGAGTTTAAAAATACTTCGAGTAGAACAGCATAATATTGTCATTTTTGGAAACTGTGTCACCAACTGATGATCACAAATGTGGATTTAATACTATTAGTCCATCCAAGTATACCTAGAAATGCCTATCATTAAATTTTAACTCCCCAAAACATATACGTTGAAATTGCCTGTAAACATACAGTAAGAGTAATCTCATGTTTCTCATAATAAACAAGACTATGATTTGCCTGTCTTTCTAAAGGAAGAGAAAGGAAAATCCTAATGGCTCCCAGCAATCAGTATTTTTACCCTTGAGTGATCTCTGCAGTTTGAGAATGCATGCATGGTCTGAAAACATTCACCTTGCTATGGACCTTGAACCATTCTGCAAATACATAGAAAAATAAATTAAGTTAATTCAAGTGCTGTTGTGCTGCTAACACTGTCCTTCACGAGGAGAGGAAAAAAAATAGGTGGGTGGGGGAGTAGGACTATAGAGAAAGAAATTTGGAAATGGCACAAAAATCTACATTCTGCCTAGAGCTTACTGGCATATAAATTTCTTAAAAGGAGAATCATAATCAAACACAAACCATCTGTTTTGTTGTATAAAAATTAGTAACCATAGTTCCAGCATGTGGCTCTATCCAGATACAATGCTTTTCTTCTTTTTTTTTTTATTTTTTGCATTTTCCACTTCATAATATATAAAAACTCCTGTCCAAACAGAGCCTGATACTACACCCACAATAAGATTCAGCCTCCTCTGTATTTTTAATTAACTCAGGCTCAGCAGTCGTTTTTAACAGCTAACATTTTGTGTGAGTTACAGTATGCACACTGCTGAGACATAAATGCAAAGTAATCACTCTAATAAGTAGATATAAACATTTACAATAATTGCAACAAGTCTCTGCAACAAATAAGGGGATAGGAAGAAAAATAACCAGCGGTAAGCCAGGAAATAAGTTTCAATACAACTGCATGAGTACAAATATCATTCAAAGCTCTGATCTTTTGTTGCATAGTCATTTCAACACCCCAAAGTCACTAACGAGCTTGTACTTTCAATGCCAAAAAATGAGTACCTTGATTAAGAAACAAAAACAAAAACCAAGACTTCAATTTTTATGTTTGTGCCAAAGACACCAACAGAGAACTCAAGGCACTTGGGTGACAGCATCATTTCCATAACAAAGAAAAATTATAACACCTCAGTCCAGAACCAAACAGGGCAGGCCTTCAGCTCTCTTTCTGAAAAGAACAATAGACCCTAAGTTGGAAAGATGCTGGACAGATGGGAAGAGCAATGAAAATGCCAAAGGGGTAAGATGAGGTTGGAGAAGGAGGCAGTGTGTGGAAAGCCTTCTAGAGGAGGATAAGGGAAACAGATACTAAGTATAATGAAAACATGGGAGAATTTTAAGCAAGGTGGCCCCATGACCTTACTTACGTGTCTTGAAGGTTACCATGACAGCAGGTTAAAGAATGGGTTATATGGGGCAAGAGTGAAACCAAGAAAACCGCCTATGGGCTATTGTAGTAGGATGCTTGGTCTTCATGAATAGGACTGTAGATAGAAACAGAAAGAACAGATAGATCAAGGAAAATATTAGGGAAAGTAAAGCAAAGGAAGAGACAAAGAATGAATCCACACTGGGACTTGGGCATATGGGTGAATGATGATGTCATTCACAATGACAGGGAATACAGGTAATAGAGAAAGAATAAAAGTTCATACAGAATTGAAGTCAACAATTTTCAGGCTTCTGATCTATATCAAGCACTGTCTACTATATACTATGGGTATTGCCATTGCCTTTTACTTAGTAGCGTATTGTCTGCTATGACACAGAAAAACAAATACATAATCATTCTAAAAGAATAGCTAACATGTGGAATGTATTAAGTGTGCACTAAGCACTAATCCGAGTGCTTTATCCATTTAAATCTCATACAAACTCATGTTACAGGTGAGTGAACTGGGGTCCAGCGAAGTAAAGTGGCAAGCCCACAGACACCTACCTGATAAATGTTAGAGCCATGATTCAAGATGAGGCAATTTGCTTCCAAAGTCTATACCCTTAACCCTTTATACCACATAACTTTTAATACATACACACGTATATGTGTATACACACACACACACACACACACACACTATAAATTCTACAGTAAATGTACAGTAGAATAAAGATTGATGCCAACTCGAAGCATCTGGGAATGCAGACAAGCTACTCTGAGGATGGTGCAGAACAAACACTGAAGGCTAGATAAGTTTTTGACAGAAAGGAAGAGCTGGGTGTGGTTGTTAGGCTAGGCAAAATGGTTAGTGTACATATCAAGTGGGTAAGGTAAAGGTACCTTAGCTACAGAATCCAAAGAAAGCTTGAAAAATTACTTCTCCTCAGATATAATTTTGTCTAAGCCAAGGTTTGCCGAAAACAGTTGACACTCAAAGCAAATGTCTATTCTAAGTTGGTAGGGTGGTTTGTCTAACTGTGGTAAGAATTGGATAGCTCATTACTTACATTATCCCAGAGTAGTGAGTGTTTCATCCTCTCAGAGGAGGAAGAGATATTTAGCTGCATGAAATTAAGCGAATAGAACAGACCTGCAATTTCCATCTATGGGCCTTTGTACCCTTTTTACCCTTTGTACCCATCAGGCAAGTGGAAACATCTTGAGGACTGGCCAGCAAGAGCTTTTCTAAAGGGATAATCACATGAGGAGGGTAAAGGAGTTGTGAGGGATTAATCACATCTTTTTTATCAAATGGTATTTAGTTTGTTTCAATACCTTGATTATTGTGAGTAATGCTACAGTGAACATCAGGGTGCAGATATCTGTTCAAGACACTAATCTCACTTCCTTTAGACGTGGAAGGAGTAGGATTACTGGATAATATGATAGTTGTATTTGAGGAATCTCCATACGGCCTTCCATAGGCTGTACCAATTTGCATTCTCACCAGCAGTGAAAAAGGATTCCCTTTTCTCCGCATCCTCACCAACATGATCACTTGTGTTTTTGATAACAGTCATCCTAACAGGTATGAAGTGGTATCTCCTTGTGGTTTCAACTTATATTTTCCTCATGATTAGTGATGTTGAACATCTTTTCATGTGCCTATTAGCCATTTATATTTCTTCTTTAAAAACATGCCTATTCAGGACCATTAAATCAGGGTATTTGTTTTCTTGCTATTGAGTTGTTTGAGTTCCTTATATATTTTAGACATTAACCCCTTCTTAGATGTACAGTTTGCAAATACTTTTTGCCATTCTGTAGATCATCTCTTCACTTGGTTGACTGTTTCTTTTACTGTGAAAAAGTGTTTTGTTTTTTTTTTTTTGTTTTTTTTTTTTTTTTTTTAATGCCATCCCTTTGTCTAATTTTGCTTTTGTTGCCTGTACTTTTGGAGTCATATCCAAAAAGTCATTGTCCAGATTGATGTCAAGAAACTATTTCCATATGTTTTCTTCTAGTAGTTTTACAGGTTCAAGTCTTATATTTAAGTCTTTAATTCATTTTGAGTTGAGTTTTGTATATGGTGTGAGATGAGTTCAAATTCATTCTTCTAACATGTGGGTATCCAGCTTTCCCAACATCATTTATTGAAGAGACTATTTTCTCCCCATTGTGTGCTTTTGGCACCTCTGTTGAATATCAATTGATGGTAAGTGTGTGGATTTGTTTCTGGGGTCTCTATTCTGTTTCATTGATCTATATATCTGTTTTTATGCCAGTACCATACTGTTTTGGTCACTAGAGCTCTATAATATAATTTGAAATCAGGATGTGTGATGCCTTTAACTTTGTTCTTATTTCTCAAGATTGTTTTTGCTATTGTCTTTGTCATTCCATAAGAATCTTAGGAATGTTTTTTTTCTATTTCTGTGAAAAATATCATTGTAATTTTGATAGGGATTGCATTGAATCAGTAGATCTCTTTGGGTAGTATGGACATTTTAACAATATTCTTCTAACCCATAAACATAGAATATCTTTCCATTTATTTTTATCTTCTTTATTTTATCAATATCTTATAGTTTTCAATATATAATCTTTCACTTCCTTGGATAATTTATTCCTAAGTGTTTTATTTTTATGCTATTATAATTGGGATTGTTTTATTAATTTCATTTTTTTAGATAATCTGATGTTAGTATATAGAAATGCAACTGAGTTTTGAATGTAGGT
The DNA here is from genome assembly GCF_046562875.1 of Panthera onca. NCBI lineage: Eukaryota > Metazoa > Chordata > Mammalia > Carnivora > Felidae > Panthera > Panthera onca. Next base: position 127,112,150 of record NC_138342.1, read on the forward strand.
TTTGTATCCTGCAACTTTACTGAATTCATTCATTAGTTCCAATTCATTCATTAGTTTTTTGGTGGAGTCTTTAGGGTTTTATATATATATAAGATCATGTCATCTGCAAACAAAAGAATTTTATTTCTTCCTTTCTGATTTGGATTTGTTTTATTTCTTTATCTTACCTAATTGCTATGACTAGGATTTCCAGTACTACATTGAATAGGAGTGGTGAGAGTCAGCATCCTTGTCTTGCTCCGGATCCTAAAGGAATGGCTTTTAACTTTTCACTATTGAGTGTGATGTTAGCTGTGGGTCTCTTACATATGGTGTTTATTATATTAAGGTATATTTATTCTATACTTAATTTGTGGAGAGTTTTTATCATGAAAAAAAGTTGAATATTTTGAATGCTTTTTCTGCAAATAATGAAATAATCATATAATTTTTATCCTTCATTCTGTTAATGTGGTGTATGTCATTATTGATTTGCACAGGCTGAACCATCCTTGCATGGTGAATGATCTTTTTAATGTGATCTTAAATTTGGTTTGCTAGTATGTAGTTATTTTTACATCTATGTGTAGAAGAAATGGATAAGTCCCTAGAAACATAAAACTTACCAAGACTGAATCATCAAGTAATAGTGTGTGAACAGACCAATAATAAGCAAGGATATTGAATCAGTAAGCAAATATCTTCCAACAAATAAAAGCCCAGGACCAAATAGCTTCATGACCAAATATTTAAAGAAGAATTAATGCTACTTATTCTCAAACTCTTTCAAAAAAATTAAGACAAAGGAACACCTCCAAATTCATTTACAAGGCCTGCATTACCCTGATACCAAAGCCAGACAAAAACACTACAAGAAAAGAAAATTACAGGTCAACATCCCTGATGACATTCATTCCTGTATTCATTAAATATTTATCAAACCTCCTGGTCTACCAAGGCCTCTTTGGGGCCTAATATGTATGTGTGTGTGTGTGTGTGTGTGTGTATGTGTGTGTGTGTGTGTGTGTGTATGTATATATATATATATATATATATATATATATATATATATATATATAATGACAAACAAGACAGGTATTTGTTTCCCAAATACACACTGTCTAGTGGAAGGGATAAAAACAAATAAATGCAATAACATCTTTTAAGTGCTGGGTAGGGCAACAGTGAGGACAAAAGGGAAGGTAATTTCTGTTAACTGTTGGGTACTGGGGGATAGTGGGGAGAATTGTTCAGAATGGCTTTGTGGAATCTTTCCCTCTGTCTTCCCTTTTGTCTTTTTTGTGTGAATAACTAAAAATTCTGAGTTGAAAAAATACTATGATGTTTTCCTAGGGAGTTACAATAATAGGGGGGACAAGAAAGTATACACAATTCTCTAGTCAGCTTTTCAAAGAAAGGAATGCCAAGGGAGAAAACTATAACTGATGGTGGCTACTTCTTTGGCTGTGTCCTGAGCTTCCTGGAAGGAGTTGGAAGGAGACCATCAGAAAGGGCCCGGGTCTGAGAAGGATAAACAACAGAGAAGCTACAGGACTTTCAGGCACAGGGATACTCAGAAAAATCAATCCTTCATTTCCTCCCCAGAAGGCCAGATATTAGGGGGGGAAATGTTACATTCCCCTGAATGTTTATCAAGGTAAAAAATAATGTTGAAATTTTATTTCATTTTTAAAAAGAAAACTACCAAAAAAAATCTCTGTGTTACTATCAATTGCAAGTTTGTTTGTATATTCTGATTTTAACTTTTCTTTCATTTTTTTTTCTTTTTGGTTCACAAGTTGTCTTGCTATTTCCATGTATTATTGAGTGGTTTTTGTTCTACTGTTACCAAATTGAGGCCAATACCCAAAATCATAGGTGCAATAAAATAGCACATTCTAAAAACAATTCTAGACACATCTTTGGGAAACTTCCTAAAAGAAGTTAGAACTAGCCCATTATGCCAACCCCACTCCATATCTACAATGTTTAAACAGAACACTATTCAAATAGAACACTCAGGCTGTAAAGTCGAATATCTGTCCTAATGAGTCAGTAGTCTAGGGTCATTTGTTTTTCCCGTCTTCTCTCCATAAGGGAAGGGAGGCACATGCTCCTTCCACCCAAAGCCAAGTGATGATCTGTAAAAACTGGGTGAGGTTGCAAGAAAGAGAGATCAACATTCTGTCTCTGATTATGAGCAAAATTACTCTGTGACTACTGAGCCAAAGAAAGTGAACTGGGAGAAGCCACAGGAGAAAAGGCAAGGGTCGATGATGGGGGCTGCCACCACTTCCATTATTTAGTGTGGCAAGGACTTCACATTTCTGGCAGGATCACATTTATCACAGAAAGCGGGCTGCCTTGCAAGTATTTCAACCTATTAGACTGCTTCCTGGGCATGGGGCTCCCGGCAGCCAGAGGCTCAGAGCTGTACCATGGGGTGGACAGAAACTAAGAGGCCATGCTGAAATCGATGCCCCTGTCAAGAAACTGAAATAGGGATGATCCCACAGGGTGCTGTGAAGGACACACATACCTCATCAGAGAACAAGCAATTAGAAGACAATTAAATAAAAAAATGTCTTCACGACTGTCATTTAATCCTCCCTCCAGTTCTGCCCCCTGCCCCAACACACACACACATATCCATCGCTATAGAGCTAGATGAAAAACAGAAGGGGTCGCAGCTGGGAGTATGAAGGAAGGCACAGGCCATATTCACTTTCACTCACATTTCAGGCCAACACCTGCCTGGTGGGGTTGGAAAGAGAAGGGATACGTGGAAGAAACAAAACTAAAATTGTGCACTGAGATAAATGGTACTGGATTTTTTTTTTTTTTTAATATGTGAAAGGACAAGAAAACTATGGCTCTGCTTGAGAAACTGTTGAGAGGAAGAAGGCATATTTGAAGGCAGTACATGAAGAAATAAACAAAAATAGATGCCCCCCCAAAACTGTTCAATAACTGGTATTACCAGCATAGTTGGGTATTTAGAGAACAACTTTTACAAGTGATATCTGGATAGAAATAAAGTTGGAGACATGATTTATCCCCCTTCAGATGAGGAGAGAAAAACACACATTCAATTCTCCCAAAGTTCCTGAAACACAAACACAATTTCTGGCTCTTGGGAAGGAGTGGAGGGCAAGTGAAGAATGTTATACAGGGAACAGAAAATGTTAGGTGCAAATGCTTACCTATCATGTATCACTCCATCAGTTAAATATACACACATGTAAATATACCTGCTACTTTTTCTAGAAACAAAATAGTATAATCACCAGTTTTATTTAGCTCCTTTAATTTTCTCAAAGAAACAATATTTTTACATCAAAATATTAGGAAAGAAATAATTTGCCTTAGTAAAGGAGAATACAAACATAGTAACTCTAATTTGGAAAGATACTGAACCTATATTTATTTGCTAATCAAATATATTGTAAAACCAGAGAGACACAGCAATATTTAAAATCTAGCTGATTACTCTTTGGAGGCAGATGACTAACAGCTTACCTCAGCAAAGCAAAAATTGCTACCAGAGATTTTTTTTTTTTTATAGAAATGGTCCTTATTTATTATCTAAGTAACAGCTGTATACCCGATAGGCAAGAAATGAAAGCTCTTAAAAGCATGATTTTTAAAAATCTAAACTTTCTGTTACAGTAATATGAGGCGAATTAAAGGGGTGACTTGGAAATAAATTCAAGATATCTACTTCATAATCCACGGTAATGAAGAAAGGAAATGTAGACTGGCCAAAATAGTGGACAGAGAGTCTGTTGTATTTACTTTGGGATGTAATCTTTATCTGAATATTCGAGCCAGGGGAATAAAAAACATTGCCTCGGAAATTGCCTTAAGACTATGCAAGTTCTTCTATCTGACTCTTCCATGCTCAACAACTTCCAGTAACTCAGTGCATCCTGAGAATACACTGCTCTTTTCCAGCTGACCAAAGGCAACAGCCTAAGCTTAGCAGACCTTGCAAACCCTTTCTGGGGAAAAGTAGTTTAAATGAACAATCAATTATTAAGTTCCTGTTTTGTCCAAATCCAATTTGGTAAAGAAATTTTGTCTCAATGAACTTTCTTTCAGCGTTTCAAAGGTAAAGAATACCAGATAACAATAAAGAATGATTAAACAAGAAAGATCTCAACTATCAATAAAGGGAGATATCCCTGCAGAGTGAAAGCCTTACATGTGGCCCTTATAGAAGTCTGCTTGATTACGTATGACTTAAGCCAACAAAGTGCCAAATGACTGGCAGGCTTAAGTTTAGGTAATATAAACCCTCTCTCTGTATTCATTTAGGAAGGAATGAAAACAATCCTCTGTTAGATGTAGTAAATTGAAACTTAAGGTAATTAGGAAAAAGTTAACAGAATATAGAAGTGTATGAAAAGAGTTCAAACATTGAGACTGAGATGACTGAATCAGAGATGGCTGAAAGAATCTTCAGATATGAACACATGCTACCTTGAATGAACTTTTAGAAACCATAGAAACTTGAAAAGTTACCAAAAGACTAAGGCAAAAGGGTGTTTTGTCCTTTTTTTTTTTTTTTTTTTTAAGGATGGGTTCCAGGAACCATAGAAATGTTGACATCAACCTCAAGAGAAAATTTAAGGACAGAATTTTAGGCAGATAGCCTGTATATATTTAGGGAAAAAAGAGTTGAAATAGAAGGAGTCCAGTAAGAAAGTTCAAATCAAATCAATATTAGTTCCTTTTTTGATACTATTTCTCTAGTAAAAGAGTAGAAGAATACTCTAGACATAAATGACCCTGATTTCATTAAAATATTCAACAAAGTCACATGCTATCATGGAATATAATAGAGAAAGAGAACAATGAAATGATATCAACTCAGAGTGCTATGCTACTCTAGGCTCTTTCCTTTGGCAATATTGTTTCTCAGCGCCTGCAAAGAACACATGTAAGTCATGATTACCTGTTACTTTGGGCTTCTGCACAAGCTGTTTCTTTTGTTTGCAGTGATTTTCCCCTTCCCTTCCTGGTTTGTTCAACAGAAGAGCTCTTACGTTTTCACCAAATCTGTTTGACTTAAAATTCTATCTTCTAGGATGCCTTCCCCAAAGAGCTGCTGACATATTTTCCTATACCTGAGTGAGTTGTTTACTTGTTCTTTAGCCATCTAGACTGTGACTGTCCTGAAAAAAAGATATTGTTCTTTACATTCATCCTGGTACAGATGAATAAAAGATATCCAATATTTGATGAATAAAACCAGCTTGCATGATTCCAGAAAAAAGTTAGTCGGGATGGTGAGAAGCTTTTTATCAGAAATTGCAGAAGAAACCACAGCTATCTACCTGTTAGTAAAGAAAATTCCTGGTAATGTGAAAGGCATTTACCTGTTCATTGCTTCAGATTCCTACTGAAATGGCACAGAAAATGTAAATAAATAAATAAATAAATAAATGAATAAATAAATAAATAAATAAATAAAATACAAGGTAAACTTATCAACAATGAGAAGGGACCACCAACATGACATTTTTAGTAAATTATACAAAAAACAGTACAGATGGGATCATATCGAAGATAAGAAATAAGAGATGATTCCCAAGTCTCCTGCTGAGATGTTCAGAATCAACATGAAGAAAGAAAATTCATGCAGAAAACTACTAACACCACATAACTTTGAGAGTAAATACTGGATTCATGGACAGTGCATGGCCAACATGGAGCATCCTTTTAGGGTCCTCCACTAGGACGTCCGTTGCTCTGGGAACTAGCACTGGGGCTGCAATGTCAGCAGGTAAGTGGAGCAGCAGCAGCATGAGAAAGGCTGACCCCGTGGTGAGGCTGACCGCCAAAAGAAGACAAGTTCCTTCTGTGGCTTTTCCAAGTTCCCAACGTGGCAGTTTCATTAATAAGAAGAGATTCCTCTATAAGGAAGTTCCCTTGTTGGTTATAGGGGGAAGTCCTTATAATAAAGTTAAAGAATTTTCTATAACTTTAATTCCCTTCCAGTTCACCTTAGGCTCCTAAATCACTGGTTAAGGAAATTTAGTTCAGTCTAATATCTCAAGACATGATAAAGGACTTTTAGCACAGTTTAGACAATAAGAACCCATCAAACCATTTATGGGCAATTACTAGCCCTGAATAGACTTCTCTTGTTCAATGAATATTTTTTAAAGTATCTAAATATATAAAGATATATAGATATCGTTATATAGAGACCAAAATTGCTCACTATTGAAAACAAAAGTAAAATTTGTAAATGTATCACTTTGTACTCATAATAAAATTCAATGGAAGTAAGAATTCTGGAACTACAGATAAAAAATAAAACGGTAAAGCAATAGGCTGAGAAAAAGAAGAAAGAAGAGCCCATGAGGTAAGGGAAATTGAAAAAAAATGTAGTTGCAGAACTGAAATATGCATCAGGAGAAATGAATAGTGAAATTGGCACTACAGGAAGTTTGAACTCATTATGTAGGGGACAAAAGGGAAAACATTTCCAAGCAAGCAAAAGGACTAAAAAAATTGGTATCCAATAGACATCTATGTGTTCCTAAGAATATACCAGAAAATTTTTGAATAAAAATAAAAATAATCAAAAATAACATCTCTGATCTATAGAAATGCCTGAATCTGAATATCTAAAGGACATACTAAAAATCAAGAAAACTAATGCAGACAAAAGAATACATGGCTATAGGGCAATGGAATTTTAAATTTCAGAGACAAAGACTCCCTAACCACTCAGGTTGAAGTAGTTTGAGGGGAGAAGGGAATCAAGATGGCTTCAGAATTGTTCCACCAAATATTCAATGCTAAAATGAAATGATGTCTACAGAGTTTTCGGAGAAAATAACTGTAACCCAAGATTTTGATGTGCAGCCAAATTGTAGATCACATGTAAATGCAAAAGAAAGATTCCCTAAAAGCTAGAGCTCAGAATCTAAAACACTAAGTATTTTTTTTTCTATTAATATTATTGAAAACTTATGTAGCCAACCAAGCGGTGAACCACAGGAAAAAAAAATATAAATAAAAAACTGAAATGACCAACAAAAAATCAAAATACAAAAAAGAATCTGTATCAGCTCAGAAACACTGAGGAACTATAAAATATCATATAAACTTCAGGAAACTGAGGGACATGCTTATTTCAAAACACCAATATTTTAGAAAAAAACTACCATTAAATCAAAAAATAAACATCAAGTTGGAGAAAAAATTGCATCTGGAATGTTTGACAGAAGAAGAGCAGTAAGCAAAAGACATGGGGCACCTGGGTGGCTCAGTTGGTTGAGTGTCCAACTCATGAATTTGGCTCAGGTCATGATCTCATGGTTCATGAGTTCAAGCCCTGCATCGGGCTCTACACGGCAGCTTGGAGTCTGCTTGGGATCCTTTCTCTCTCCCTCTCTCTCTGCCCCTCTCCTCTCTCTCTCTCTCTCTCTCTCTCTCTCTCCCTCCCTCCCTCCCTCTCTCTCTCTCTCTCTCCTTCTCAAAATAAACTTAAAAAAAAAAGGGGGGGGGGCGCCTGGGTGGCTCAGTGGATTAAGTGTTGCACTTCAGCTCAATTCATGATCTCGTAGTTCGTGAGTTAGAGCCTACATTGGGCTCTGTGCTGATAGCTAGAAGCCTGGAACCTGTTTCATATTCTGTCTTCCTCTCTCTCTGCCCCTCCCCAGCGCTCGCTCGCTCTCCCTCTCTCTCCCTCTCTCTCTCTCTCTCTCTCTCTCAAAAATAAATATTGGAAAAAAAAAATAAAAGAAAAAGACAGCTGCACCAATTAAACAAATTAGCAAATGACCCAAATATATCATTAACAGAAGAAGGATTTCAAATAGAGTGGAAGCTTATAAGAAAGATTCACTCTTACCAGCCATTGAATAAGACAATTTAAAACAATACTATGAAATCATTTTTCATCTATCAGATTAGAAAAAAATGAAAAAGTATGAGAGTCAAGGTGAGAAGAAATGGACATTGTCATATATAACTAGCAGTCATATATGAAGTATTAATCTTTCTGGAAAGACACCTGACAACATGACTCAAAAGCCTAAAAATGATTTCCTCTGTAACTCAGCAATTCCACATTATAACTACCAATCAAAATATATGCACAATACAATGTAAGAATTATATAGGAAAATCATCTACTTATTTATTCAATAGGCATATATGTATTACCTATTATGTACCAGGTACTATTCCAAATAGGGACATATAATAATAAACATGGCAGTTCAGGTCCCTAATCTCATGGGGTTTACATTGTAATGGGGAAAAGGGGGGACAACAGGTACATCACAGAAATTTTTCAATATATTACCTAAAAAGTACATAGGAAAAAGACGAATTGCTGAAGTCATAGATAACCTGTGATTTAGCTTTAATTTAAAAATAATCTTTGACCCCTCTATTGAGGTAGTATTTCCTAAAGTATGCCATACTAAAAAAGGGGAATTCCAGAGTCACATTGTACTGGCAATAGTATATATTGGGAATCCCCTCAAACTGAAGGTTCTAAAGAGGTTTGAAAGTAAGATATCTGTTTTGTTTTCTTTAAGTTTTCTGGAACTTGTATTTTTTAAAATGTAGCTCTATAGGTTTTATCAGATTATATAAAAATATATTTGAAATACTTTCAAAAAGAATAGTATAAAAAAGCAAATATAAATCCTCTGAAATCACACTACCCTGAGATAACCACCATAATAAGCATTTTGCTATTGATCTTCTTTTCTTTCATGTCTCCATGACTATATAGCCACACAGTCAACGTGTATTTAAAGACTGTTCTAAAATACTGTCCTTATTGTGGATGTATTTGTTTTATTTTTCTTTTCTCTTACCCCTCCATTTTCCATCCTGAAAATCAATGTTAAGAATCTGGTCATTTCCATATTCATATAATTATGCACAATTTTTTTTTAATGTAGCAGGATGTTAAATGGGATTGTCTCTGTACTTTGAGAGATGCTGAAGCCCTAAGCAGAAGATGTTGAATGATCAGTGCCAAAACATTCTAAAGATTTTAAAGAGGTCCTAGACACATTTTCACATGACTTACTAGGAGGGGAACAAAGTTGGGCCTATGAATCTTAGTTACCCCTCAACTTGAGCCTACATATGACTATTTATTTATATAAAGAGGTGCTGGCTTAACAGAGGGTGAGCCAGCATTTCTTCCTTCTAATAGAGGAAGGGGTGCTACCTTCTCACCTACCAAGCCAAGAACAGGAATGGGGAGTGAGGAAGACAGCAATAAAATCCTTGGGAAGATTATAGGAGGCTTGCCTAAGAAAACTTTGCCATGTCATTTTCTGATTGAATGCTTGTCAGTGTAAGGAAATACATCAGCCCAACCAGTACTACATTTCATACTATTGCAAAAGAATTCTTGGAGAATATGATATAGTCCTAACAGAGTTTGGGGGAATACATCATAAAAACAGAAGCTGCTGGAATTCCCCTGACCTCAGAAAAAGGAAGGAGATTAAAACAGAAATAAAGTACATTTCCATGGATATGGGACAAGAAGATAAGTTTTCCACATGTCAAGTGATACCATAAATGAAGTAGGTTAAAGCTGCCTTCAAAAGGTCCCTGTTCAGGGTACCTGGAAGAAAGAGAAGACCCAAAATATATAGTCTTTGCAAAGGAGCTAAGAAAAAATTATAAAAATATAGACCAAAGAACATTACTCAAATTAGGATAGGTGGAATATAAAAAAGTCATAACACCAGATTGCTTGGGTAGGGGTACCATTAAGGAGTCTACAAATGCATTTCAAAGAGAAGGAGCTAGCAGCACTAAGACATGTGTCATAACAGACAGCATACTGAAGCCAAGAAAGAACTCCCAACAGCATCAGCATTTGCCTGGTTGCCTCTCATCTCTCCTCCCTCCTTTGACACTGGAAGAATAAGCTGCACAAGAAATTTAGGAAAGAAGCAAGAACAAGAATAAATAGTGAACAAAGAGATGATACTGCATCACTACTCACATGCCTCTCATCTTCCTCATTGCTGTTTTGCAGAAGCAAGGATCCAGCCTGAACCAGGGGCAAGGGAGAAGATCTGAATTGCTTAAGAGATTGGTTTTGGTATTAAGTTAGATTGGATTTTTTATATGGGAAAAAAAAGAAGACTGGAAAGCCAAGAGATCTGAGATCAAGAGATAATCCAGGGACAAGGAAGGGATGCCTGACAAAGTCTATTTGGTCATCAGTAGAGAAAAATAAAAGGTATTTCCACATCAATCAATCAATCAATCAATCAATCTTGTGTGGGTGACTGTGTCATTATTAAATTTACAAAATGCAGTAACGTTTATATATGTTATATTTCTTCATATCTTCCTCTTCTTATTTAATAATGCCCTCTGGAAAGCCTCCCAAACTTAGTTCTAATTCATTCATGAATGTTACTTTTGAGTCCTTGGTAGTGATGTGTCCATATTATCATCATTCCTGTGGCATAGACTCACAGTTATTTTTTTAAGCTTATTTTTATTTTTGAGATATAGAGACAGAGCAAGGGCAGAGAGAGAGAGAGAGACACAGACCTGAAAGCAGGCTCAGGCTCCGCTCTGTCAGCACAGAGCCTGACGCAGGGTTTGAACTCACGAACTGTGAAATCATGACCTGAGCCGAGGTTGGAGGCTTAACCGACTGAGCCACCCGGGTGCCCCAACTTACATTTCTATATGCATATATATTTTTTTTGCTGCTACAAAAAACCCTGAAATATGCATTCTTTTTTTATACCAGCTTTTATTTATATCAGATTATTTTCTAGGAGTCTTCTTACTAGGAAAATATATGCATATTATATTCTAATATATTGCCAAAATGAATTCCACAAGGACTATAACAAAATTTCCACCCTCAATATAAAGAATGCCATATTCTTGGAATCCCCACTAGTAGATATTACCACTCTTTTTAATTTTTAACAACTTAATAGGTGAAAAGAGCTGTCTCAGTAGTTTTTATTTTATTTTATTTTATTTTTAGTTGGGTTGAGCATGTTTATTGGTCATGTGAATTTGCTCTTTTGGCAAATTCCTTATAATACCATATGCCTATTTTTCTACTCAGGTATTTATCCTTTTTTCTTATCAATTAAAAGGACCCTTTGAATAGAATTTAATTATTCATAACCAAAATATTATAAGTATTATTTATCAAGCAATCATATATTAGCTATACATTATTTTTTTATTCTTTTAAAATAACCTTTGAGTTTATAAATAATTTTAGATTTATAGACAAGTTACAAAGATAATACAAAGAATTCCTGAATGCCCCTCACCTACTTTCAGTTCCCTGTGATATTATCATCTTCCATGATCATGGTACATTTGTCAAATAAGAAATCAATATTGGTATATTACCAATAACTAAATTTTAGACTTTGATTTCACATTAAAAAAAATTTTTATGTTCCTATTTATTTTTGAGAGGGGGGAGGGGCAGAGAGACACACACACACACAGAATCTGAAGCAGGCTACAGGCTCTGAGCTGTCAGCACAGAGCCCTAACACAGGGCTTGAACCCACAAACCATGAGATCATGACTTGAGTCGAAATCAGACGCTTAACCCAGTGAGCCACCCAGGTGCCCCCACATTTTTCCATTAATGTCCTCTTGCTGTTCCAGAATCTAATCCAGGAAAGCACATTGCATTTTTTTTCTATCTCTTTAGTATCCTATTATAATATTATAATAGTTTTTCAATCTATTCTTGTTTTTCATGACCTTTTAAGGAGTAGTAGTCAAATATTTTATAGAATACCCCTCAATTTAGATCTGATATTTTTCTCATGATTAAACTGAGGCAATGGGTTTTTGGAAATAGTACCACAGATGTGCTCTTCTCATCAAATAGTATCACACAGCACCTGGTACCATGTGACATCACTGGTGATGGTAACTCCATCACTTGGGTATCACAGTGTTTGTCAGGTTTCTCCACCACAAAGTTCCATTTTTCTCTTTCCATACTCTATTCTCTGGAAGCAAGTCTTTAAAGTCATACGCTTTTTATAATCAAATACATACTTTTTATTTAAACTCCTGGGTTTCCTACCGAGATGTTTCATCACGGCTCATGGAATCAACCCAGCCTCTACAACATGACTCACAAGTCCATGGCAGATGTGACCCTACCCACCTTCCTCAGCCTCATTTACATGCTTACTCCATTCTTTTTTTTCCTCTCCATCACCTCTGGTTTCACAGAGTTAAATCCCATTCTTTCATCAGATATTAACTTACATGTCACTTTTTTCACAATGCTATTTCATGAGATCTCCAGTTTGGTTCTGGTGATGCATCTCTGTGCTCCCATGGCACAATGTCGTCCCCTGTAGCAGACTTTATCATTGTGTGCCCTAATCTTCCACATCCTTCATTGGATTATATATTATAATAGGACAGTGATAGTGTCTTTCCTCTTTCTTTTGTGTGTCCCGGGTCTAGAATAGTGTCTGATACATAATGTGCACTTGATAAATATTTGATAAATAAAAATCTGTTTCAGAATACCATGGCCTTGATGATAGCAGCCTTCAAAAGTATTTGTTTATTGCTCTTAATTCTCATTCATTCGTTTAACCAATATTTATTACACACCTTCTCTGTGTCAGGTACATGCTGAGTGCTAGGTACCTAGAGAATAAGACAGACTATAGTCTCTTCTCTTATTATTTTATAAACATGTACTGCATAGAATTGTAAAACTTTTTAAAAAGCTAAGGCAACTTCCAAAAGTCACTCACACATTGTGGTTATCAGCACTGACTGATCAACCCCTTAGTTTCTGGGGGAACATAAGCTCTACTCAACAGAAAATGTAAATTAAATAATATTATTCCAGTTGATCAACTCCCCCTAGAAAGCACAAGTAAGTAGTTTATAAGAGTTAGGGAGGTGGGATGAGACTGGGGAGTAAAAATGTAGAAGGAGGAGGGGAAATGGTTTAGAAATTGGGAGATTTCTGCAGTGTTTTTCAGTGATACCATACACAATCTAGATCTGCAAGTTTTATCTCAAGCTAAGAAATTTGTTGATAGAAATGGCGGCAGCATTTTTAAACTTTTTATTATAGATATTTATTTGGCTTAACTTGAGAGAATTCACAAATATAAATTTTAATGGAGAGCTTTTGACCTTTCATATTAGATTAATTTATTTCTCTTTTAAGTTGTTTGAGTATTTTCATTTGATTCTGTGTTGTCAGTTGAATTATTCTACTAAGTCAGAGGTAAAGCTTACAATTATGAAATCCAAGCATACTTGTGACTTATGACCCAACCACCTCAAATTACTGCTGACTGAGTGAACCCCAGACCTTCTAAAATATTAATTGTGTAATTTCCGCTGAGGCCCTTGCTATTTCTCATAAATATGTGTTTCAAAAAAATGAAGTCACTACAGTCATCCACTATTCTGAATAACTTTTATCTCATAAAGCTGAACTGAAGTGCTTTTAATAAAGATACCCTTAGCTTCCTACTGTATGATTGCTTGGGTTGCTATGTGAATATAGCCAAGAGGGATTTAATCTAAGCTCAAAATACCTTGTTTAGGTTTTTATTTCCTTGCCTATAAAACACCTCCAGTTCTTCTCATATAAATAATGCAGCCATGTCCTAGATGTCATTTTCAAGTACAGAGCTAATGCAGACTAATGAACTACATGTACCCCAAACCCACTCTAGCTAACCAGTGGACCATAAGTCCAAAGTTGGTAGAGAAGGTAAATCTGGTCTCCTTATCCCAAAGAGAATCTTTGGAAGATTTACAATCTCCAATCTTACATTTTGTTTCTAAAGGTATGGAATAATTTAAAACTTGGACAACATACTAAGTGAGGAGAGGGAGTTGAATATTTCTTAGTATAATGAGCCAATTCCTGAAGGTGAATAAGAGTTCTGCACTCATATTATTTATAGTGCCCAAGTTATCTTTATGTTTTTGTCAACATAGCTTAAGAACTATTATTCACTCTATCAAAAAAACACACATGTGCAAAACAAATATTCCTTCCTAAAGAATAAGTGTGGAATGAAAAGAAAGAAAAGAGGGGTCACATTTATCCATTTAGTTGTAATAAATAATGCAAGCTTTCCAAGTGGAAGTACTGGAATAATTAATTTTCCAAAATTATTCTAGTGTATTCAATTATGGATTTTAATTATTTTAGAGAGGCAACTTGCAGTGTTAATGAACAAGACAGTAGTAAAAATCATGGTGGAGTTAGGTTTCATGTTTCTGCATTCTATAAGCTTTATTAGACAATGTTAATCAAATATTTGATGAATACTAAGAGCCTTTTGGGATAGTAAAATGAATATTATCATCATGACTCTGAGAACTAGGTTGAAGTATAATCACAGTCAGTTAAGGTAAGTGGATTTCACTGCCAAAGGGAACATTGGTTGAAAAGAGGCCTCTGGAGAACTGTTTGGTATTAAATAGAAATAATACTAAAATAAAAATTAAAGCTTTCTGAGTTCAAAATGTAAACCACAGGAAACCAAAAATAATAAGATAATGTCACTCTTCAATCTTCAACTCATAGTGGATAAAGATTCAGAAGGGTACAAGAGAATAGAATAAAATACGTATCATTTCATTTTCTACATCATATATATTTCACGTGTCACCCAAATACATCCTATTCTTTTCTCTCTATGGCATCTTAAAAAAGAAAAAGAGAAAAGAAAAAGAGAAAAAAAATGGTGTTTAGTTCGATGTTTATTGGACTACCTGCATCACAACTACCTGTCAGCGATAGTTAAAAATACAGATTCCTTGGGGCGCCTGGGTGACTCAGTTGGTTAAGCGACTGACTTCGGTTCAGGTCATGATCTCATGGTTTGTGGGTTCAAGCCCTGTGTCAGGGCTCTGTGCTGACAGCTCAGAGCCTGGAGCCTGCTTCAGATTCTGTGTCTCCCCCTCTCTCTCCGCCCCTCCCCTTCTTGTGCTTTGTCTCTCTCTCTCTCTCTCAAAAATAAATAAACATTAAAAAAAATATTTTTAATACAGATTTCTTGTAGTCACCCAAATCTAATTAATTGATTGCTAGGGCTAAAAACAGGAATTTGTTATTTAAATGATCTACCCAAGTGATTCTTAATCACATTAAGGTTTAAGATCTGCTGAATTAGATTGCTGAGTGAAAAGCCATGTTAAATATCTATTTTGATTCCCCCCTTTTCCTCCAATAATAGCATGACAATCTTTATAAAGTATATGAATTTTACCTCCCTTAATAAATACCACATACTGAAATACTTTGCTTATTTGAGGTTAAAAAAATCTTCTGGAAACTTGTATTAGGGAACTATTGCTGTGAGACAAACATCAGAGACTATTAGGGACACAGAATGACAAGCATTTATTTACCTCTCATTTTTATCATTACCAATGATAAAAGTTTAATTGGTTCATGTGAGGGTCAGGTAAACTAAGCCAGGTTTACCTAGGCAGATATAAGCTGTAGGTTGGTTTTCAGTCTGTTTCATGTCTCTTGTCATCTTGGACCAGAGGACTAGTCGGGGCATGTCATTCTTACAGCAATGACTCAGGCACATGAAGACTAACCATGCAAGCACAGGTCAAGTATGCTGGTGTCACATTTACTAATATCCATCCATTGGCTAAAGCAAGTCACATGGCTGAGCCCAAAGCAAAAGAATTATAAAGCACATTCCACCCACTATGTAGCTAAACTAGATAAACTACCTAAAGCTAGTTACATGGCCAAATTCAGTATCAAGTGTGTAGGTAAGTCCACTCTTACCATGGAGTTTGTAGGGAGGAAATAACTAACAAGCTTAAAAGTGATAATTTACCTTAATAAAATTAGAGTAGATCTCTGCTAACTTAGTGCTAACTGGGTAGATGAGGGAGACCAGGAAAGGGGTCTTCTACCCACCATCATCTGCCTCAAATATCACTGCTAAGTTTCTTCTTTTAAGTCTGTATGGTATGTAGAAATATTCTGGTATAACTCAAGCTTCCCAGAAAGGAGGCAATACATTTTGAACAAAACAATATATTTTTTAAAAAATAATACAACATTTAGGGTACTGTCTCAGGAGCATATTCTTAAGTTATATGGGTCAGATATAAGGTATCAACAAAGAAAAAGAAAGGAAGGAAAGGAAGTCAGAGATACATGGGGGAAAAAAAAAGAATCAAGAGAACACAAAAACTGATTGGATGGTATGAAACAAGTGTAAAGAATAACAACAGATTTTAGGTCCCAGTGGGTATTGAAATGGAAATGACCCACAGAATACTGGAAATGTGAGAAGAGAGCTCAGCCTAGAAGTTAGACCA
Organism: Panthera onca; assembly: GCF_046562875.1. Lineage (NCBI taxonomy): Eukaryota > Metazoa > Chordata > Mammalia > Carnivora > Felidae > Panthera > Panthera onca. Next base: position 127,128,482 of record NC_138342.1, read on the forward strand.
GAGAGAAGGGGAATGGAAGGAGGGTGACAGGGAGGAAGGGGGTGAGAGAGAGAGAGAGAGAGAGAGAGAGATGGAAGTCTTTTTATTTTAAGTTTATTTATTTATTTTGTGAGAGACTGAGACAGCACAAGTGGAGGAGCAACAGAGAGAGACTCCCAAGCAGGCTCCACATTGCCAGCATAGAGTCTGATGCAGGGCTCAAACCCACGAAGAAGCTATGAGATCACGACCTGAGCTAAAACCAAGAGTCTGATACCTAACCCACCCAGCCAGCCAGGCGCTCCTGGAAGTCTTTAACATATAAGTGGCAATGAAACTTGAGAAAGGAGGTAATGAGGTCACCTAAGATAAGCACTGGGAAAAAGTGTAGGAAGTAATTAAAGAAAGACTCTTACGGAGTTTCTGCATTTAGGGAAAAATTAGTAAAGGAAACCGAGAATACCTCAATTAAGCTTACTTGTCCAGGACACATCAACCATACAATAAATAATAGATAATAGATCGCATTATTTGATCTAGAGAAGATAACAGAGAGATGACATTAAATCCCTATGATGTGATTTCTTGTCAAACAGTGCAAGAGACCATTTACCAGGCATTACTGTTCTTTTGCTGGGTAGAAATCACCTTCCTGAATCCAGTAAAAACAAGTAAGGGCAACTTGATGCTGTCTACAACACAGAGAAAGTATTATACAAATTTGTGATTAGTTTTCTACTAGTATTTCTACTAGTATTTGTTGACTATTTGATTCTATCATTTTGAAAAATTAGAAAATATATTCTAATTACTTTGTATGCAAACACAGTGACATTTGCTTTTCTTTGAATCAGACCATGCACTGGAATAGTGCTTTCTTAATAATGTGCCAGTTAATATATGTGTCAAGCTTTTAAAACACTTTTACGTTTGATACCTGTTAAACAATATGTGGTAGACCTGGCTAAGATTTCCCACCAAATGGTAATAGTATGGTAACGGTGGTTAACATCTGCAGAGCACTAAGCACTTATATATATGCCAGGTACGGTTCAAAGTGATTTTTGTATATTAGCTAGTTCAATCCACACAACAACCTTATGAGGATACCCTTATCTTCTTTGTCACATAAGAAAATCAGAGCAAAGGAAGTTTGAGTAACGTACAGGCTCTCACAAATGGCAGATGCAGAACTCAAATACAGTTTGACTCCAGGGCTCAGCTGACAACACATCTCTCTCTGGTTTTTCCTGTTGTCCCAATGTAATTATTAACTTCACATCCTTTAATTCTCAAAGTGTCCCATTTGGGATGATAAGTTATATGGTTAGCCTACCTACAGCCTAAACCCTTACCAACTACACAAAGCTGCCTCTCGGGCAGAAAGTTTGCAGCGCTGAGGAAGGAAACAGAAAAATGAAGAAAGTACTGCTCAGAGTGGTAGGCAGATTAGTTAAATCTCAGGAGGCTAGGAGAATATATCAGGTTTATTTGCCTTATGTATATAAATGTAATTTGAATGTTCCAGGTGTCACAAATCTAAGATTATAAATAGTTCCATTAGCTTAAATGCACATATCCTAACTGTTCTTAATTCTATCTATATGATTCTAAGACATCATGATTTCCACAGACTCCCTCAGTTATACTAGGGTTTCTAAAATACACATCACATGCCTATAGACACAATGTATTCATGCTCTTCCATCCTGCCTCATCATTGAGAGCCTGATGTCCATCAGCTACTTAGCAGGGACATCTCTCCTATCTTATATACTCCATAAAAACACCACTTTCTCAAGAGTCCCAACCTTTCCTGTTGCTCTACTGGGCATAGCAACCCTCTGCTGGTCTAGCTACTATAGGGTTGCAGGTTCCCAAGTTTCCTTTCATTCTGGGAGGAAGCAAGGCCAAGGGCAGAATGGCTCACTAACCCACTCTGGGATGCTGCTTTTTCTTACATGGGTCCATAAGAGATAGTTTTGACCCAACATGTCACCAGGTTAATTATAAACAGTTCTTTTTGGTTATGGGCATATTCCTTCCTCACACAAGGCCTCAAATCCATCTATTAGTTAGAAAGCAAGAAATGCCAGTGAACAATCTGTCATCTCAATTTTCCTCTTTGCCATCTTTCTTAGCACCTAAGAAAAGAAGAGGAAGAGAAGAATGAGAAGGAGGAAAACAAGAAATGGAAGGAAGAGAGAGAGGGAGGAAAGAAGGAAGGTAAAAAACAAGGAAAAAACTTTCCTCCTCATTTTTCTACCATGCAAATAATTACCTCACAATACTCACAAGTTCCATATAGAATAACTCAATTTCTATCTCAGAGACAGAAAGAAAAATTATTCTACTTTTTGTAATGTTTAATTCAGCTTAAATATATGAATCTTTCAGCCTCTCTCAGAGGTTTTAGGTCAAAATGCATTCATATGTCATTGAGTTGAAAGTCTCAAAATCAGTTGACCCTTTAGACAATAATTTCACTAACATTTTAAAAGATAAGCTATTATTTAAATATCTTTAACATCAACAACATAAAAGTCTTCATTAGATTAACTGGGTGTGACTGAAACAATTGAATTTCAATGACTTTGAAATTGGAAGATGAGGGTAATCTTTTTCTAAGTTGGAAGATGAGGGTAATACTTGAACACATCAATTAGGTTATATTGGCCCTTTGGACTCATACCTGCCACACTCCTCTGCCACTTCAGTGCAACTGATTGGAGCACTTGCTTTACTCTCCAGACTGGAGGGACTTGGAGAGTCTGAGTGACACCAGGGGTTCCCTGAGTTTTCTCTGGGCTGTAAAAGAGATTGGAGGCTAAGGTGGAGAGTCCTGGGACAAGGATCAGAATACCACTCTTTACTCTGAGAGATGGGACCAGGAGTGATAAGACCCTTGGAAACAAAGGACTGCTTATCCCAGAGAGCAAATACTAGTATCCCTTTCACTGGAAGTGTTACAGGGGAGTAAATGAGTGAGTGCAGTGCTTCGGACACTAGATGCTGAGAGAGCCTCTACTGTTAAGATCATCAGGGAGCAGCAGACAGGGTTCTTTGAGTTCTTTCCGGTACCTTGCCAGCTACTGACAACTTGCCAGCCAGTCCTTGCCAAACTATAGGGCAGACAGCTGCTCCCCTCAACACTATTCACACTCTCACAACTCCAGGCAACCAGCAGCTGCCCCTGGCCACCAAGAACCATACATACACAAAGAAAAATAACTTTATACTTCAGGAACCCAAGAGCCAGACAGAAGAAGAAATAGAACACCCAGAATAAATGGCTCCTAACAGAACAGAATTGCTGATGGAAACAGAAAAACACTTGAAAAAAATAAAGTAAGGGAATGTAAGTACAATTAGAAATTTTTTTAAAAAGCCTTTCCATAACAATAAAAATACAAGTCTTTAATAATTCAGTTTGTAAATTTAAAAAGAGCATAATTACTAATAAAGCTTGATTTAGTAGCCTAGAAGATAGTTGATGAAATGAATTCAAGTCATAGTAAGGAGGGGAATAGTGAATTTCTCAATAACTCCAGAGAAAATGTAAACAACATATCAATAGACCCAAGAAGTATAACATGCAAATAGAAGTTTTATAAGAAGAAAGGAGAGGGAGGGAGAGGGAGGAAGAGAGGGAAGGGTAATCAATCAAGTGACAAAAAATTTTTTTGCTTGAATTAATCCGGATTTGACTCTATAAATTGAAAAGATTTACCAAGTTCCAGAATTCCAATTAGGACTGTAAATACAATTAGTTAAAAATGAAAAAGAATCAGTCAGGCAGTGGACTTGTCATCAACATAGAAAGTTTTAAAAAGTACCATAAAATCCTCTAATCGCCAAAAGAAAGGAGAGAATTCAATACATTTATACACAATCAAAGGATTGTTCACTTGTAAGAAAAAAGTATATTTTGGAAGTGCAAGAATTTTGAGAACACATTCCCCATGTTTTCCATCTGAGGATAATAACCAACAAAAAATTAGAAGAAAAGCCACAAGACAGACGAAGATGAAGAGGAGAGTAGAGAATGGTAAACAACAACCCTAAATATCTACATTAATATTGATGAATGGATGGGTGGATAGATAGATTTAAATCAAAATGGACAATAAGAAACAGACTGAGATCATACATAAAATAAGTACTATATAGGAATCCTGGAAAAGGAATATTAATATTGCAGGGGCAAATCAAATAATCTGGAAATAAAAATACTTAAATATCTCTGTGAAACATAAGTTGGGAAAAGAGCAGAGTAAAAGCATTCTAGATTGAAAAAAGTGAGTAGAAATAGTACCTGGTTATGTTGGATTATGATTAAGAAAAAAAAGAGTCATTAAAATTGATTGAATGAAATATTGTAGTAAACAATTTTCAGTTAAGAGATAAAAAGAAAAAAAGTGACTTGATTGAAAAAATAGGAAAAAGGGGGGAAAAAAAAAGATATATAATAAACTGGACCTAGCTGACTGAAAATACAAAATCCAGTTATATTTAAGTTATTTAAAAAACAGAATTTAAATAGTGATAGAAAAATACTGAAAATAAAGTAAAATTTTTCAGTTAAGAAATAGAAAAAAAGTGACTTGATTAAAAAAATAGGAGAAGGGGAATGGAATACAAAGGACAAGATTTATGAGAAAATATAAGTATCATAAATGTTTATGCCCAAACAATATGGCAGCTAAATATGTAAGGCAAAATCCATTAGAATTATAAAATAATTAATGGAAAACAAAAAGCAATATCAGACCCATACATAAACTATGCACTTTCAGAACCAGATAGATCCAACATAATTGACAAAGGCATAACACAATTATGTTTAAAAAAATAAACCAAATTTGATATAAATTTTGCCTTATTTCCAAAATATTTCCAAAATCCAAAAGATTTCCAAATCTTTAACAGAGTTTAGATTTTACATATCTTCTGAATATAATCCAATTACATTGGAAATTAAAAATATGCAGATTCATTAAAATATTAATGACTTGAAAACTCATAACATACTTCTAAAGTAACTTTTGATTCAATCCAGTTATCCCATTCCTTAAGTACATACCCTAAAGAAATGAATGCGTATGTTTACCAGAAATATTTACATGTTCATAACAATTAGTGTATAATAACTTCAAACAGGAAATAAACCAAACTACCATCAATAAAAGAATGAATAAATAAATCATGATACATTCATACAATGGAATTCCAAACAACAACAATAAAGAATGAAATATTGTTACACAGGACATAGGTGATTCCTGCAGATATTAAAAGTGAAGAAAGTCAAACACAAAAACTACATGTTAGATGATTCCTTTTATATAAAAATGTAAAACTGTCTCTGGTGATACAAATCAATATGGTGCTTATCTTTTAGAATTGGTATGTTGGTGTGAAAGGGCACAAGGGACCTTTCTGAGGTGATGTAAATGTTCTGTATGTTGATCTAGGTGGTGGTTACACAGGTATATACATATATATAAAATTCATCTAGAGGTATGCTTAAGAATTGTGCACTTTAGAGTGTATCAGTTATACCTGATTAAAGAAAAATTAAAATAAAGGGACTGAAATTATGCAGTGCCTATTAAAAAAAAGGGACTACTTCAAATCAAAACAATTAGGATAAGATCTAATTTATAGCTTTGTATTCCTTCATTGTTAAGAGGAACTGACTACAAATAAAGAAATTTAATTTCTGATCTTCAAATTTTTTTAATGTTTATTTATTCTGAGAGAGAGAAAGCATGAGTGAGAGGGTGGCAGAGAGAGGGAGAGAGAGATTCCCAAGCAGGCTCCACACTGTCAGCACAGAGCCCAATCTGGAGATGGAACTCATGAAACACGAGATCATGACCTGAGCCAAAGCAAGAGTCAGATGCTTAACCAACTGAGTCATCCAGGCACCCCTGATCTTCATCTTCAAATGTTTTAAAATGATAAAATAACTAAAAGAAAATTATTAAAGATAAAAGCTAACAATAATGAAAAAGATGGGTGCCTGGGTAGTTCAGTCAGTCAAGCCAGTTAAGGATAAATGGCCTTTAATTAGATCTAAGTATATATAGGAACTTAATATATAGAAAAGCATTTTCATTTAGTGGCCCAGAGACCATTAACTTAGTAAATGATGTTGACACAAATGGATATCCATTTGCAAGAAAGTTGAACCCCTACTCACATCATATCCAGATATAAATTCCAGGTAATTAAAGATATGTAAAATATAATAAGTTTAGAAGAAAATTTTGGTAGGTTTTATATATAACTTAGAGTTTAAAATACTTTTCTAACCAAGAAACAAAGACATAAAAGTACACATTGTTAGAAATACAAAATTTTTGTATTACACAAGACAACATAAACAAAGTTCAAAATTAAATGACTGGAAAATGATTATAACATATATGGCAGGTAAAAAATTAATATATACAATAGAGTAAAAAGCATATTAAAATCAGTAAGACAAAGAGAAAGAACCAAAACTTAAATGAAGGACAGTTAAATGTCACAGATAGGGAAATATAAACTAAAGTAAGTTTAAATCATTTCCTACTCACCAAATTGGCAAGTGCATCTGCCACTGGGAATTTGGATAAAAATATTATACTCAAACTCTACTGGTGTAAATCTGAATTGTTACAGCCTTTCTTGAAAATAATTTTGTAGAGGCACCTAGGTGGCTCAGTCAGTTAAGCGCCTAAGTCTGGATTTCAACTTAGGTCATGATCTCACAGTTGGTGAGTTCAAGCCCTGCATCAGGTTCTGCGCTAACAGCACAGGGCCTGCTTGGGATTCAATCTCTCCCTGTCTCTCTGCCCCTCTCCCACTCCTGCAAATGCTTTCTCTCTCTCAGTCTCTCTGTCTCTCTCAAAAATAAACAAACTTGAAAAATTTTTTAAAAAGAAAATCATTTTGTAAATATCAACCAAAATTTACAATATTTACATCTTTTGATCCAACAACTTCACTCTTTGAAGTTAAAAGCACCAATACAAAAAGATGTCTGTAGTGGTCCCAAACTATAAGCAAAGTCAATTCTCATCAACAGGGGAATGACTGAATAAACTGGTGTGCATCCATATCATAAAATATCATGAAGACATTAAAAAGACATAAAGGGTTCTCATGATGTATTGCTAAGTGAAAAAAGATTTAAAGAAATGCATATAACATAATTCTAGTCTGCAAAATAAACACTAGCTATAAACATTTATGTTCATATGCATCTATAAGCAAGATGATCACAGATTTTTTTTTAATTTTTGCAAGAATATATTATATAAAAAATGTTTTTTCTTCACTGTGAAAAAGTTCAAAGAGCTATACAAGTGTGAAAAAATGGCTCCTCCTCAAATACTTTGCAGCCAGTTTCTATTACACAGATGAAAATAGAATCCACACAAAATGAAAGCTATTTCTCTGGGCAAGGAGAGACGAATCCATGTTTAATTTATAAATAATTAAATAATGCTGACAATAAAATGTTCTAAATAGACTTTTAACAATTTGATATTGTTTTTGGCATTTTATACATTTATAAACATTGGAACTAGGAAATTCTATGAAAATACATATTTTATGGTGATATCTTAAATATATAAACTGTGAATATGAAGGATTACTATTCAGAACAAAAAATAATCATTCTGCTATACCTTTATTTTTTGTTTTTTCTATATATTTTGTATACTGATCATATATCCATTTTAAAGAAATCATTTATTATAAATATTTACAAATAATTAATTCTATTATTTGTGTTTATAACCTCTCAGAAAAAGTTATTACACATAAGTTTGGTTGTAAGACATTTACAGATCAGCAAAGCAAGGAGAATTGTAGTTTCATGCCAAAGCACTTTCCTGTATGATTCCTGGAATTATGATCTCAGCAAGAACTAAGTTATAATAGAGATACCAATCTGAGAAGGGAATCACCAGATCAACTTACTATAAAAAGACCATGATTATTACTCCCATCAAGTAGGACTTCACTCTCATCAAGTATCACTAGACTAAGCATGAGTTGGCCACAGCAACCAAAGCAGGTTTAATAGTTGAGTCCTTTGCCCAGAACAGAAACAAGAAAGGATGCAAAGTGATTAAATTAATGAACCTGTAGATGTGTTGCTTTATATGTAATATGTATTCCTCTATTGTTATAGACTGAATGTGTGCACCCCAAGTTCATATGTTAAAGCCCTAACCCCCAATGTTATGGTATTAGAAAGTTTTGAAAGTATTAGGAAGTATTAGAAAGACCTTGGAGAGATAATTAGGTTTAGATAAGAACATGAGGGTAGACCTTCATGACAGAATTCGTGCCCTTGTAAAGAGACACCAGAGAGTCTTCTCATCACCTTGTGAGAATACAGTGAGAAGGCAGCCATCTTGAAGCCAGGAAGAGGGTCTTCACTAAGAACTGAATCTGCTAGCACTTTGATCTTGGGCTTCCCAGCCTCTACAGAAGCAGAAGAAATAAATGTCTGTTGTTTAAGCCGCCCAGTCTATGGTATCTTATTATGGCAGCAGGAGCTGATTAAGACACTAGATGTATTTGTGAAATAAATCTTTAATTTCAATGCATTTGTCTTCAGAAACCGCTACAAATGATAATTTCTTGGATATAAGCTGGCAGCTACCAGTTTTTAAAATTCATTATATGCAGCACCAACAAAACTAGGCCCCACAAAGGAGATTGTATACTAGTCATCAGTCTTATTTTTATTTTAACAATAAGAATAATGCTCCCTTTTAATATTTAAACATTTGCTCTGATTAAACAGTCCATTTCTGCTGACTCATAACAGACATTGGCCTGGTACTGTTTATTAACTTTCCTATGAACATATTGTTTATAGCAGGTGTCTGATTAACATAACTGGTCACTGAAGGCTCATTGTTGGCCACATAAGAGAGTAGCTTTGCTTGGCAGCAGAGCCAGCTCCTTTATCACCTCATGTATTTGAATCCTAATCAGATTTAATCTCCTCCTAACATTCCCTTTTGTTGGGTGACTCATACTTGGCTGGCTATGCAAGTGTGTCCTAAGTTCACCAGACCATTGCAAAAAAAAAATTTGAATATGTCTCAATAGATATGGTCTTGGGATGCCTCAAATGTTTTCACCTTAAAAACCTTAAAAACAACATATAAACTAAATAAAAACATGAGCAACAAGAAGCCCTTTTGGAGCCTGGTAAACAAAGCTGATGCTGGCATGACACCAGACCATCCTATATTCCTACAAAGTGACACATTTGCAATAGATCTATAAGAGATGTCCCATGCTTAAAATCATATACCCCAACACACCAAACAGAATAATCATGAATAAGAAATTATTGCCTGGGCAAGCCTATAGGATCTGCAAACGTTTGGCTGGCAGAAAGCTTTGGAAAGTCCTGAGGGGATCAGACTTTTTCTGAAGGGTAACATTCCCTCTTGGCTCCAAGACATGACAGAAGGTGACTGAAGAGTCTACTTTTTATCATCTCTAGGAGTACAGGCAGATGATACTTTTTCCATTTTTTCCTACTCTAATAATTTTAGAGGAAAGTAGGAAATATTTTCCTTTCACATCTCTTTCCTTAGAACTGGCATGTATCCTTCATTCTGCTGTGGCTGGTGACATCATCTCTCCCCTTCTTTCTGTATATGCACAAGGGTCTATCCTATGAACTGGATCATAGCAGTGAACAAGAAAGATAAGATCACTGCCATATTGGAAATCAATAGGCAAGTAGAGGAGATAGACAGTTAACAAATAAACAAATACATGTTTGAATATAAATACATTCAAATATGTAGAAAATATCAAAGAAACGGAGGAGCATAGAGGGCAGAAGACAATGAGAGGAAAGCGAGATATTTCAGAAAAGAAAATCAAGAAACGTCTTTCTGAGAAAATAATATTGGAGTAAGCATGTGAGTCAAACTCTTACAAAGTGATCCAAAAGGAAAGAGAGTTCTAAATAGAAGAAATAGTGAGTGTAAAGAATTTAATATATTCAAAAACGTAAAGTCATCAGCCTGACTGGAGCAGAGTAAGCAAAAAGGAGAAGGGTAGGAATTGAAGTCATAAAGGTAAAAAAATGTATCATTTGTTAAGTATTTGAAGTTTATTCTACATGTGACAAAAAGGAACTGGGAAATTTTGATTTTTTAAATTTATTTCAGACATATAAAAAAGAAGTAACAAGAGAAGCAAAAATAAACATGTGTACCCAGCACCCAACTTAAACATTAAAAGAAAGGTTAATCTTCCTTCATATCCTATAGCAATAAAAGATATGATACTTAGAAATAAGTCTGTTAAGCAAGATGAATAAGTTCTATGGGATCTGCTGTACAACATTGTACCTATAGTCAGCAATCAGCAATACTGTACTATGCACTATAAAAATTTGTTAAGAGGGGAGATCTCATGTTAATTTTTCTTAATATAAAAATATAAAATAAAACAAAAAAGAAAGAAGTCCAATAAAAATGCATAAGACCTTTAGGGAAAAATGAAGAAAACTATTGAAAAACATAAAAGATATAAATATAAAATATGTAATAAAAACATAAAATGTAAAATATAAAAAAACTTAAAAAATAACCTATACATAAGCACAAAGATTTAATATCCAAAAGTTAATTTTCTACAAATTGTTTTGATATTTACCGCATTTTTAATGCAACTAGAAAGACTAACTCCCACATTTTTATAGAAGTGAAAAAGTCCAAGAAGGTACAAGACAAAAAAAGGCCCTGTCTGGTCCAGTGACTCATTATAAAGCTACACTGACTATGATATTGGTACAGGAATATACTAAGAAAAAAAGAAATAGAATTGAAAACCCAGAAACAGACCCAGATTTAGAAGAGAATTTGATATATGTTAGAAGCAGGATTGCAAATCAGTACTCCAAGAGAGTACTGATTTGATCAAAGAATCAACAAAGCATGCTAGGATAAATAGTTTAAAAGGAAAAAAAATATCTTACTCCCACTAAAAACTGAAAATAAAATGTAGGTGCTTTATGTAATCCTTTCTCAATTGTATTCTCACTTTTTCCCTCCCACCACAGTGGTAATGGCTCCTCTCTCACCTGCACACTGAGATGACCTAGTGTGAGTGAGAACATTCCCCTTATCCTTTTATCTATTTCTTCTATCCCATACCCGTAACCTGTATACAGCTCAGATTCGGCTGTGCTGGAGAGCTCCCTTTTATGCAAAATATTTCAACAGGAGCTTCCAGAAGTTTCACATGGGCTAAACTTGGCAGCATTTCTATTAGGATGTTAAGATGGAAGTTTTAGTTCACATTTAGTTTTTGAGAGGATATTTCTGTAGTGCTGGACTCTTGTCCTGTACAATATTGATCTCTCTTCTCTGTGACCGACTGGGGCTCCCTGACATGCCTAGATCTCTAATGAAGCTGTTTCTGCCATGGTGAAGAAAAAAAAAAAAAAGAGTTAATCATGACTCCAAATTTACGATTTTCCCTTACCTCTTTCATGTCTTTATGCTTTTATTACAAATCTATGTACTCTTAAGTAATTAAAAGTTCATGTTAAAAGCCTAAAATTTTTACATAAATTATGTGTCCTTTGACTCATTATTTTTTGAAAAATATTTATCTATGTTGCTACATGTACCATTAGCCCACTACCTGAGTAGTATTTATTACATGTCAGTGATTTTTTATATGTCTAAATTACTTGATAATATGTCTAAAAAGAAAATGATAGATGGAGAGGTAAGAAGATAACAGTCTTTTCTAATTTTGTCTGCTATATCATTTTCATTAGAGATAAGTCATTAGCAAGGAGGGGGAAGATAGAAGTGTTAAGTTTGAGAAGGACTGAATTGTATGAAATATTCTGGGAGAAGAAGAAATTGAATTAACTAAAAAAAATGGAATAAAACTGCCTGGCAGTTCTAGGGGTCCACCTGACATTTATGATCAGAAATTTAAAGTGAAAGAAATCAGCATGGTTGTGTTTTTCTCCAGCCATGCCATGTTCGTCTTCTTGAACTAGGCAGAGACTTGGCTCTGTCAGATTCAGCCTTTTGGAAATTAAGGCTGGGGAGAGTAAGGAAGTTAATATGTATTGTGAAGAGCTGACATGACTGGATCCATTTTAAATAGAGCTGGAGTGGTCACTGCAGAGAAACTGCCTTACCTCCCTTTATTTGAACTGAGCCATAACCTTTGGACTGGGCAAAAGGGCAAGCAATTGACTTAAGAAGTCAGTAGGAGAAAAGACATGCTGATCACAGGACTGACAGTTGTGAACTTTCTGAAGACAGAATCAGCAGTCAGTCAATGTATAACCCAGAGTAGCTTAGTTTGTTACCATCCATCAAAAAATTTTTCCTTCCATTCTTCAACTCATTTAATCACCCGCTTTTTTTTCCTCCTAAAAACCCCTTGCTTTCACCCTACAAGTGGTACACTATTAGTGGTACACTAACACTAACTATATTTGGTTTGTTACCATCCATCGAAAAATTTTTCCTTCCATTCTTCAACTCATCTAATCACCCGCTTTTTTTTCCTCATAAAAACCCCTTGCTTTCACCCTACAAGTGGTACACTATTTGGGTTTCTACCTAACTCTGTGCTCCGTGAATTGTAATTCTTTGATCCCAAATAAAAGGCTTTTGGGCCTCACATTACAGCTCTTATTTTCAGGTTAATAGTATGTGTGGGGTACCATGGAATAAATCCAAGCTAAGTAGTGGGGAAGGTGAAAGACCCCAAGGGTTATGAATATTATAAATATAGTAAAGTTAATGGATTCAATGTTCCATGTGCTGCAGATTTATTGAAGGGAAAGAAGAGCCATAAAGATGTGAGAGGTGGTCAGGGAGAAGGAAGCTTGAAAAACAGATATTGGAGGCTTGCAGTTGCTGGGAATGACAAAATCCAGTTAGAACGAAGGAAGTAAGTTGCTATAGGAATATGACCATTAGAAATGAAAATTAAAGAAAATGAGAGCCTAGGTTATGCTCAAAACTGCTAATTGCAAGCACCTCCAGAAAACTGAAGGAGCTGTAAGTAAACAGAACAAAAGTCCTCAAGTTACTATAAATGCCTCAGTCCTGCAAATGTTATATTTAGGAAGCTAGTTACTATCTGCAGAATAACAAGTTTGGAATATGGTAGTTGGTGATGGGCTTCTTTGTCTTTCACTTCAACCAAAAACATCATGAAGACCATAGTATTAGAAGCATTTCTAGCAATGATTGGTTCTAGGTAGGTACAGAAAACAAAAGTATGGCACAAGCTAGAAATTTACAGTACTTACATGAGCAGTCATCTCATTGCTGAAAAGCAGTACTGCTCTTAACTCCACAATAATCAGAATTTTTTCCAAGGGCAGAGTAAGCAGAGTAAGACTGACCTACTGGAAATTAGCCAGCTGATATGGGCTATTAACACACGGCAAGTGTTCTTACTCTATTTCTGGCTACACCTGCCCAGGGTGAGGTTCACCTGCATGACACATGCACAAGGGCTGAATTTGGGTGCAATTCCCAACACACCAGTCTTAACTCCATCCTTTCTCTCTCAACAAAAAGTCTTTAGAATTCCAGTAAGTTAGAGTGATGCTACAGGGATTATTTCTAATCCATTTAAATTTCTTTCTTACTTTAAAAATTTGGGTACAATAACTTTCTTAGAATCAAATTATTTGGAAATAAGTTTTTAACTTATTTAAATGCATGAGAATGTTATAAGACCTTGGTTAAGAGACATAAGTTTAATAGGTTGTTTAATGTTACATGAAAATCGCTATACTAGAAAATATACACAATAAATTGTAGGTATAGAGTCAATTTTGCTTTTTCTGATTAGTACTATGAATTAAACTCCACAAAGAATAAAGAGAAAAAGAAGGTTCTGATATCTGCCTTTTTTGAGCAATTATTAGTGTTGATGGGAGTTACTAACTATAATACATATGCTATGCAAATGTGCTTACATTTGTGTACTTGTTTTTACCTTAAAAGATGACAACTGCATACAAGGATGCATATGAAAATTAAGTCCTCTATATATAAACCACTAAGGAGCATCAGATGAAAAGATGTTTGGTTACTCATCATGCCAAAAATATATATATAAGCATTAGTAGATAAGGTATCATTGGAAAGAATACTTTGAAAGACTATAAATCCAACAACTTTCTGGTAGAAATATGAGGTATTTATGTTAAAATGCCTGAAAAACCATTCCCTGAAAGAATCTTACTCTATAAACATCTCCTTGCATAACAGACCAACGTGACTCATAAGAAAATGCAGCTACAAAACAATATTACCATGTGGATTTCAACATGGAAACAGTCACAGATTTTAAATTTTGGAAATTGAAATACCAAATGAAACTCATGAGCTTATCACAGCTTTAAAGGCAAACTTTAAGTTAACAAGACTTTAGCATTAACAACTGGCTTCTATGATGCCAAATTGGCAGTTCTCACAAGTGTGGTTCTATAGATCTGAATCATAAGCTTGCATTTCAGTACCATTTATAATATACAGAGCATGACAGACTTCACAACCTGGGAACATCATGGTGCCTTACTGAGCAGAGCATAATTTTTTTTTTTAGTTTTTATTTAAATTACACTTACTTAACATACAGTGTAATATTAGTTTCAGGTGTACAATATAGTGAGTCAACACTGATTTTTTTTTTAATCTTGATTCAAAACTGTTAGAAAATGTGCATTCCTAAAGGTGACTTAAAAAGTGAACTGGGTGAGGTACCTGGGTGGCTCAGATGGTTGAGCATCCAGCTCTTTATTTTGGCTCAAGTCATGATCTCACATTTTGTGGGTTCTAGCCCCATGTTGGGCTCAGTGCTGACAGTGTGCAGCCTGCTTGGGATTCTCTCACTCCTTCTCTCTCTGCCCCTCCCCTGCTCACACTCTCTCTCAAAATAAATAAACTTAAAAAAAAAGTGGACTAGGTGAGGGGCACTTGGGTGCCTCATTTGGTTGACCGACTGTTGATTTCAGCTCATGATCCCAGGTCATGATCCCAGGGTCATGAGACTGAACCCCCATGTCATACTCCACACAGGGTGTGGAGCCTGGTTAAGATTATCTCTCTTTCTCCTTCTCCTCCACTCCCCTGTTCCCCCACCCCTGCTCTCTAAAATAAAATTAAAATTAAATTTAAATGTAAAAAGTGGACTGGGTGAGATTGGCAAAACTCACTTGACTGTCAAGGGCTGAAAATTACTCTAATTCCTTTGACAGTTTTCACTTCGTTGGGGGAATTAATGGGACTCTGGATCAAATGGAATGCCAGAAACACACACACACACACACACACACACACACACACACACACACACACACAGCTCTTTAATGCTTTTTGATGTTGGAATACTTATACTATATCATAAAATGTTGCATTTCATAAGACTTTCTGATGAAATATTTTATATTAATGTTTTATTAATCAGCAACTTGCTAGCAAAGTTGTTTTCAATATTTCATACCCCTGATACTATGGTAATTTAATCATATAAAACAAAGACTTGCTAGTGGATTTTTGCATGTTAAGAGTATTGGGTGTGTAATCTTAATAAACAGTGATCTAACAAAAGGAGCCTAAAGCCTTGCCCTCTAATAGACTTATGAAAGTAATTATACCTTTATTGAAGTTACACTCCTCTCAAACCCCTGCTGTTCCTGCTGTTTCTTGAAGATGGTTATTCTCTACTTAACGAAAACAGACAGGCCTTAAAAGAATAGCTAGTGTTAAGTCATATTACACAATTTAATCAGATGCTCTATGTAGCTTATAACAATGGTCCAAATATTTCAACCCAAACAATAAAAGACTCAAAGGCTTAAAAAAAAAAAAAAAATCCCAGAATGGCTAATTAGACTACCTTACTAATTGGAGTAACAACTCACATGACTGCAGGAAGACAGGAAAGAGGGGAAAGGGGAAAGTCTTTCACTGGCCCAGATCATTCCCAGGGCATATCATTAGCATAGGCTTTAACAGGCTTTGCACAGCCATAGCTAGGGTGAAAGAAGGCATTAACAGAATTAAATAATGAAATATGAGACAAAATATCAAGAACCATCTTTAAAAAGTGTTAGGGGAGAAAGCAGGCAAAACTGTGGGAGCAGCTGCTTGGATTACATAGCTGAAGCATGGTGGTGAGAGACAGATCCTACAGGGTTGCTCTTTGCCCCTAGGGTCTGGTCCCTCTAGTTTATGCAGGGGTGTTCAAGTTCTAGAGAAACATGTTTAAATAGCTCCTAACTGACACAAAACTGATGTATGTATCCAAAATCTAATATGAATTGTGTATTTGAAAATATCCATTTCCAATAGATGACAGGTGAATACATAGGATTCAAAACAAGAAGAACAGTATAAGAAGAAACCACTGTCAACTAGATCTCAGTGAATGATCTGACATCTTTTAGTCAGCAGTTTTAGTAAACCACGCTCTCTCCAGTTACCCACAGATTTCTCCTCTTCACCGTTATCAGCTGACCTAAAAATTCTAATTTGCCTTGCACAAATCTCTCTTTTATGTGTGAAACCTCTTTCTCTTATGATCTAGTTAACTCATGCAACAATGATTGACATTATCTTCAACATTCTCTATAACCTTCTCTGACTTCCAAACTTAAGACATGACATTTGTATTAGTGCTCGATACTATTGTGAATATATAAACATTTACAACCTTGTATTTATCTAGTTATATATGTCCATTTCCCTCCTGTTATTAAGTGGATTTTTGAGACCTTTGAACCACAATATATTTCACAGCGCATATAAAGTGCTCAAAATGTATTTGTTGAAATTGTTGTTGAAATTTGTTGTTACAATTTTTTCAAAAAAGATTCTGGATTGCCACAACCACAAAAGGCATCCATGTAGTATGCTCTAATTCATTTCTTTTCACTTCATAACTTATTCCTGAAATCATCAGTCAGAGAAGAGAATGTGTTTTTACCTTTCACGTGGCTGAAAGCATCAGAAAATATCTACTAAAACACCAGAAAAAAAAAGCTGCAACCTGCTATACAAAGGCTATAGACACCACTGACAAAATCTTTACTTTTTTGTAATGCATGGAAAGAGTATCAGTTCATGGGAGTTTTGCAGTACACCCATCAGAGTAAGTACTTGATATTACTTTTTTTTTTAAGTTTATTTATTTTGAGAGAGAGAGAGAGAGAGAGAGAGCAAGCATGAGCAGGGGAGGGGTAGAGAGAGAGGGAGAGATTAAATCCCAAGTAGTCTCCACAGGGTCAGCCAAAGCCAGACACAGAGCTCAATTCCATGAACCATGAAATCATGACCTGAGCCGAGATCCAGAATTCGATGCTTAATTGACTGAGCCACCCAGGTGCCCCAACACCAAATACTTCTAAAGGGATCCAGTGTTCTATAACACAAGTACATGAAATTCTGCTAAAGAACTTCATGATAAATCGGTTCAGGATTCTTCTAGAATTCTTCTAGATTCTTCTAGGAAGTGGAGGTGATAGTAAAAGGAGTATTATCATTATATAGTCATTAGAATAGGTGCCAAACTTTCCTAACACTGACCATATGCTCCAAGTCATCTTTATTAAGTCATTTCAGATAATTTTGTCCTAAGAATTCTACTCATTTACTTGCCTCCATATTTTTTGAGCATTCTGTCTTTCTCTAGTGAACAAATTTAGATCACTAGGTCATAGGTTTTACTGAACTGGGTCATGACAATAGTATGAAGAACCAGTATCAGTATGTCTAACATGAGGATTATTCCTCCTACCCCCCCAGCCAGACACCAATCAACCAGGAAGCTAAATTGATTTGAAGAAATAGGAAAAACTCCACATCTATTGACATTGAATAGTATATATAACACAATTGATAAGAAATAAATGGAGAGACACTGCAGCTGTGCTAGCCTGAATTCAGTCTGAGTTGGGGCAGGCACTGGCAAGCCGGAAATTTCAGAGGCATATTTTGAAATGAGAAAGCCACAGAATGGCTTGACAACTATTACACACATCCCAAGCTAACTGGAAAACAATGGGAATGAACAGGAAAGACCCAAGAGTACCAGTGGAAGGTAGAATATGAGGCAGATGTAAAATATGAGCACATTCGAGCACTGAATGTACTCCCAACCCACACACACAGATCAGGCAGAGGCTGGAAACCTTAATGGCTCAAGGTGTTTGAGTAAACACTCTATCTAATCATAGGCTGACAGCTAGGTTATACAGAATCAGAGATAGCTTTTTCAAAAGCCACTCTAAAAAAATTAAAACAATGACTGAGCAGAGAAATGAATAGCCAAACACCTGGGGGAGACAGATCAGATTCCAGATATTAAGTCCAGAGAAGTTACTAAATAAATAAATAAACCCTTGGAAAGGGGACGCCAGAATCCATAGTTGCAACAACATATTACCTAAAATGTCCAGTATTCAACAAAAATAACAATAGAAACATTCAAATAAATAGGAAAGTGTGACCAATACTCAGGGAAAAAACAGCAGTCAACAAAAATTAAGTCTGAATGGACTTATATATCAGATTTAGCAGACGAAGACATCAAAGATGCTACTATAAATGTGCTCAAATAATTGAAATAAATTATATTTAAAGAATTAATGGGAAATATGACAATAACTCAAAAATGGGCATTATCACGATAAACAGAATCTGTAAAAAAATAAATGGATTCTAGCATTGAAAAATGTAATAACTGTGGGGAATAAGCTTAGGAGTTCCCTGAGCCTGCACTGATGGGTTAACAAGGCATAAAGAATTAGAAAGCCATAGGATGTACACACCCAAGTTTGGGTAAACAAGATTAGGTAAATAAGATTAGGGAAACAGGGCAAAGTCCCCCTGTGTAGGAGAAGCAGGGCAAAGGCCTCCAGTATAGGACAAAAGTATAGGAACAGAGAATCTCAGGATGAAAACATCCAAGATGAGGTAAACAAGATTAGGTATTCAGGGTGGAAACGCCCCCCAACTTAGTACAGTAGCAGAAAGCTGCTTTCACAGGAAGGACCAAATTAGGTAAAGAGGTAAATAGAGTTATAGATTGCAGTGGGGCAAAGTTGCCCAGAGGGGAGCTAATTAGCAAAAGAAAGGTGCCTTGTTGACCTTGAAGTAGCATGCTCAGTCTTTCTGGTCTCCTAGACCAGTTTAGGTAAACAGAGGTGAGGACTCAGTCTGCTGTGAACAACCTTCTGTCTGGTGCCAGGATTTTGTTTTGTATTGACCCAAACCCCTAACACCGCATATCTTCAAAACCCCCTTTCCCTACACACCCATGACTTAATGTTCATGATTTCATTGTGTCTTTGTGCACATCCATCACCACATTTGTAAGCCTTCTGATCCTAATAAAAATGGAGCAAGGACCCTTACTTGGGGCTCTTGTTTCCTCCTGGACATTAGCCTCTCTCTCATTTTTAATCCTGTGTCCCATTTTCTTGCTGGACAAGAGAGAACTCCAGACACAGAGTCTATGACAAATAAAAAATGAAAAATTTACAAAACAGGCTCAGCAACAGATTTGAGAAGACAGAAGGCAGAAAGTAAACTTGAAGATAGATCAATAAATATTATCCACTTTTAAGAACAGAACAAGGGGCTCCTGGGTGGCTCTTCAGTTGAGTGTCCAACTTTGGCTCAGGTCATGATCTTACAGTCTGTGATTTCAAGCCCCGTATTGGGCTCTGTGCTGACAGCTCAGAGCCTGGAGCCTGCTTTGGATTCTGTGTCTCCCTCTCTCTGTGCCCCTCTCCCTGCTCATACTCGCTCTCTTTCTCTCTCTCTCTCTGTCTTTTAAAAATAAAGAACAAAAATTGAAAAAAAGGTAAACACAGCCTCTGAGACCTCTGGGACACATTAAGTGTACTCATATAAATGTAATAAGAGTCTAAGAAGGAAAGGAGAGAGGGGAAAATGTACGAAAAAAATGGCCGAAAAATTGACAAATTTGATGAAAACATTAATCTACAGATCCAAGAAGTTCAATGAACCCCAAGTATGATAAACATGGGTGATCCATGATCCATACCCATGTCTGTGGTATTTTGTTACGACAGACCTAGCAAATGAATACACCAAGCAATGCCTATGTCAAAGATGACACTGCAGATCAGGTAGACACTCCACATGCTATGTCAGTATGTAAATGCCCTCTATCCCTTTAGCCACAATCTCAGAAAAAAGGGAATGAAAAGCCAGACTGACTGAAATTCAATTTTGATGGATAGAAGCTAGAAATAAAAATTAACTTGTTGTAGAAAAACAGTGAGGGGGTGCCTGCGTGGCTCAGTTGGTTGACTGTTTGACTCTTAATTCAGCTCGTCTGGCTCTGAGCTCAGTGTGGAAACTGCTTAAGATTCTCTCTCTCTCTCTCTCTCTCCCTCTCCTTCTGCCCCTCTCCCCTGCTCATGCTCTCTCTCTCTCTTTCTTTCTCAAATAAAAAGAAAAAAATAAAAACAGTGAGTTTATGAGCTGAGATTTGTACCAACAACATAAATATATAGTGTGATCAAATTTTTATTATATAAAAAAAGAAGATTGTCAGATAGTCTCTACAAATGTTAATAGTAGCACTAGGAAATCCATATAAGACCTGACTACCTATTCTATTTGACCCCTAGTCAGTAGCTGGAACACAAAATAACCAGTAATTTTCATTTCATCTTTTGTTTTTAGGGTGTGTCTTCAGCATTTTATAATAAATATGTGCTAAATGTTTTTAGAAGTTATTTAAAATAAGGCTCCAATACTTCTGTATTTTTTTACTGCCAGAATTTGCCCATGTCTCACATTTCCTATACCCTAGAATCTCTTACTATCTTTTTAAATCCTCTTTAACCACTTTCCTGCATAATTAAAATTTTATCATTAGAGTGTCTGTTCATACGAAAAAAATTTAAGGAAAAATAATTATACGTTTCTAATTTAATAACATAAAACCTTTTCTCTAAAAAACAGCAAAAAATTCAGTGTTGTCCATTTATGGTGGACAAAGCTGTGCCCTGAGGAGCAGGAGGCCCAGGATTTAGTTATAGTTTGCTACTAACTAGTCAGGGAACTTGAAATAATTTACATTCCATTTTAGGCCACAGTTTCTTCAGATGCATAGAATATGTTAGGTTAAATAACATACAGGTAATTTCTGTGTTTCTGATTTTAAGGTTTTTGTCTAGAGCTCCATAGTGAAAATGGACTTGTCTTCATTATTACTGTGTGTTCATTTTAACTGCAGAAAATAAACTAAACGTTCTATTTGCATGCTGGAAAAATACTGGAAAACACTCAAAGTTCAAATTTCTAAAAATTTAGGCAGATGATAAGAGAACAGATGATATAGAACCACAGTGTATTATTTTCCTTACTTTCAGATATGCCTTTCTGTAGTTTTTAGTTTCATTTGTTGAGATTTAAATGAATATCAAATAATATCATGTTTGCATACTCTTCAGCTTTTAAGATCAACGCATGCATGTAGGCTAAGATCAATGCATACATGTAGCCTGAAGTTGCTTCATTTTCCCAAGGGAAGATTTTCAGACAAAAACCGTGTCCTCAGTCACAAATTTTTTTGTTACCATAGTGATGAGAATAAAGAATGGGGGTGGGGGAGCTAAAAATACCTGAATACATACAGACAGTTTTAGGAATGTGACCTACTTGGTGTCATACACCAAAGAAGTTAATCAATTGAATTAAGTACATATGCGTTAGGTAAAATATGCTACTGGATGAAAAAATGCGTAGGTTTCACATCTGGCGCTATTATCCCAATCAAAGAAGTCAGTATGAATGAAGATGACTGACAATCTAAAACACATAAAATCAGATTATTTTAAAAATGGAATATATACCAGAAGCAAGTAGAAAACCATTAATTTAGCTTCATTTCTCATAATTTTTTTTCCATTAGTTAGTATATTTCCATTTCAAATGAAAGCTTCTTATGCACCAAAAGAATTTTTTCAAGTGGATGGAGCAACATAATTGGACATATATTTTAAATTATGTTAGAATTTTAAATTATGTTGGCTCCTTTCTGTAAAAATAAAAAAAAAAAAACAAAAAAAAAACAAAACACTTCCCAATTTCAGGCAGTATAATAAAAACAATATGGTTTAAAACTAAGTTTTCTTTTGAAAATTCTAGTTTTAATAAGAAATTTCATAAACTCAATCATTTGCAGAAAACCTACTATATTGCAAGGCATTAGGCTAGTCTGTGAAAGATCAACAAAAGGCAGTACTTGCTGTCAAGAATGTTTTCATCATCTAATTATGCTTTCATAACATCAACTTTTAAAGTATCTTCACATAGTAAAATGGAAGCAACACTGAACCTAACTTAAAGAGACCAGGAGTCAAGTTCCAACTCTACTAGTGAGCTTAGAAAAGTCTCTTCTTAAGTCTCAGCCCTCTCATCTGTAAAATGAGCATAAATGAACACACAGGTCATTGTGATATAAGAGAGGGTGGAAACCAACAAAAAACATTCAGTAAACAAGCTCTATAGAATGAATCAGTATACAAAGAGATTCAACAGTTAAACATTATCAACATGAAAAATTATCAAAATGATTAAGTATACTTACAAATTTTTTAAGAATAATGAAAGCGAACATTACTGAGCACTTGTATTGGGACACATATTTTACATAAATTATTTCATTTAAACTTCACAACAGTCCAATTGACTTAGATGGTATTATCTTTGTTTATGGTTGAGAAAAATAAGGCATAGCAGAGATAAATAAATTGTCCAAAGATACAACCAGTAAGTGGTGAAGCCAGGAATTAAACCCAGGAGAGCTAATGCCAGAGCCATACTCTAAATCTAAGCTTATATGATATATTCCAAAATAATCAGTAGAGGGAAATATTTCTATGAAACTGTTAATTTGAAAACAAAATTATATTTTAGATTACTAACACTGATCAGTATAAGTTTTAAAATGTCTAATTCATGCTATTTTGCTGCATTTAATTTTTTCATTATTATTTATTATAAAGAAAAATGAAAACAATTTAAACATGCAATGATAAATAGCTTATAGAACCTCCATATGACAGATTATCACCCAGTCATTAATAATGCTGTGAAAGGTATGGCTTGGAAACTTGTAAGTATTGGTAAGCAAAAAAAGCAGATTTTTAAACATGTAGAAAATAATCTCATTTTTCATAAAAATAATGTCATATTACATAGAAAAAAATAGGAAAGATAGACATCAAATGCTCACAATTATTATTTCTTGGCAGTTTTGTATATTTATACATTCCTAAATTTTCTATAATAAACATTCTAGGTTTCTGTCATTAGAAAAAAAAATTAAACAATCTAGTCATGACTACTAAAGCACAAAATGATTTAGATGCTTCTGCCAATCTGTGAGCAAATAGTTATTGAGAGTCGAGAAAACTGTTCTAGGTACTAGGGATACAGCAGTGGCAAAGCAAAGTCATAGGTAATAAATTAGGTAAACTAAAAATTAAGAAAGAGAACTTCAAACCTATAATGAATCTCCAACTTTGTCACTCTGACCTTAATCAAATCTTCCTACAGGTATATGAGTCCTTTTCCTGTATTTAAAGTTTATTTATTTATTTTGAGGGGCAGGGGAAGGGGCAGAAAAAAATGGGAGAAAGAATCCCAAGCAGTTTCCTCAGTGTCAGTAGAGAGCCCACACAGGGCTCATTTTCACCATTTTTCTCAATTAAATTGTGAACACACCATCCATCATCTCTAAACATAACAGCAAGCTATAGCACTATTATGCTCATAGAAACATTGAGAAGAACCTTAAGGAATTAAGGAAAACTTGTTGATATTCCCCACATCTTCGTGACAATTTTCACGGGATGTTCTTCCATTTAAATTATTAAGTATTCTCATACAATACTATCCTTTCACCTATTTACTGTTCAGAAAATAAATGAGTTTCTAACTGTAAAATTCTATTGAAATAGTTTACAATGTTTAAATATTTAAACTTGGCTATGTTCTTCAGTACCAAATCTAGCTATCTGGTAGAAAGATTTTTAGCATCAGTAGTTAAAATATAGTGGCTTAAAATACACTATGTTAGACATAATTTATATTGTATCAAAAATATATTAAAATCTTAAAAACTTAAAATAACCTCCTCCGCCCCTTTAAAAAATGTGTATTACATTAACTTCTTTGAATCATCCTTAAATTTCTTCTTTTATATATATTAAAATCAGATTTTTAAAACTTTAGGAAAAGGATTTTATAAGACAAATTTAATGGAAAAGAAACATGGGAACAATTTAAATTTAAATTATATTTAAATTAAATAAGAGAAGGAAGGAAGGAAAGAACAAGGGAGGAAGAAAAGGGGGAGAGGGAAAGACAAAGTAAGAGAAAAGAAGACAAGAAATGGGAATCCACTCACCTTTATGGACCAGGTCCCAAACTTCATCAATTTGCTGCTGGATTGGGAAATGACCACACTCATTGAAGAATTTAAGGAGCTCGCTTCTTTCCAATCCTTGCCAATCTTCTCTCTTAGCAAACATTGTTTCATAGACTAAAAGAAAGACATAAAATATTTTCTTTTTTTTTTTTTAATGATGGAAATTTGGGAGAATGAGAAAGTTGATTTCATAACTAATTTACTTAAGAGGGCAGTTCTTTTTTTTTAATGTTTATTTATTTTTGAAGGAGAGAGAGAGAGAGCGTAAGTGGGGGAGAGGCAGAGAGAGAGGAAGACACAGAATCTAAAGCAGGCTCCAGGCTCTGAGCTGTCAGGGCTAGCACAGAGCCTGAAGCGGGAATGGAACTCACAAACCACAAAATCGTGACCTGAGCCGGTTGGATGCTTAACCGACAGAGCCACCCAGGCGCACCAAAATATTTTCATTATAAATACTCTGTCAAGTACAAACTACCAGAAAGCTTCATCTAACTTCAAAGGAACTTTACCTCCAGTTTTATTTTTATGTCTTGATTAGAGTGGCATTATGGCGACCTCCTGGGGAAGGCTAGAAGGAAATGGGGCATGCTTCTCCTTCCTACATCCCACAGTAGTCAGATTTGGACCTGTTTCTGCAAGAGAACACTGGCATCCTCTGGCCTGGTTTACATGACAATTGCCCATGGATCATGCATAAATCAGTGCTCAAATCACATTGTAAGACATAACTTTGATGTCAGGATTCATTTTTCATTAGTTCCCCTAATTTTTTCTTCTCTTTCAGGCTTCTATCTACATTCTAACCACTCGTATAATTGATTCTCCTCTGGACTATTTATTCTGCTTCTGATTTTGCCCCTAAATGGAATGATGTCTATTTTTTGTTCACTGACTTCATGTATTCTTCCTTCCTAGGTAAGGTCACTTGCTTCAAGTGACCACAGAAAGTGACCTTGCCACTCTTCGCTCAAGGTTTCCACAGAAAACCACTCAGTTGGGTCATCCTTCACCTATCTCCTATACTTGGCATTAATGGGAGTTAGACAATAACCAAGAAAACTGATGCATACATTTTACAAGTGTAGTTCCCCATAAAGAGTTTATTTTTTCTTTTCAAAAATGGGATACTAAACCTGTACTCTGAAGTATGATTGATTCGCCCCATGATGAGGATTGTCAATCAGAGTGAACAGAATGACAGGGTCTGCCTCAGTACAGGTTTAGTTCTGAAATACGGGTTCCAAATGACAAAGAGCACTAGAAAGTTTTCTAACAGAACTTAAGGTACAATCCTGGCACTCAACCACATGGACTTCAACTTTCCATTTATTTACTTATTTGTTCGGTTGAGGTGGACAGTCATGAAATATCAACAAATTCAAGAAATATTTAGTGATTGCCTAAATATAAGCCACTATTCCAGAACCTAAAACACAGCAGTAAAATACATTCATATGTAGAGTATCTATGGCTTTTTCTCTCTTTTCAAGGAAGCAAACTAGGGTCACCTGGGTGTCTCAGTAGTCTAAGCATTGGACTTTGGCTCAGGTCATGGTATCATAGTTTGTGAGTTCAAGCCCCGCACTGGGCTCTGTGCTGACAGCTCAGAGCCTGGAACCTGGTTTGGATTCTGTCTCCCTCTCTCTCTCTGCCCCTCCCCCACTTGTGTTCTGTCTCTCTCCTGAATTCAAAAATAAATAAACCTTTTATTTACTTTTTTAGTTTTTATTTAAAAAAACTTTTATTTATTTAGTTGACTTTTTTCTTAAAAAAAAAAAAAAAAAAAAAAAAAAGGAAATTGCTCAAATAAGCAAACTAGAGCAGTTGCTGTTGGTGCCCCATCCATATGGCCTTGTCCCTGGCACTTCTGTGAATGCTGACCTGACTTTCAATTGCCAGCATCTCATTTCACTGCCTCAGGGCTCCCTCTGGCTGCAGGACTCCACTCTGCCCACCTATGCAGCAAGTCAGAAGTGCCAGGGAATTAAGGCCCACAGTGCAGTGGCCCTCAACCACTGGCCATCCCTCAACTGAGAGTTGATGTATAAAGACCCAGCACTTAAGGAAAGTTGTCTACACTGTTCCCTAGAGGGATCGAGCTCTAGTTGATGGTAATCTGCTGGATAATGCATCCTTTTTTGACTTCCATCCCTTCCCTATCTTACCTCATTCCACTAACAGTATTTGCTGGGATCAACTTTCAAATAAGTTAGTTGTACTTGAATTCTTGTCTCAGGGTCTGATTCTGGAAAAATCCAAACTAGTGCAAAAAGAATGCCACTTTTTACTTTTCTGTTTAAGTAAATATACTTCTCCTTGAAAAAGTATATATATCTTCATCAGTTTTTCATTTAATCAGTTTCAGATGCTTCTCAGTAGATCAAACTGATGTACATATTAACATTATGGTCATGTAACTATATTAATAGATAATAATGTCCTTAACCTGTATATTATGCTGAAAAGCAAATGTTCAACAACACACTAGCAGAATTGATATTCTAGGCAGGTTTAATTAGGGTCATTACAAAACTTAAATCATGAAAATTAATGACATTTTCTGGTCATTAAAAGATTCTTGAAAATGTGTATAGATACCTGCAAAATATCACCCAACTAGCAATACACATATGGAAGGGATGGAGAATTTTCTAAGGAACATAAGGGCAAATAAGAACTTGCAAATTCTGTGGACTCTAGAGTTACTTTAATCCTTAATGCAAAGGGGCGCCTTAGTCGGGAATTCTTTAAATCATTCATTTAGCTAATTCTCTCCCACTGTTTAGATCCTACACTGGACAGAGCACCATCAGTCCTAACTGGACTGGACTCCTTTATGTACTTACCTCATGTCAGCCTATTCTCCACAAAACAGCCAAAGGGATGTGTTCAATCATAAGTCATATCATAGCCCTTGGATAACAGTCCTCCATGGGCTTCCCAACCTTTTCAAGGTAAAATCCAGTGGTCTATAAAACCTGACACAGCCTATGCTCCTGCTCCCTGCTACCTCTCCCATCTCATTCTGCTCTGTTCTTGCTCCATTCCAACGGCAGTAATAGTTTCCTCCAATACTAACAGCCTCCAACTTTGTGCCTTTGTGCTTGGGGCTCCCTCTGCCTAGCACATTCTTCCTCCATGTATCCACTTGGCTCCCTTCTGGCTTTTTTTTAAGACTTTAAGTAATTTTCAGCTCAAAACCACCAGAGTCCAGGCCAGAAAAATGAACCACATTAGCTCTTTTTCAAAATGAGAGATTAAGATGCAATAAGGGTGAAATCTGCAGCTAAAATCAAAGAGGAGAAACGGTGGGAAGAAAGTAAAACAGAAAAATAAGCAAGATTCTATAAGGTTAAAAAATGAATTTAGTGACAGACTTGGGGATGAAGACAAGACTAACTGTGTGAAATAGTGGGAGTATTTTGGAAAGTATATGTGATTTGGTAGTCAGTAGCTTAAAATATAAAATGAGTGGAAAAGAAAAGGTGTTCAGTGTAATAACTGTAAGAAATGTAAGGTCCTAGTAATTATTTTGATAAAATGATAATATTTGTACAGTAATCTCAATTAGAGAATATAAAATTACTGTCCATTAAAGAGTATTGAGAATACCTCTTATTAACTATAATTAATAACACTGTATTACATATTTAAAAGTTGCCTAGGCAGTAAATGTTAAAAGTTCTCATCAAAAGAAAAAGAAAAAAAAAAAAACTTGCAACTATGTATGGTGACCAATGCTAACTAGACTTATTGTGGTGATCATTTTGCAATATACATGAATATTGAATCATGTTGTACACCTGAAACTAATAGAATGTTATATATCAATTACACTTCAATTTTTTAAAGTTCGTTTGTTTATTTATTTATTTATTTATTTATTTATTTATTTGTTTATTTAGAGAGAGGGAGGGAGAGAGAGGGAGAGAGGGACAGAGGCAGAGAGAGAGAGAGAGAGAGAGAGAGAGAGAGAGAGAGAGAGGGAGAGGGAGAGAATGAATCCCAAGCAGGCTCCACAGTGTCAGTGCAGAGCCCAACTCGGGGTATGAACTCATGAACCACGAGATCATGACCTGAGCCGAAATTGAAAGTCGGATACTTAACCGACTAAGCAACCCAGGCATCCAACACCTCAATTTAAAAAAAAGAAAAAAAAAACTGTAAAAAAAATTATAATAAAACAAAATTATTATAAAACAAAAAAAATTATCTTTTTGAATTTTGTATATAGTGGTTGTAGAGTTTATGTATAAAAGTTGTAAAATCTGAGTGCATGTCAGTATAATCTCCCTCTCTCTCTCTCTCTTACTCACTTTTTTTTTAAAGGATTTTTAAGACAAAGGAATTCCAGCAGCTTCCTAATGAGAGAAATATTTTCCCTTTCTTGCCTCTCTCACTTGCTTTCTCTTTCTCCCTTCTTCCCATCTTTTCATCTCCAACACATTAGTCTCTTCTGCTTTTTTCTCTGGACACCAAGATTTTGGACTGCATTACGTGATCTAACTTAATTCTGTGACTTGTATAAATCTGTCTCTGACTTCTTCATTCCTTAACTTCTAGCTACAGAAAAGGAGTCATTCTAACTCAAAGAATTCTGGTTATTTGTAAATATCTTTCAGCAATTTTAGCCTAAGTAATAAACCTGATAAAAACTATCAACAAATATTTCTGAATCCTTTTGATAAAACAGGCATTTCCTAATAGTGTCTATTTATTAATTAATCAAACAGATACAGTCCTTGTCTTCATGGAAGTTATAGTCCACTGTGAAATCCACATTTCATGATTGAACTATATAAAAAAATGTAGCACTATAATAAAGCAGTAAGATGCTCATTTCAGTTAAATATATCTGCATCATTTTGTTGTTTTTGTTTTGTTTTTTTAAAGACAATTTTTTAAAGGGCAGTGTTAAGTTGACAACAAAATGAAGAAGGTACAGAGATTTCTCACATACCCACTACCTCCACATAAGCATAGCCTCTTTTCATTACCAACATCACACATCAGAGTGATACATTTGTTACCAAGGATGATACATCACAATCACTAAGGTCCACAGTTTACCGCATAATTCACTCTTAGTGTTGCAAATTCTATGGGTTTGGACAAATGTATAATGACATGTATCCATCATGCAGTATTATGCAGAATAGTTTCACTGCCTTAAAAATCCTCTATATTCTGCCACATCCCTCCTCCCAACCCCATCTCATTCCTGGAAAATATCAATCTTGATTTTCTCCAGTTTTGCCTTTTCTAGAATGTCATAAGGTTGAAAGTATACAGTGCATGGACTATTCAGATTGGCTTCTTTCACTTAGTAATACACATTTAAGATTCTTCCATGTCTTTTCATGGCTTGATAGCTCATTTCCTCTTACATCTAAATAAACTCCCTTGTCCAGATGTACCACAGTTTATCTATTCATTTACCGAAGGACATCTTGGTTGCTGCCAAGCTCTGGCAATTATGAAAAAGTAGATATAGGCATACATGTGCAGGTTTTGTGTGGATATAAATTTTCAATGTCTGTGGGTAAGTTTAATTTGTGTGGACATAAGTTTTCAATGCCAAGGGGCAATCATGCCCCTTTAAACACCAAGGGGCATGATTGCTGGATTTTTTGGTAACAGTACGTTTAGTTTTATAAGAAACCACCAAACTGTTTTCCAAAATGGCTGTATCACTGGCATTCTCTTTAACAATAAACTATAGTTCCTGTTGTTCTACATCCTTACCAGCATATCATATTGACAGTGTTCTGGATTTCAGCCATTCTAATAAGGGTGTAGTGGTATCTCTGTTTTCATATGAATTTCCCTGATAACATATGATGTGGAGCATCATTCCAAACACTTGTCATCTGTGTATCTTCTTTAGTGAGGTGTCTATTGATATGGTTTCTGATAGATTGAATGTAATTCTTATCTTTCTACCTCTATAGGAAAGGAATTTTTTTCCATGGCTTCTTTCAGGATTTTTTTTAATCTCTGGTTTTCTGTAGTTTGAAGATGATATGCCTACATCAAAAATGTTGTAGTTTCTGGAACTTATTCTGCTTGGTGTTGCCTGAGCTTCCTGGATCTGTGGTTTGGTGTCTAAGAATAATTTGGGGAAATTTTCAGTCATTATTGTTTTAAATATTTCTACAGTTCTTTCCTCTCTTTCTTCTCCTTCTGATATTCCCATTATCCATGTTACTCCTTTTGTAGTTGTCCCATAGTCCCTGGATATTTTGTTCAGGTATTTTTTTTTTCAGTCTTTTTACTCTTTGTTTTTTGATTTTCAAGGATTCTACTGGTATATCCTTTAGCTCAGACAGTCTGTCCTCAGCCATGTCCAATCTATTAACAAGCCCATCAAAGGCATTCCTCATTTCTGTTAGTCTTATCTCTAGTTCTTTTTGGTTCTTTCTCAGTATTTCTATCTCTCTAGTTACATCGCCCATATATCTTTTGCATGCTGTCTACTTTATTCATTAGAGCCTGGAGCATATTAATCATAGTTGTTTTATATTCCTGGTGTGATAACTCTGACGTCACTGCCATGTCTGGTTCTGATGTTTGCTCTAGCTATTCAGATTGTAGTTTTTGCCTTTTTGTATACTTTGTAATTTTTTCTTGATACCCAGACATGATATATCAGGTAAGCTGTAAATAGGCCTCTAGTAATGTGACTGAATGTGTGGAAGGAAATGTTCTATAGACCTATGATAAGGTCTCAGTCTCTTAATATCCCTGTATCTCTCTGGGCTGTGAACTATACAAGTGTTTCTTAGGATCTTTTTTCTCCCCCCTATAGGTGGGAGAGGAAGGCCAGAATGGACTGAAGTTGGGTATTGCCCTTCACCACGTCAGTTAAGCTCTGAAAATAACCCAGCAGGTTAGGCTCCAGTTAACTAATTTCCCTTGAAGGTAGGCCATGTAAAGAAGAGTGTGATCTGGCAAATTTCAAAATGGTTCTGTCTCTCTGATATTTACTGTGGGAATCTGCTCAATTTCCTGGAGGTAACTATCACAACACTGGGGTGGTCTTCTTATGACTGGGTCCTCTTGGAGTGTTGTTGTTGTTGTTGTTGTTGTTGTTGTTGTTGTTGTTTTTTGTTTAACTCTTGGGATTGTTCACACTGAGCCTCCAGCTATTTGCCAATGACAGCTCATTTTTCCTAACTGGTGCTGGTTCTCACATCAATTTCTTTTTTCTTTTCTTTTTTAACATTTGATTTTAAATATGGTATAATATACAGTGTTACATTTGTTTCAGATGTACAGTATAGTGATTCAACAGCTCTACGCACTCATTACTCAGTGCTCATCATGATAAGTGTACTCTCAGTCCGCTTCACCTATTTCACCCACCTTCTCTCCCACATCCCTTCTGGTAACCACCAGTTTGTTCTCCAAAGAGTCTGATTTTTGTTTTCTTTTTTACTTTGTTCATTCATTTTATCCAATTCCACATGAGTGAAATCATAGTATTTGTCTTTCTCTGATTGAGTTATCTCACTTGGCATTCATTCTAGATCTGACCATGCTGTTCGAAATGGCAAGATTTCATTAGTTTTTATGGCTCAGTAATATTCCATTGTGTATATGTACCATTTCTTCTTTATCCATTCATTTATCAATGGCCACTTTCATTGCTTCCATAATTTGGCTATTTTAAATAACGCTACAATAAATACATGGATGCACACGTCTTTTTGAATTAGTGTTTCTGTATTCTTTGGGTAAATACCCAGTAGTGCAGTGACTAGATTGTATGGTAGTTCTATTTTTAATTTTTTGAGGAACTTCCATACTGTTTTCCACAGTAGCTGCACTGGTTTGCATTCCTACCAACAGTGCAAGAGGATTACTTTTTCTCCATATCTTTGCCAACCCTTGTTTCTCCCCATATCAATTTCCACTCACCAGTCTCTGCTCTGGTAACTGCAACTCCCTGTATTTGAGTGTCTATCTCTTTAACCAGTTTTCTCTGTCTTTTCCCATCTCTTATAGATCCATGAGAAGTTAATTTTTTAGTATATTCAGCTTTTTTACATGTTAAAATGGAGTGGAGACTTCCAGGCTCCTTACATGTGGAACCAGAAACCAGAAGTCCTCATTTATTATTTTTTTAATCAAGAAACTGGCTGTAATGTCCATCCTAATCCTAAGCAATGTAAATTCATTAAATATAATAGGAACCAGGCTCTCTGAAAGCTAAGATATAAATTGAGGAACTTGTTCTGTGAACAGAATTTCAACACTAACAAGCAACACATAATAGATATCTATTTAGCCTGCTTGGTGTCCATTAGCTATTTTTCTGTTAGCAGTATGTAATTTTCCTTTGGGGAGCTACCCTTCCCCCAATGGATATAACCTCTGTGAAACTCAAGCAAAATTCTCTGCCCTCCCATGGCAGAGTGTTGGATTCATGATTCAAATTAAGCTAATCAGATGTTCTCTCCCTGGAATTTGAATTTAAAGCATAGAAACAAAAAAGTCTTATAAGTGACAACAGCTTATCTGTCTCCCAAAGACAAATAGAGATTTTTTTTTCCCCTTACTTTTTGCTCCCTAAATCTCTGGAGTAGCTCTGTTTCAAATTCTGTGTGAAATCTGATTCTTTAACTATTTTTCCTATATTTTTCCTATAAATTTTCTTTTTGCTTTGGTTAGCCAGAATGGGTTTTCTGTTGTTTATAAACACAAGATCCTAATAAATTAAGCCAAATATACATCACTTTAAAATGCAAATAGCCACCAGGTGTTACATGGATGTATTGAGTCACTATATTGTACACCTGAAATTAATATTACCCTGTATGTTAAACTAACTGGAATTTAAATAAAAACTTTTTAAAAAAAACTTAAAAAATAGATGGGGGAGGAGCCGAGATGGCAGAACAGCATGGAAGTTTTTTCTGTGTCTCGCGTCCATGAAATACAGCCAGACCAACACTAAACCATCCTACACACCTAGAAAACTGATGGGAGGATTAACACAGCAATCTGCACAACCTGAACCACAGAATTCAGCAGGTATGTGGCACGGAGAGGTGAGTTTGGGGAGCGAGAAGCCTCAGAGGGTAGGGAACCGCTTTTGGGGACAGAGAGAGGACAGAGACTGGGGAGGGGGGGAGAATATGGGAAAAGCACCCCTCCCCAAAGCAGCTGGAGAGAAAGTGGAAAACTGGAAACAGCCGCAGGGACTAAACTAAAAAGGGAGAAAGGAGAAAGGAGAAGGTTTAAATCCCATTAAGACTGTAAACAACGGCAGGGCAAAGTCTGCAACTCCACAGCTCAATACCTGGTGGTGCTCTGGTGGGAAAGACGAATCCCCAGGAACAGAGTGGGGTCCAGGAGGTTCTCAGGCCACACAGGGAAAAGCGGTTCCACTGCTGGAAGGGCATTTGGTAGAGACTGTTGAAGCCACCTGGTCCCAGCACACCCCAGAAAACGGCCACATCCACTGGTACTGGAACAAGGCCGCTAAGGGTGAAGCCTGGTGCCAGATGCGTGTTGTGATTTTCCATAATCCCTGAAAAGCTGCCGCTATACTATCTCGTGAACTTTTTCCAGGGCAGGCTGGCACCTGGCTGCAGTCTCGGGGCACTGGCAGAAGCAGGGTCCAGCAAGCGTTCCTGGGTGCAGCCAACATTTGGCCATTGCTTGTTCAGCCATTGCTCAGTGAGACCCTCCCACAGAGGGGCGGAACGGGTCAAAGCCGCAGTCCTTCAGAAGTAAGGGGCCAGGGAAAACAGCCGCATCTGAGACAAAACTTGGGAGAGAGGTACTGCCTGGGGCCTGGTCATGGAGAGTGAAAAAGCGGGACGTGGACCAAAGCTGAAGACAGAGGACAGGTGCGTGATTTCTGATCCCGGAGAACAGACTGGTAGCCAAATGGTGCCA
The DNA here is from genome assembly GCF_046562875.1 of Panthera onca. Classification (NCBI taxonomy): domain Eukaryota; kingdom Metazoa; phylum Chordata; class Mammalia; order Carnivora; family Felidae; genus Panthera; species Panthera onca. The sequence goes on from NC_138342.1 coordinate 127,162,877, forward strand.
TGGTCACCCCTCCCGCGCATGCGCATACGCACCTACAAGCACCGCCAACAATCCACCCCAGTAGGCTAGCAGCGCCAACTAGTGGAGAGCAGAGCTGTTACACTGAGCCCCACCCAACTGGGCCAACTTCCCTCTTCAAGAACACAAGTCTCACCGCCGACTTAGTTTATGGCCTATAAAGCGCTACATAGACTAACTTCTAGGGGAAAACGAAGTAATTTCAGTCCTACTTCAATCTGTGAGCAGGTTCATCTATTCAATTTTCTTTCTTTTGTTTTCTTTTTCTCTTTTACATTTTCTTGAATACAGAAAGAGAAAAAATTCATTTTTATTTTCAATTTTTAATTAAAAATATTTTTCTTTAATTTTTATTATATTTTTTACTTTTGTGTAAATTTTTTCAAATTCTATTTTACTTCCATCATTTTGTTTTAGTCTACTTCAGTATATTCACCGTTTCAAATTTTCAAACAATTTCCTTTTTTTCTTCTTTCTTTTTGTTTTTTGTTTTTTGTTTCTTTTCTTTTTCTTGAATGTAGAAAGAGAAAAACTTCATTTTTACTTTCAATTTCTATTAAAAATATTTTGATTTAATTTTTTACCATATTTTTGCTTCTATGTAAATTTTTCAAATTCTATTTTACTTCCATAATTTGATTTTAGTCTACTGCAGTGTATTCACTTTTTTCAAATTTTCAAACGATTTCTTTTTTTCTCTTTTTTCTCTTTTTTCTTTTTCATTTCTTTTTTTTCTTGAATATAGAGAAATAAAAAATTCATATTTATCTTTAATTTGTATTAAAAATATTTTTCTTTAATTTTTTCCACTATATTCTTTACTTTTGTGTGTATTTTTTCAAATTCTATTTTACCCCCATCATCTCATTTTAGTCTACTTCAGTGTATTCATTTTTTCAAATTGTCAAACGATTTCCTTTTTTTTCTTCTTCTTCTCCCCCCCCCCCCATTTTCTTTCTCTAATCTGTCAAACCACTTTCAACACCCAGACCAAAACACACCTAGGATCTAGCATCATCTATTCGATTTGTGTGTGTGTGTGTGTTTAATTTTTAATTTTAATATTTTTTAATTTTAACTTTTTTTATTTCAATTTTTATACCTGGTTAATTCCTTTTCTCCCTTCAAAATGACAAAACGAATGAATTCACCCCGAAAGAAAGACCACAAAGAAACGACAGCCAGGGATTTAACCAACACAGATACAAGCAAGATGTCTGAACCAGAATTTAGAATCATGATAATAAGAATACTAGCTGGAGTCAAAAATAGATTAGAATACCTTTCTGCAGAGATAAAAGAAGTAAAAAATAGCCAGAATGAAATTAAAAATGCTATAACTGAGCCGCAATCACCGATGGATGCAGTGTCGGCAGGATGTATGAGGCAGAACAGAGAATCAGCAATATAGAGGACAAACTTATAAAGAACTATGAAGCAGAAAAAAAGGGAGATTAAGGCAAAAGAGCACAATTTAAGAATTAGAAAAATCAATGACTCATTAAAAAGGAACAACATCAGAATCATAGGGGTACCAGAAGAGGAAGAGAGAGAAATAGGGGTAGAAGGGTTATGTGAGTAAATCATAGCAGAAAACTTTCCCAACCTGGGGAAAGACACAGACATCGAAATCCAGGAAGCACAGAGGACCCCCATTAGGTTCAACAAAAAATGACCATCAACAAGGCTTATCACAGTCAAATTCACAAAATACTCAGGCAAGGAGAGAATCATGAAAGCAGCAAGGGAAAAAAAGTCCCTAATATACAAGGGAAGACAGATCAGTTTTGCAGCAGACCTATCCACAAAAACTTGGCAGGCCAGAAAGGAGTGGCAGGATATATTCAGTGTGCTGAATCAGAAAAATATGCAGCCAAGAATTCTTTATCCAGCAAGGCTGTCCTTCAAAATAGAAGGACAGATAAAAAGTTTCCCAGACAAATAAAATTTAAAGGAGTTTGTGACCACTAAACCAGCCCTGCAAGAAATTTTAAGGGGGACTCTCTGAGGGGAGAAAAGATGAATATATACATATAAAAATAAGTAAATACCAAAAGCAACACAGATTACAAAGGACCAGAGAACACCACCAGAAACTCAACTCTACAAGTATCATAATGGCAATAAATTCATATCTTTCAGTACTCACTCTAAATGTCAATGAACTCAATGCTCCAATGAAAAGACATAGGGTAAGGGAATGGATAAGAAAACAAGATCCATCTATATGCTGTTTACAAGAGACCCACTTTAGACCTAAAGACACCTTCAGATTGAAAATAAGGGAGGGAGAACCATCTATCATACTAATGGTGAACAAAAGAAATCCAGAGTAGCCATACTTATATCAGACAATCTAGACTTCAAAATAAAGACTGTATCAAGAGATGCAGAAGGGAATTATATCATATACAAGGGGTCTATCCACCAAGAAGACCTAACAATTGCAAACATTTATGTGCCAAATGTGGGACACCCAAATATATAAATCAATTAATCACAAACATAAAGAAACTCATCGATAATAATACCATAATAGTAGGAGACTTCAACACCCCATTAACAGCAATGGGCAGCTCATCTAGTCAAAAAATCAGCAAGCAAACAATGGCTTTGAATGACACATTGGACCAGATGGACTTAACAGATATATTCAGAACATTTCATCCTAAAGCAGCAGAATACACATTCTTCTCCGGTGCACATGAAACATTCTGCAGAATAGACCATATACTGGGACACAAATCAGCCCTAAGTAAGTACAAAAAGATCAAGATCATACCGTGCATATTTTCAGACCACAACGCTATGAAACTCGAAATCAACCACAAGAAAAAATTTGGAAAGGTAACAAATACTTGGAGACTGAAGAACATCCTACTAAAGAATGAATGGGCTAACCAAAAAGTTAAAGGGCAAATTAAAAAGTACATGGATGCCAAAGAAAATAATAACAACACAACCCAAAACCTCTGGGAGGCAGCAAAGGCGGTCATAAGAGGAAAGTATATAGCAATCCAGGCCTTCCTAAAGGACGAAAGATCTCAGATACACAACCTAACCTTACGCCTTAAGGAGCTGGAAAAAGAACAGCAAGTAAAACCCAAACCAGCAGAAGACAGGAAATAATAAAGATTAGAGCAGAAATTAATGCTATCAAAACCAAAAAAAAAAAAAAAAAAAAAAAAAAAACAGTAGAACAGGTCAATGAAACCAGAAGCTGGTTCTTTGAAAGAATTAACAAAATTGATAAACCATTAGCCAGTTTGATCAAAAAGAAAAAGGAAAGGACCCAACTAAATAAAATAAAGAATGAAAGAGGAGAGATCACAATAAAAACAACAGAAATAAAAACAATAACAAGAGAATATTTTGAGCAATTACATGCCAATAAAATGGGTAATCTGGAAAAAATGGACAAATTCCTAGGAAGATATACACTACCAAAACTGAAACAGGAAGAAATAGATGATTTGAACAGACCCATAACTAGTAAGGAAATCGAATTAGTAATAAAAAAATCTGCCAAAAAACAAGAGTCCAGGGCCAGATGGCTTTCCAGGGGAATTCTACCAAACATTTAAGGAAGAGTTAACACCTATTCTCTTGAAACTGTTCCAAAAAATAGAAATGGAAGGAAAACTTCCAAACTCTTTCTATGAAGCCAGCATTACCTTGATTCTAAAACCAAACAGAGACCCCACTAAAAAGCAGAACTATAGACCAATTTCTTTGATGAACATGGATGCAAAAATCCTCAACAAGATATTAGCCAATCAGCTCCAACAATACATTAAAAAATTATTTACCATGACCAAGCGAGATTTATACCTGGGATGCAGGGCTGGTTCAGTATCCGCAAAACAATTAATGTGAATCATCACATCAATAAAAGAAAGGAAAAGAACCATATGATCCTCTCAATAGATGCAGAGAAAGCATTTGACAAAATACAGCATCCTTTCTTGATAAAAACCCTCAAGAAAGTAGGGATAGAAGGAGCGTACCTCTATGAACAACCCAATGCTAATATCATCCTCAATGGGGAAAAACTGAGAGCTTTCCCCTAAGGTCAGGAACAAGACAGGGATGTCCATTCTCATCACTGTTATTCAACATAGTATTGGAAGTCTTAGCCTCTGCAATCAGACAACACAAAGAAATAAAAGGCATCCAAATCAGCCAGGAGGAGGTCAAACTTTCACTCTTCGCAGATGACATGATACTCTATATGGAAAACCCAAAAGATTCCACCAAAAAACTGCTAGAATTGATTCATGAATTCAGCAAAGTTGCAGGATATAAAATCAACGCACAGAAATCAGTTGTGTTCCTATACACCAACAATGAAGTGACAGAGAAATCAAGGAATCGATCCCATTTACAGTTGCACAAAAAAACCAGAAAATACCTAGGAATAAATCTAACCAAAGAGGTGAAAAATCTATACACTGAAAACTATAGAAAGCTTATGAAAGAAATTGAAGAAGACACAAAAGAATGGAAAAAGATTCCATGCTCCTGGATAGGAAGAACAAATATTGTTAAAATTTCGATACCACCCAAAGCACTCGACATATTCAATGCAATCCCTATCAAAGTAACACCAGCATTCTTCACAGAGCTAGAACAAATAATCCCAAAATTTGTATGGAACCAGAAAAGACCCCGAATAGCTAAAGCAATCTTGAAAAAGAAAACCAAAGCAGGAGGCATCACAATTCCAGACTTCAAGCTATACTACAAAGCTGTAATCATCAAGACAATATGGTACTGGCACAAGAACAGACACTCAGATCAATGGAACAGAATAGAGAACCCACAAATGGACCCACAAATGTATGGCCAACCAATCTTTGACAAAGCAGGAAAGAATATCCAGTGGAATAAAGACAGTCTCTTCAGCAAGTGGTGCTGGGAAAACTGGACAGTGACATGCAGAAGAATGAACCTGGACCACTTTCTTACACAATACACAAAAATAAACTCAAAATGGATGAAAGACCTCAATGTATGACAGGAAGCCATCAAAATCCTCAAGGAGAAAGCAGGCAAAAACCTCTTTGATCTTGGCCGCAGCAACTTCTTACTCAACACGTCTCCAAAGGCAAGGGAAACAAAAGCAAAAATGAACTACTGGGACCTCATCAAAATAAAAAGCTTGTGCACAGCAAAAGAAACAATCAGCAAAACTGAAAGGCAACCGACAGAATGGGAGAAGATATTTGAAAATGACATATCAGATAAAGGGTTAGTATCCAAAATCTACAAAGAACTTATCAAACTCAACACCCAAAAAACAAATAATCCAGTGAAGAAATGGGCAAAAGACATGAATAGATACTTCTCCAAAGAAGACATCCAGATGGCCAACTGACACATAAAAAAATGCTCAACATCACTCATCATCAGGGAAATACAAATCAAAACATAATGAGATACCACCTCACACCTGTCAGAATGGCTAAAATTAACAACTCAGACAACAGATGTTGGCGAGGATGTGGAGAAAGAGGATCTCTTTTGCATTGTTGGTGGCAATGCAAGCTGGTGCAGCCACTCTGGAAAACAGAATGAGGTTCCTCAAAAAACTAAAAATAGAACTACCCTACAACTCAGCAATTGCACTACTAGGCATTTATCCAAGGGATACAGGTGTGCTGTTTTGAAGGGACACATGCACCCCCATGTTTATAGCAGCACTATCAACAATAGCCAAAGTATGGAAAGAGCCCAAATGTCCATTGATGAATGAATGGATAAAGAAGATGTGTTATACATATACAATGGAGTATTACTCATCAATCAAAAAGAATGAAATTTTGCCATTGGCAATTACGTGGATGGAACTGGAGGGTATTATGCTAAGTGAAATTAGTCAGAGAAAGACAAAAATCATATGACTTCACTTATATGAGGACTGTAAGAGACAAACCAGATGAACATAAGGGAAGGGAAACAAAAATAATATAAAATCAGGGAGGGGGACAAAACAGAAAAGACTCATAAATATGGAGAACAAACTGACAGTTACTGGAGGGGTTGTGGGAGGGGGAATGGGCTAAATGGGTAAGGGGCACTAAGGAATCTACTCCTGAAATCATTGTTGCACTATATGCTAACTAATTTGGATGTAAATTTTAAAAAATAAAAAAATAAAATTAAAAAAGAAGATCTACAAAGTTGACTAATAAAGAGAAAAGTCCTAATATGTATTGAGAACTTATATTCCCAAGCACTATTCTTGGCCTTTTGTACCTATTTATGATTTAATCATCTTGACTTCTTTGTGAGATACCTGTTATAACTCACTAGATAAATTGTTTGAAGGGAGAATTGGAGACATTAAATGATGTGCCTAATAAATTAAAAAAATAAAAATAGAAAATTTAAAAAAATTAAAAACTTAAAAAATAAATAAAATGCAAATAGCTTTCAGCAATATAAAACATGGTTTTCCTTTGGTGTCTATGGGTAATTATATGTAAATTATGTATAAAACCTCAATATTTAAATGAATTCCAATTTTAAAATAAAATCAGAAATGACTATCACTTACATTTTTTTCTGTCCATCCATTCCTCCAGCTCTACAAAGTTTATAACTTGTCTTGTCCTCCACAGACCAAGTCGATATTTAACACGATGGATTAGTCTATGATACATGTTTATAACTGCTCTCAAATTTGGTCCATGATGCAAAGCCTATAAAACAGCAATATGGACAGTAAAGCCCCATATTTACATATTTCTTTTATGTGTATTTAATCTGAATTTGCCCTTTTCATTTCATCTATTTCACCCAGTTTCTTAAATTATGAATGTATTTGTTAATGTTTATTCTGTAGGTTGGTTAAACACATGCACTGTTGAATGAGATAATCTCTTTCGAGTGCAGAGAGCTTCATCATAAACTGTTTTGTCATCAGATACCCGTAATTCCCATATCATAGAGTTTTCAATGATGGATACTTTCATGAAAGCTTCCTAGGTTGACATCCAGATTTCTATATATGTAACCCACTTGGCCAGAATAAAAAAAGTTTTAAGGCAGTTTCTGTAATGGTGATTCTTGCCTAAGCTATTCACTAGGGGTGGGTGCTCAAATTCTCATTCATTTTCTTTCTTTTGAAAATTGTATGTTTGTATCTTTTACTTATTTTTTACTATAGTTTTTCATGTCTTTAAAACTCTGTTAAATAAATTAATCATTTTCAACATATGTGCAAGTTTTGTTCTTTCAATTTACCTTTTAACTGTGACTATATTTTCTATATATACATTTTCTATATTCTACTACAATAAATTTGAAAAATTAAAGTATAAAAACCAATCTATTTCAGATTTCTTCTTTTCTAAGTAGTTTCATTTTATTTAACAATTCAATTATTTTTACTGGTTTACATTTTCTAGCTCATTAATTTCTCTATCTTTATTAATTCCTTTTTTAAGGATTATTTTCCTGTGCTTGACTTCTTAAATTATAAATCTTTTTTTTTATTTTTTTTTTAATGTTTATTTATTTTTGAGACAGAGAGGGACAGAGCATGAATGGGGGAGAGTCAGAGAGAGGGAGACACAGAATCTGAAACAGGGTCCAGGCTCTGAGTTGTCAGCACAGAGCCCAACGCGGGGCTCGAACTCACAGACAGCGAGATCATGACCTGAGCTGAAGTCGCCCACTTAACTGACTGAGCCACCCAGGTGCCCCTTGACTTCTTAAATTAAAGACATCTATTTTCATTACTTTTTTTTAGAATGTGTTTAAGCCCATGAATTTTTCTCTGAGTCATCTTTCCTTTGATGTGCTTTGTATACCGTTTTACAAGTGAAAAAACTGAAGCAAAAAAAAAAAATCTTTAAGTTTTCCAGTTATTGGGTGGTTTTCTGCAATAGCTATTAAGTTAGTAAGTTTCAGAACTGGTCTTGAACCCAAAACTAGGACACTTCAGAGCCCATACTTTTTATTATACACTATATTCCTCTTAATTTACTTGAATTTAGTATTTTTCGTGCATTCTATGAATTTTTGTTTTGGTTTCTTTCCTAAAACATTTCTTTCAACATTTAATAACATTTCCCAATGTTTATTTTTAATCTGCCGTTTATTCAACAGGCTGTCACTTTATTTTAAAAAAATAAATGAATTGGTCACACTTGTGGAGCATTCCCTACCATATGAATTTTAGTGGAAGGCAGAACAAACCTCCCACAATTTGAAGCCACACATCAGATACTAATGACCAAAGCCTCCTCTGTTAAAGCTTTGTTCATTATCCACATCAACACCAGATTTTGAATCGAAACTCGTGATGGTTTAGATGCAAAACACTGGTATATCCATTTGCGTGGTAGAGTGTGGCAGCAATATCCATTTTTCAAGGGCAGCATTTGTGGAGGTAGGAATACCCAGGATTGGGTGTCTGCATTAGATTCCTTCTATGTAGGATGTAGTTGGAGTTCTGAGAGCTATCTAACCTTCATCATCCCTTCATGTTTCTAAACTTAGTTCTCCAGACCTCTGCCCAGTATTCTCCTCAATATCTCTCTGCTTAAATCTGTTAGCAGGTTTCTTTTGCTTATAATTAAGAATCAAGCAATGTTTTCATTGTGCCCTTAGAGCATGAGCCAAAAGGATCCTGGTTGCAGTGTGTCTCTTAGACGGATGATGACATTTGCTAAGAGAGCAGGAGCACTGGGCAGCTATCAGACCCAACTGGAGTGTGTTTCCCTCCAAATTTAATAGAGCCTCTTTGGGGACACAACCCAACTTGTGGGGTACTCCTCAGATCTAAGGCATTCAGAAGGTTACCTAGGTTTTTATGTTTAACAATTTGGGTCAGATCTGCATGGTTCATCTGCATGGTTCATCTGCATGGTTCTGCATGGAAAATAATCCATGCATCTGCAACCATGTCCATCTGCATGGTTCTTATTACAATGTGTCTCTCTCCCAGTCCTCTGCATGGGAATATGCCTCTGCTATGGTGCTATGTACATCTCAGTTAATAAATCTTTCACCAATTTCTAAACATTTCTCAAGATAGAATCTATCAGAAAAATGTACAAATTGATATTTACAAAAACAATATTGGAATCTAAAAGACACACTGCAAATTAGTAATTATAGTTTTCCAATTCATGCTAACTTAAAAGGTAAACGTATCATACTTATGACACATCAACATTTAAATTTTTTCCAGTATGCACTTTCAGTCTGCCTTTTGTTTGATATAGTCAACTCTCTTTTTAAAAAAAAAGTAATAGGGGTGCCTGGGTGTCTCAGTCTGTTAAGTGTCCAACTTTGGCTCAGGTTATGATCTCACTGCTCCTGAGTTTGAGCCCTGTGTTGGGCTCTGTGCTGACATCTCAGAGCCAGGAGCCTGCTTCAGATTCTGTCTCCATCTCTCTGCCCCTCCCCTGCTCACTCTCTGTTTCTGTCTCTTTCTCTCTCTCTCTCTCTCAAATATAAAATAAAACATTAAGAAAAATTTTTTGAAGTAAGGAATGGATTCCTTGCTTGGATAATTCCACTACCATATGACACTTACTAGGGTTTAATTTCTTTGATTACTAGCAGGAGTTCTCTCTTTTCATATTTATTTGCCATTTATACTTCTACAGAGAAGCTATTATTATGGTATATTTCTTATCAGTTTGTAAGAGATCTTTACATGTGGAGTTTTTTTTAAACACTTGCGAAATATTACATCAAATGTTTTACTACAGATTGACTTTCTAACTTTTAAAAAATGATGTTTATTGTGTACTCCATTGGAGTACTACGTGGCAATGAGAAAGAATGAAATATGGCCCTTTGTAGCAACATGGATGGAACTGGAGAGTGTTATGGTAAGTGAAGTAAGCCATACAGAGAAAGACAGATACCATATGGTTTCACTCGTATGTGGATCCTGAGAAACTAACAGAAACCCATGGGGGAGGGGAAGGAAAAAAAAAAAAGAGGTTAGAGTGGAAGAGAGCCAAAGCATAAGAGACTCTTAAAAACTGAGAACAAACTGAGGGTTGATGGGGGGTGGGAGGGAGGGGAGGGTGGGTGATGGGTATTGAGGAGGGCACCTTTTGGGATGAGCACTGGGTGTTGTATGGAAACCAATTTGACAATAAACTTCATATATTGAAATAAATAAATAAATAAATAAATACATAAACAAACAAACAAACATTAAAAAATAAAAAATAAAAAAATAAACCAATTTGACAATAAACTTCATATATTGAAAAAAAATGATGTTTAAAAATAAAAGCAGGTAACTTAACCACGTATATTAACTGAAGTGTAACCTTGTTTAAACACTTACATTGGACATTATCTAAAAGGTTCTTTATACAAAAACCTTATTAAAACTAAGCAGGAAAAGATTTTTAAACTTAAACTAAACCAAATGAAATAAAAAATGAGTATTTTGAGTTGTTATCTTAAACACATATACATAGACACACACAAGTATACAAGCCATAAATAATGTGAACTATGATTTTTGTATTCACTTCCCCATCCACTAAAGAATTAGTGAAGCCCTTAGCCACACCCATGTAGCTAAAGCAAATGTCTCTCCCCTGGGCTTGGTTCTTCTCTTTTTAGGCCTCTTCTCTATAACACCTGCTGTTGTCATCCGCTCTGATCTTGGTCAGAATGATTATTATATACCTGAAGTACATGGTTAATCCTTCTATCTCTAATTGCTTAGTATAAAGACTGTGAGTACACATTCTTAGTCAACTGTATCACTGAATCTTGTTTTCCTACCACACGCCTCTGCAAAACGTAGCAGCTTCTGATTGCCACACAATTGGTGTCCCTTTATATGAATATAGCATCTCTCTGCATCATTCCCCTGATATGATCACATCCCAATTGGCTTTACAGTATTAGAAGGTAGTTTTAATCTAAATTTGGCTTTTGACCGGACACTCCAATGTCTATGTTGAGCCTGATCTAAGAAAAGACTCCACCATTTTGCAATGATTGCTGAATACTGCTGTTACCAAAATGGTCTAATGTTTTAAAGGGTCTGTAGCCAGACAGGCTTCAGTTTTATGCTCAAAATTCAAATATGCCAGTGGCTGGATGTGTAACTTTAGACAAATTTTGTTAACTCTCTGTGCCTTACTTTTCATAGCTAGTAAAGATAATTATGCAACTTAGAGGGATGGTATCACTTCAATTCTTGATCCCCAACCTCACCTGGCCTGAAAATTCACCCATGTTTTCCTAGGCATCTCTCTTTTTTGTCATTTTCTATAGAAATTCAATCTCCTCAAACATTCAAACTCACTCATTTAGAATGAGAGCATTCTAAATGCTCTCAGCAAATGACCTTGTCCCTTACTTCACCAAGGAGAAAACATTAGATTATTGCTATCTCAACTTCCTATCACCAAATCTAAACACTCAGCAATACCGTTTGGTCCTACAATACAGAAATATGTCTCTCTTACCTAAGGCTAATCCTGTCAGGTGTCTTAAAAACACACCCTTTCCAATATTCTTAGCCTTTTAATATGGATTATCCTCATCTCTCATATCATCAACCTTCTCTTACTAGCTTTTTCAATAAGCATTTAAATGTACTTAAGTATTTTCCATCTTAACCTTTCTTTCCCTAAACCTCATAGTGTCTCATCTTTATCTACTCTAGATATTTTCACTTCCTTGATTTCACTTCCTTGCTTCCTTGCAAAATTTTTGTCTCAGGGAGTTACATTATAATGGAAGGAACAGTAATCCAGTAAATAAATATCTATGTGTTGGGTGGCAATAAGTGGTTTGAAAAACAATAAAGTCTTTTAAATGGAATAGGGAGTGACCAACATCACATCTACTGAAACTTGCCAGGGTGATCCATGAACTAACTATTGTAAAGACAGGAAATTCTCTCTAGACCTTCATTCCTAGCAGCATTTGAGACTAGCTACCCTGCTTTCTTTCTTAGACTGCCTCTGAACTTCCTTGATCTAGCATATTCTGGTTTTGTTCTTACCCCTCTGGCTAATGCTTTACTGTTACTGGATTTTTCATCATCTGCCTTCCTCCTGAACAGTGTGCTTTCTCACTCTTACCCTTTAACTGCTTTTCTCCTTACTCTATATATTCTCCCCAGACAATACATCAATTCCCGTGGCTCCAGTTAGTATCACTAATAATAATCTCAAATCTCTGGATGGGGGCAGAGTACAGGAAGTTATCCTTGGTCAGGAAGCTAAATAAAAATATTTACAAATGTTTTTTTTTTTCAAATTTCTCATCTTCTGATCCAGATATTCTATTATAATCCTCTATCATATTGAAAATAACTTATTTTAATTTATATATTTATTTTAACTAATTTAATTAATTAATTAACTAATTAGGGACCTAATATGTGCCAGGAATGTTCTAGACTTTGTGAACAGATTAATAAACAGAAAAGGCAAAATTTTTGTCTCAGGGAGTTACATTATAATGGAAGGAACAGTAATCCAGTAAATAAATATCTATGTGTTGGGTGGCAATAAGTGGTTTGAAAAACAATTAAGTCTTTTAAATGGAATAGGGAGTGACCAGACTGGACGTTAGTTTTTGGGTAGTATCGGGCAGTCTTTTTGATAATTAACACAGGTTAATTAGCACAGACATGAATGAAGAGAGCCATCTAGTCACCTGGGTAAAGAGCTTTCTCGGAGATAACATGAGAATCATTGCTAAATGGAGCTACTTTCATGAGTGGGAAGGTTTTATCATCTTCCTCAAGTGTGTTAAGGTGGAAAAGAATTTAAGAACTACTGATGAATTCTAAATGTTTCCTTATGGGCCAATCTTCCTTCTGAGTTTTGGACCCAAATATTCAACTTCTTCCCAGACATCTCAAAGATTTCCCACAGGTAGTTCAAAGTCAGTGTTAAAACTTGGACTCTCCTTTCCTTTATGCCCCACTCCTACCTGCTCTTCCTCTTAACTTCTGTATTTCACAATCATCCACTGGGTTGCCCAAGACAAAAACCACAAAAACTGAGGAACTGTTCTTGACTCCTCCCTCTCCCTTACCTTCAAGTCCATTTAAACCCAATGTCCTATCTTTGCTCCATCTCTCCATCCCTAACTCAAGCCACCATTGTCACACACTGAATTATTGACAAAGTATATTAGTTGTCCTCTCTTCCTCTTCCCCAATTCACTACCCAGAGACAGTAATTTTTCTAAAAGGCAAATCTGTTAATATCACTGATTTCCTTTAAAGTCATCCATTCCCATATACTAAATAAAAGCATAAAGTCCTTAGCCTGATTTTTAAGAAAATGCATAATCTAACTGCTATCTCAGCATCATCTACTGCCACTGTCCTCCCAACCAACCCCTAGCCCCTCAATGTTCTATCTCCCCTAAGGCCATTGATATTGTCTTTCCCTGTGCCTACAACACTCTGAGCCTCTCAGATGACCTGACAAAACATAACTTCCCCTCATTTTCCAGATCTCAATGTATAGGCACTATCCAACCCCTACACCAGACACAGCCTTTTGGATTAAATGGCCTTTCTAATTTCTCTATTAGTACCCAATACTTCTTTTAGTTATCTGCATATATCTCTGGACTATATGCTCTATGATATCACACACCAGGCAAGAAATTGGATCCAGTAGTAACTGTTATTAATTTTTTTAAGTAATCTTGAATAAAGAACACAGTTCCCCTGGTGTCTGGGAGCTAGCAAACTTACGTAATAAAACTTTTCTGATCCATGTCGCCTGTGCCATAGGGCCTATGTATGGGCTTAAGGATTTTCTTATTGTTTCTGTTTTGTGTTTTGAGATAATGAGAGAAAATCTATAATCTATTGAACTTTCAAAGGATTCTATAACCTCCAAAAGGTTAAAAACCACTGGCCTATGTATGGAGTATTGCTATCATAACCTTAAGCCTCAGATTTTCCAGAAGTATCCCAAGTTTATTTATTCAACAAATATTTATTCAAAAATAACAAATATTTATTCAAAATTCAATTTGAACACTTTCTTATTGCAACCATCAGCTTTTCAAGTGCCCTAGGATTTCAGTATGTTTGGCAAATAGCAAATGAATATTATCAATTTAAGCCTAAAATTTAAAAATTTAAATTATAAATATTCATAGAAAAATATTAAAATTAAGTAAAATCTTAGAGGCATTATGCTCAGAAAAATACTGTTTTTGTATCTTTATAGGTTTTTTTTAAAGATCATTATTAATTATTCCAAAACACATGCAAACAACACAGAGTTTTTAAAAGGAAAAGGACACTTTCAATGGTGGAAACAATTCTGGTACTTAAATGCAGCAACCTCTGTGGTACCCTTATGACTGATCTAATTCAATGTTGCTTCATTATTTCTAAATAAACCCAAGCTGGAGCATTTCACAGGAAATGGTGGAAATTGTACATTCTCTTGAGGTATCGTAAAGTGACATTCTCATAGACACTTTCCACGGCTACAAGATCTGAAGCAGTAGCCAAACAATATGACCATGGAAGTCTTCCAGCGCAGGGATTGCCATGGTGCTGACAATTATCCAGTGATTTGCTGCACAGCCTCAAGGGCAGAAACTCTATCAAGAATTCCCCCAACTGCAACCCTGTACACAGGCACAGTCCTGGAACCTGACGATGTGTGCATTACAGGCCTGATGCACTAGCTGTTCAACAGCAGGCAAGACAACATTCACCATATAAACAGAGCAGTCATCCAACATACAAAGCACCATATGAGTGATATAATAAAAAAGAAAATCAGTGATTGTAACAAATTTTATAACCAAGTCAAAGTCAACAGTCTAGTTTAAACTGGCTCCAACCCATTAAAAGTGCTTCCCATTCTTTCCATTTCAAATTCTACCTCTACATAGAAATTCAGCATTTTCCTTGTCTCTCCTTTTCACCATTCTCTTGGGCCCATTCTTGCTCTCTAAGTTTACTAAGACTCATTTCTCTACCAGAGGTGATGGATGACTCTATAATTCACTCTAACGCAAGAAATTCTATAATTAAATCATAATATAAATACATAATCATATATGTGATATATAACCATATGATATATGTTATATATTATGTACTTATATATACGTGTGTGTGTATATATATATATATATATATATACACATATGCATATACATTATTTCTCTCTACATATAAATATGAATCATTGGGAGTGTCCTGATAAATTTCTATAACTATATTTTGTTGAATTAATTCATCCATTCAATACATATTTACTGAATACTTACCATGTACTAATCACTATTCTAGGCATTCAAACACAGTAGCAAACAAAACAGAAACAATGTAAACATATACAAAAAACTAAACAAACAAGAAAAAAAGCAGATAATAAGTGCAAATAGTTAATATAATAGAGAGTGTATATTACATGTCAAAATAGTGTAGTGCTATAAATATAAAAATAAAGGGTATATTCTTCCAAATAGGTCACATATTTGTATTGCTTATGACAGACATGTATATAAAGGTCACAATATAGATAGCTGAGCACAAGAATGACCAAAAGGATAGAGAGATAATTACTGCTTAACGGACCTGAGACACTGTCTAAGCACATATATGCAAGGAAGATCTTGAAAGATGAGTTGGAGTTTATCAGAAGATTAGGAAGGAAGAGTATTCCATCTGAAGAGAACAGCATAAAAACATAAGATATAGGGGCGCCTGGGTGGCTTGGTCGGTTAAGCGTCCAACTTTGGCTCAGGTCATGATCTCACGGTCCGTGAGTTCGAGCCCCATGTCAGGCTCTGTGCTGACCGCTCAGAGCCTGGAGCCTGTTTCAGATTCTGTGTCTCCCTCTCTCTCTGCCCCTCCCCTGTTCATGCTCTGTCTCTCTCTGTCTCAAAACTAAATAAACGTTAAAAAAATTTAAAAAAAAAACATAAGATATAATAGGAAACAATCAGGGAATTAAAGAATTTGGGCTTTGCTAGAGCACATGGCATTAGTGAGGAATTCTCATGTGAGGAAGATGGACAGCAGGCAAGTGCCATACCAGGGAGGTAATGTGTACCATGTTATGTTAGAGAATTTATGCTTTCTCTTATAAGCAATATAGGCCATTAAAAGATGATAAGAAATGGCATAAGGTAATCTATGTGAAATTTCTATAATTTCATATGACAGATTGGGGGGTAAGTAGAAAAGAGGATAAATAGGAGATAACTGTAGTTCTCCATGTGAGAGTTAGTAACTAGAAGCTCTGGCAAGAAACAAAGAGAGGAAGAGCAACACAAGAAATATTATGCATGTGATAATCAATTAAATATGGAAGTAAGCGAGTTGAAAGTATAAAAAACTCCAGGTATAGCTTGGTGGGTGGTGGAATGGTTCATCAGTATAGGTAGTATGGGGTGGGGGTTGGGGGGGGTCCAAGATAGGGCATAGGAAAATCCTGAACTCCTCTCTTCCCACAAACAAACCAAACCTGCAGCTATGTATGGAACTATTCCCTCTAAAAAAGAACTGAAAACTAGCAGAACTATTCCTCTATAACAGAGGATGAAAGGTCCACATCCAGATGGGTAGGAAAACCAACAGGGTTTGCATCCAAGGAATACAAAGGGCTGTAGGAAACCAAGATTCTCTTATTGAAAGGCTCACCTGCAGTCTCACTCATGTTGGGACCTACCACAAAAGCAGCAGTTTGAAAAGCACCTAGACTACAGGTGAAGGAGATTCACTTGTTAATCTTAAAGGATTTGTTGAAGGGGCAGGGGACAGCTGGGACTCTCTGCAGAGATGGAGGCACTGGCAGCTGTCAGTTTTGCACTCTCTCCCCACCCCGCTAGCACAGGAGAGTATGTACAGACTCAGTGCCATCCTGCTGTCTTGCTAAGGCTGGTGGGGGTAATGGCGGTGGCCCCCTGCCTTCACTGGCTGGGGCCCATGAGCGTGAGCAGTCACAACATTCTCCCAGTCCCTTGCTAAAGACTGTGAGCATGGGTGGTTGCAGCCCTGCTCCACTCCCTAGCTGGGGCCAACAAGTGCAAGTGATCATGACATTCTCCCACTCCCGTGCTAAAACCAGCATTAAATTTAAGACTGAAATCGTACCAAGCATGAACACTGAATGGTATGAAACTAGAAATTAATTACAAGGAGAAAAGAAAACTCACAAATATGCGGAGATTAAACAGCATACTACTAAACAACCACAGAGTTAACAAAGAAATCAGAGAAATTTTTAAAATACCAAGAGACAAAGGGAAACGGATATATGACATACCAAAATCTATGGGATGCAGCAAGTATTTCTAAGAGGCAATTCATAGCAGTACAGGCCTACCTCAACAAAAACCAAAAACAAAAAAACAAAACAAGACAACACAAAAAAACAAGAAAAATCTCAAATAAACTATTTAATTTTGCACCTAAAGGAATAAAAGAAGAAAAAGTGAAGTCTAAAGTTAGTAGAAAGAAGGAAATAATAAAGATCAGAGCAGATATAAGTAAAATAGATACTAAAAAGATAATATAAAAGATCAATAAAAGAGCTGGTTCTTTAAAAAGATAAACAAAAATTGACAAACATTTAGCTAGACTTACCATGAGGAAAAAAAAAAGAAAACTCAAATAAAATCAGAAATGAAAAAACTTACAACTGATACCACAAAAAATACCAAGAATAAGACTATTGTGAATAATTATATGCCAACAAACTGGACAAACTAGAAGAAGTGGATAAATTCCTACAAACATACAATCTTTCAAGAGTGAATCAGAAAATATGAATATATCAGTTAATAGTGAGGATATTGAATTAGTAGTCAAAAACCTCCCAAAAAACAAAAGTCCAAGACTAGATAGCTTTACTGGTGAATTCTACCAAACATTCAGAGAAGATTTAATACCTACACTTCTCAAACTCTTCCAGAAAATTAAAGGAATGAACACTTTCAAACTCACTTTATGAAATGAGTACTACCCTGATGCCAAAACCAGAGAAGGTAAAGAAAGAAGAAAAGAAAAGGAAAGAAAAGGAAAGAAAAGAAAAGAAAAGAAAAGAAAAGAGGAGAAGAGAAGAAAAAAGAGGAGAAGAGAAGAGAAAAGAGAGAAAGAAAGAAAGAAAGAAAGAAAGAAAGAAAGAAAGAAAGGAAGGAAGGAAGAAAGAAAGGAAGAAAAGAGAAATCACAGGCCACTGTCCCTAAAGAACATAAATGCCAAAATTCTCAAAATATTAGCACTGAATTCAACAATACATTAAGATGATCATATACCATGATCAAGTGAAATTTATTCCAGGGATACAAGAATGTTTCAACACCCATAAATCAATCAACCTGTTGCACCACATTAACAAAATGAAGGATAAAATTCATATGATCATCTCAGTAGATGTAGAAGCATTTGATAACATTCAATGTCCATTTATGATAAAAAAAAACTCTCAGTAAAGTGGGTATAAAGGGTCCATACCTCAACATAATAAGAAGGTCATATATAACAAACCTATAGCTAAAATATGCTTAACAGTGAAAAGCTAAAAGCTTTCCTGGAAGATCAGGAACAGGGAAAGAGGCCCACTCTCACCACTTTTATTCAACACTGTATCAGAAGTCCTAGTCATGGCAATTAGGGGAAAGAAAAAAAAAAGGAAATAAAAGGCTTGCAAATTGGAAAAGAAGAAGTAAAATCGTTACCATTTGCAGATGACATATATGGAAAACCATTGGGGCACCTGGGTGGCTTAGTCCATTGTGTCCAACTTCAGCTCAGGTCATGATCTCATGGTTTGTGAGTTCAAGCCCTGCACTGGGCTTTGAGCTGACAGCTCAGAGCCTGGAGTCTGCTTCAGAGTCTGTCTCCCTCTCTCTCTGCCCTTCCCCCTGGTTGTGCTTTCTCTCATTCAAAAATAAACATTAAAATTTTTTTTAAAAAGAAAATAAAAACATAAAGACTCTACCAAAATACTATTAGATTTAATAAATGAATTCAGTAAAGTTGCAGGCTACAAAATCAATATATAGAAATATGTTGTTTTTCTTTATAGTTATAACAAGCTATCAGAAAAAGAAATTAAGAAACTAATCTTATTTATAAGTACATCCGAGAGAATAAAATACCTAGAAATAATCCTTTTTTCCCAAGATTTTATTTAAATTAGTTAGTTAACATAGTGTAGTACTGGTTTCAGGAATGGAATTTAGTGATTAATCACTTACATATAACAGCCAGTGCTCATCACAACAAGTGCCCTTCTTAATGCCCATCACCCATTTAGGCCATCCCCCCCACACACACACATTTCCCCCCAGCAACCCTTAGTTTGTTCTCCATAGTTAAGAGTCTCTTATGGTTTGACTCCCTCTATGTTTTTATTTTATTTTACTTTTCCTTCCCTTCCCCTATGTTTATCTGTTCTGCTTCTTAAATTACATGTATGAGTGAAATCATATGGTATTTGTCTTTCTCTGACTGGCTTATTTCGCTTAGCATAATATACTCTAGTTTCATTAATGTCATTATAAATGGCAAGATTTCATTGTTTTTAATGGCTGAATAATACTCCATTGTATAGGGGCATCTGGCTGGCTCAGTCGGTTACGTGTCTGACTTCGGCTCAGGTCATGATCTCACAGTTCATGAGTTTGAGCCCCACGTCAGGCTCTGTGCTGACAGCTCAGAGCCTGGAGCCTACTTTAGATTCTGTGTCTCCTTCTCTCTCTGCTCTTCCCACGCTGTCACTCTCTGTCTCTCTCAAGAACAATTAAAAAAAAATTTTTTTAAATACTCCATTGTATATATATACCATTTCCTCTTTATTCATTCATCAATCAATGGACATTTAGGCTCTTTCCACAGTTTGGCTATTGTTGATAGCCTCTTGGGTGCATGTGCCTCTTTGAATCAGCATTTTTGTATCCTTTGGGTAAATACCTAGTAGTATAACTGCTAGGTCATAGGGTAGTTCTATCTTTAACTTTCTAATGACCCTGCACACTGTTTTCCAGAGTGGCTGCTCCAGTTTGTATTCCCACCAAAAGTGCAAGAGGGTTCTCCTTTCCCCTTTCTCCCACATCCTCACCAATATCTTTTGTTTCCTTAGTTGTTCATTTTAGCCATTTTGACAGGTGTGGGGTGGTATCTCATTGTGGTTTTGATTTGTATTTCCCTAATGTTGAGTGATGTTGAGCATTTTTTCATGTGTCTGTTCACCATTTGTGTGTCTTCTATGGAGAAGTATCTACTCGTGTCTTTTGCCCATTTCTTAACTGGATTATTTGGTTTTTGGGTGTTGAGTTTGATAAGTTCTTTATAGATTTTGGATATTAGCCCTTTATCTGGTATGTTATTTGCAAATATCTTCTCCCATTCTGCAGGCTGCCTTTTAGTTTTGTTGATTATTTTCTTTGCTGTGCAGAAGTGTCATTTTATCTTGGTGAGGTCCCAATAGTTCATGTTTGCTTTTGTTTCCCTTGCCTCTGGAGACGTGTCTAGTAAGAAGTTGTTATGGCTGACATCAAATAGGTTTCTGCCTGTGTTCTCCTCTAGGATTTTGATGGTTTCCTGTCTCACATTTAGGTCTTTCATCCATTTTGAATTTATTTTTGTGTATGGTATGAGAGAGTGGTCCAGTTTCATTCTTCTGCATGTCTCCAGTTTTCCCAACACTGTCTTTTTTCCACTGGATATTCTTTCCTGCTTTGTTTAAGATTAGTTGACCATATAGTTGTAGGTCCATTTCTGGGTACTCCATTCTGTTCCATTGATGTATGTGTCTGTTTTTGTGCCAGTAACATACTGTCTTGATGATTACAGCTTTGTAATACAGGTCAAAGTCTGGAATTGTAATCCCTCTCACTTTGCTTTCCTTTTTAAACATTACTTTGGTTATTCAGGGTCTTTCCTGGTTCCATACAAATTTTAGAACTCTTTGTTCTAACTCTATGAAAAATGCTGGTGATTTTGATAGGGATTGCACTGCATTTGTAGACTGCTTTGGGTAGTATAGAAATTTTAACAGTATTTGTTCTTCCAATTCATGAGTATGGAATGTTTTACCATTTCTTTATGTCTTCTTCAATATCTTTCATAAGTGTTCTATAGTTTTGTGAGTACAGATCTTTTACCTGTTTGGGTAGGTTTATTCCTAGTTATCTTATGGTTTCTGGTGCAGTTGTAAATAGGATAGATTCTTTGATTTCTCTTTCTGCTACTTCATTATTGTATATGGAAATGCAGCTGATTTATTTATATTAATTTTATATCCTGTGACTTGACTGAATTCATGTATCAGTTCTAGCAATTTTTTTGGTGGTGTTATTTGCGTTTTCCACACAGAGTATCATGTCATCTGTAAAGTGAAAGTTTGACTTCCTTGCCAATTTGGATGCCTTTTATTTCTTTTTGTTACCTAATTGCTGAGGCTAGGACTTCCAGTACTATGTTGAACAACAGTGGTGAAACTGGACATCCCTATTGTGTTCCTGACCTTAGGGAAAAAGCTCTAGTTTTTTCCCCATTAAGGATGATACTAGCCGTGGGTATTTCATGTATGGCCTTTATGATGTTCTATCTCTACTTTCTTGAGGGTTTTTATCAAGAAAGGATGCTGTATTTTGTCAAATGTTTTTTTCTGCATCTACTGAGAGGATCTTATGGTTCATACCTTTTACTTTATTAATATGGAGTATCACATTGATTGACTTCTGAATATTAAAACACCACTGCAGCCCAGAAATAAATCCCACTTGATCACAGTTAATATGTCTTTTACTCTACTGTTGGATTCAATTTTCTAGTATCTTGTTGAGAATTTTTGCATTCATGTTCATCAGGAATATTGGTCTGTAATTCTCCTTTTTAGGATGGGTCTTTACTGGTTTTGGAATCAAGGTAATGCTGGCCTCATAGAATAAGTTTGGAGGTTTTCCTTCCATTTCTATTTTTTGGAACAGTTTCAAAAGAGTAAGTATTAGCTCTTCTTTAAATATTTGGTAATTCCCCCAGGAAACCATCTGGCACTGGACTCTTATCTGTTGGGAGACTTTTGGTTACTGATTCAATTTCTTTACTGGTTATAAGTCTGTTCAAATTTTCTATTTCTTCCTGTTCGAGTTTTGGTTTTATATGTTCCTAGGAATTTATCCATTTCTTCCAGATTTCACATATAAATAAGTTTAACCAAGGAAGTGAAATAACTGTACCTTAAAAACTGTAAGACATTGATGAAAGAAACTGAAGATGACACAAATAAATGCAAATATATACTATGCTCATGGATTGTAAGAATTAATATTGTTAAGATATCCATAATACCCAAAGTAATCTACAAATTCATTATAATCCCTATCAAAATACAAGTAGCATTTTTCACAGAACTAGAACAAATAATCCTAAAATCTGTATGGAACACAAACAACTCTGTATAACCAAAACAATCCTGTGAAAGAACAAAGTTGGAGGTATCATGCTCCAGGATTTCAAACTATGCTACAAAGCTTCACTGATCAAAACAAATACAAAGATCAAAAGAATAGAATAGGCAGCCCAGAAATAAACCCACTTACATGGTCAAGTAATCTATGATAATGGAGATAAGAATATACAATGAAAAAAAGACAGTCTATTCAGTAAATGATGTTAACACTGAACAGCTACATGCAAAACAATGAAACTGGTTCATTTTCTTACACCATAAACAAAAACAGATTCAAAATGTATTATTGACTTAAGTGAAACCTGAAAACATAAAATTCCTAGGTGAACACATAGGTAGTAAGCTCTTGAATATTGGTCTTAGCAATATTTTTTAGATCTGTCTCCTCAGACAATGACAACAAAAGCCAAAATAAACAAATGGGTCTACCTCAAACTAAAAAACTTCTTCACAGCAAAGGAAAAGATCAACAAAATGAAAAAGAAACATAATGAATTGGAGAAATTGTTTGCAAATGACATATCAGATAAGGGGTTAACACCTGAAATATATAAATAACTCATACAACTCAGTATAAAAAAATCCAATTAAAATATGGTCAGAGCACCTGAATAGATATTTTTCCAAAGAAGACATACAGATGGCCAATAGGTACATGAAAAGATGCTCAACAGCACTCATCACCAGGGAAATACAAATCAAAACCACAATGAGATATCACCTCACACATGTCATAATGGCTACTATCAAAAAGATAAGGAATAACAAGTATCAGTGAGGATGTGGAGAAAAGGGAACCCTTGTGCATTATTGGTAGGAATGTAAATTGGTATGGCTACTGTGGAAAATAGTATGGATGTTCCTCAAAAAATTAAAAACATAACTACTATACAATCCAACAATTCCACTGTTGGTATTTTTCAAAGAAAATTAAAATACTAATTCAAAGTTACATGCACCTCTCTGTTCATTGCAGCTCTATTTACAATGGCCAAGATATGGAAGCAACCTAAATGCCCATTAATAGATGTATATGTGTGTGCACACATACATACACACACACACACACACACACACACACACACACACACACACAATGGATTATTATTCAGATATAAAAAAGAATAAAATCTTGCCATTTTCAACAACATGGATGGACCTAGAGAGTATTATGCTATGTGAAATAAGTCAGTCAAAGAAAGGCAAATATTGTATGACTTCACTGATATATGGACTCTACTATAAAACAAATGAACAAACAAAACAAAGCATAAACCAGCTCATAGATACAAAGAATAAATTAATGGTTGCCAGAGGGGAGGAGTGCAAGCAGATGGACAAAATTGGTGAAGGGGATTAAGAGGTAAAATCTTCCAGTTATAAAATAAATAATACACAGAGATGTAACGTATAGCAGTCAATGATATGGTAACAACTTTGTATGGGGACAGATGATAACACTTACTGTGGTAAACTTTTCATAACTTATATAAATATTGCATCACTATGTGTACAACAGAAACTAATACAATGTCATATGTCAATGATTCTTCAATTTAAAAAAAAGAATGAAATTTTGCCATTTGTGGTAACATGGATGGATAACATAGGCATTATGGTAAGTGAAGTAAGTCAGAGAAAGATAATACCATAGGATTTCACGTACATGTGAAATTTAAAAAACAAATGAACAAACAAAATAAAAACAAAACCATAGATTAAGAGAAGAGAAGTGGTTGCCAGAGGAGAACTAGGGAGTAGATGAAACAGGTAAAGGAAGTGAGGTAAAAACTTCAAGTTATAAAATAAATAAGACATGGTGACTATAATAGCCCACACTCAATAATATCATAGAGCACACTTGAAAGTTGCCAAGAGAATAAATCCTGAAAGTTAACTTCATATGGTGATGGATGGTACTAGGCTTATTGTGGTGATCATTTTGCAACGTAATCAAATACCAAATCATTATGCTGTACACCTGAAAGCACTATAATGTTATATGTCAATTATTCCTCAATAAAATTTAAAACAATAAAGGAAAGGAAGAGCTTTGTGAAGTATGAAAACAAATTCATTTAAGGCTATGTGAAGTTTGATTTAATTATGGACCTTTCAAGTGGGCAATTTAATACCTGAATTTTGAGTTAGAGAGATAGGTCTCGATATGGCTTTAGATCAGATTAGGGACGAATCAGCCATAATAGTTCAGTAGATGATATGATATATAGAATAAGATTGGCTTTGGAGTCAGACAGACATGAGTTTGAGTTCTACCTCTGTCACTTATCAGCAGTGTTACTTTGAGCAACCAGCTTTATTGCTCTGAGCTTCAGTTTCTTCACTTATAAAATGGATAAAACTGTTACCTCACAGAATTAATGAAATATTGAAATATTAATTATATGGAAATTTTACCTTTTTGTTAAATTTTTACATGTGTTATCACATTTAATCATCAGAACTACATACATGTATTATGGGTATATATATATACACACACACACACACACACACACACAGAGATAGGCAGATAGATTGCCTTCTAACAGCATCACTGAGTTCTCAGAGAAATGCATTTGGAGTGTCCACCACAAGGCCATTCAAGAAGGCTCCTCCCAGAAGTGCTAGGAATTTAAGAGGGCACTCCTGACCTATTCTTCTATTTGTAGTTGGCTTCACAAATTCCTTGTGAGTGGTAAAACTTTAGCCCTCAAGGTGAGGATATTTTAGGATCCTCTCAGAAGTCTGCCAAGATCCATCCAATCAGGTTCTTCTGCATTGTCCCAGACAAAATAAGTCCTAAATATTTGTTTTGAAAGTCAGGACTGCTGCTTATAAAAGTTTCTCAGAGGTGTGTGTGTACATGTGTGTTGTATGTATAGTTCTTTTTGAGTTGAATGTATATGCAATACAACCATATCAAGGGGTGTGGGAAGTGAAAGAAAGTTGCTTTATGCAGAAAATAAACAGCAAAAAGGAGAAACAAAATTAGAACAAAGATAGACAGTCCTGGCCTTAGCATAAAAGTGGTCCCAAAATACTGGGTTAAGGATAAACTAGTCCTTTCGCTTAGATTCTTCAGTTTGACAAAATCTGAAACTGTCAGCAGAATAGAGTATTCATACCATTTTTTTCAATGCAAAGAATGCAGTCAGAATTTTATTTAGAAAATCATAGATATATTGACAAGGTGACTATTCAAAATCTACACAAGAAAATTTACACACATTATATTTAACATATGCTTTACCTTGATCATTATTCTCTGGTATCTTCTGCGTTCGAGCCACCCTCTGACATAGGCCTGCATGATGGTGATCATTTTCACTATTTTTTTGGTATTTATAAATTTGTTCCTTTCCCGGAACACTTGGAAGATTTCTATGTGTGGTCCAATTCTTTTAACTTTATTGTCAAGTTTACCACTTTTAGTTAGAATAGATTTTGACCTAAAAATAAAATATAAAACTTTCTTAGTGTAGTTAATAAGAAAAATAATCACTTCTGAAAAGTCTTAAATTCATTTCAATGATAAATATACTGAAATAGGAAATGTATTATTATTTGTACATAGATTTCACACAGATCACCTGAACATGTCAACAGAGTTCTCTAAATAAGTCTCAATATGCCAGAGTCAACGTAATATGTACAAAATTAACCTTCTAAAGAAAGCAAATCCAAAAGAAAGCAAATTTGTCAAAGCTTATCCATAACTATTCAAGAAAGAGATATAATATTTGAGGAACAAAATGTTTTCATATAACAGAGTTAGTCATATAGTTAGTCAAAATAAAGACTACTTCAAAATTATTTGGCACTGATACGCTGCTTATCAGACACAATCTGAAAAGTGATTTTATTTTCCAAATGCTCTCTATCAAAAGGCATGGTAGTGTAGTGGTAACGTCATGGACTATAGGATCACAGAAGCAAGTGACCATAATGGAAACCATTATAAACCCTGACATACTGATGTGGATGGGCCTTGCAGTGATGAAAATTTGTGAGAAAACTTCAGACTTTCTACCATGGACAGACTGTCTGTAATCTCGTGTCTGCTTTTTTCATTTATGTATGGTGTATTCTTTATGTGGCAGTTAGTTTTTTCAAAGTCTTCCAAAGTTCAAAGTATAGTTTCCCTGCAATTTTTAGCATATAAAAATCTTTTTTTTCTTCTTCATTACTTTGGTTTCTGCATGTTTCACAGCTGAAATTCCAATGAGTTGCCCGGGTTGATTCATACACCAGACAGAACTGAGTCTTGGCCCTAAAAAGTACACTGTATATAGATATCTGGATCCTGGGCCCAACTTTCTTGATTCCCAGAGTGAATATCATGGCTCTGTTTCTGCATTTTCTTTCCTCTGGAGTTTATTTTGATGTCTGCATTATGCTGATTCATGAGGAGTCCTGTTCTATTTTGTACAATGGACATTATTGTTCTTCCCGTGGTAACTGAAATGTTGGGAGTCTGATTTTGATTATTTCACGCAGACATCTAGTCTCTGTCGGGTGGTAGATGGTAGATGACAGCTCAGTCTTTCTCATTTATTCTTTTATGTTAGTCTTAAAGTTTATGATACGCCTTGTATTACATGTAGTTTGAACACCAGTATAGCTAAAAACATTTAAGAGGCAATTTTGTGCCAACCAGAATGGAGATCAGCTCCCTATCAAGAGACTGTCATAACAAGTATCTTCTTTGACTCCCTGACATTCCTATTCCCAAGAAGCCACAACTGACAAATGAAATTTGTTCAGGCACAGAAAACTGGGTTCCATATCTACTTTTCACCTATAGCTAAGGATGTAGAACTAAGGCTGTTTATTCTCTTTGTGCTTGTGTATAAATGAAAAAAAAAAAGTTCTCACTCTCCTTGCAAAAGAAAAGAAGTTAGCTTTGTACAATGTTCTTGTAACTGTAGTTCTTTTGTATCTATGGCTGGTCCTTTCTCTCATTCTCTTTCTTGATAAAACTTTTTTTAGATTAATGAGTCAAAACTATATCATTTTGTGTTCTGAAGAAATATCTTATTTAGACAAAACTACACTAAAAGGCAAAGAAAAGGAAGTATACCTTTCAGAGGTTTTTTGTTTAAATTAATATTGATTTTGAACAGCTTAGAAAAGAGAGCTCTGTCTTATAAGGGGATTTTTGCTTGGTTGATATAGCAATTTTGATGAATGACCTCGATGTATTAAAAAAACTAGTGATGTAGACAAAATGTTAATGATTAGTTCTGGCTTATCCAGAGTTTAAAGACCTACTGTGAAATCTAGAGAATTCCGATTTCCTAACTTTTCTCCTTTCTGTCAGAAGAATTAAGAGAATTGTCATAGAAATACTCAAGTGTGCAAAGTGTATACCCTAAGTTCCATGTTCCAACAAGAAGAGATAAATAAATCTTAAAGGGGTATGTATGATTGTAAATTGATGTGTGATGTGTACTGTTGAAGCACGAGTATTCTGCTGGTCTCTAAAATTGCCTTGAATGTCACAGAGTTCTTAGTTACCCCCTGAAAAGTGTGTGTGTGTGTGTGTGTGTGTGTGTGTGTGTGTGTGTAAGAGAGAGAATTGAAACTGAAATTATTTTGGTTAAAAGCTATAGTTAAAATGAGTGATTAGAACTATATTAAGTAAAATAATTATGAAGAAATGCAAACATGTGTACAAAATGATGGATATGTTTTGTCTGTTTTTATCAACTTAACAAGAAATAAGTTTTATCTTAGGCTTTAGACATACAGACTTTGATCAATAGTACATCTCTAAATAACTGGAATGCTAAAAATAATAGAAAGGGAAATTTGAAGTTGAAGTATAATTTATAGAAGGCTTGATGTAAAGTGAATTATATTAAAAAATAATGGATTTGAAAAGCTATAAAATATATCAAATTTTTACCAAGTCAATTTTGGTAAGTTTAATCATAAAAAAGAGAAATGCTTGTGAATCCTTGACTATAAAATGTTATTTAAGTGGTATACAAAAAGAATAAGATTGGAATTTGATTTACTTTCTGTTGCATTGACAGACTGAGTTTTGAATCCATTCTGCTCTTAATTTAACAAAGGAAAAACCATTTAATGCCTTCAATATAGTGTGCCTGGAAAATAAAAGTTACTTATATCACAAAAATATTCTATCATAATTATCTTTTTTTTTCTTTGTGATCTACTGCTTGCAAAATCTGGTATTCCTAATATTTAATGTTACGGTGGCTGTGTTACTATTGTTTTACTCTAAAGGAACCAATGACTTGCTCATAATCTTGGCTCTTCTAACAATTCTTTCCAATATTGTTTCTCCAAGTTCAAACTCCAAACGTAAAAATAAACTATTATTTTATATTTTAAGCTATCTTCTGGGTGTCCCAGATGGCTGCAGGACCACACCAAAGATTTTCTTCTTCACTATATAAAAGGAGGGATGCTAGAAATGGTAAAGTATGTTTGGCATATTTATATAACTGAACCAAAGATGACTTTTTGTATATTGGCCCCTACGTTGTTCTTATATCAGGATAGGACCATTAGCTCACAAGCCTGCTGGCTCAAAACTCAAAATTCTTAGACATCCTATTGTTTTAAATATCTCCCAAAAAGTATATTTTCAGCCATTCAGAGCCTGCCTATATATTTTGGAGATATTAGCAGATTAAATTCGAGACCACTGCACAACAGTGAATATCAATGTGATTATTGCAATGAAATGAGTCAAATGAATTTGTTGGTTTCCCAGTGCATATAAAAGCTATATTTACACTATACCATTGTCTACTAAGTGTGCAATAGTGTTAGGTCTAAAACAAAATGTGCATACCTTAATTTAAAATTCTTTGTTGTCATTTCAACAATCTTCACAATATGTCCACCAGGATTAGATTCCATTTTAAGAAACAACATTCTGGGGCATCAGGGTGGCTTAGTTGATTGAGCATCTGACTCTTGATTTCGGCTCAGGTCATGATCCCAGAGTTGTGGGACTGAGTCCAGAGTCAGGCTCTGCACTGACAGAGTAGAGCCTGCTTGGGATTCTCTCTCTCTCTCTCTCTCTCTCTCTCTCTCTCTCTCTCTCCCTCTCTGTCTCTCTTTCCCTCTGCCCCTCTACCCTGCCTGCTCTTTCTCTCTCAAATAAAATTTAGGGTTTTTTTTTAAAGAAAAAAAAAGAAACCACTTTCTTTGCTCATCCTTAAGAAGCAACTCCTCATCGGTGCAAGTTTCATTGTGAGAACACAGCAATTCAGTCACATCTTCAGGCTCCACTTCTTTTTAATTTTTTTTTTCAACGTTTTTTATTTTATTTTTGGGACAGAGAGAGACAGAGCATGAACAGGGGAGGGGC
Organism: Panthera onca; assembly: GCF_046562875.1. Taxonomy (NCBI): domain Eukaryota; kingdom Metazoa; phylum Chordata; class Mammalia; order Carnivora; family Felidae; genus Panthera; species Panthera onca. The sequence continues at coordinate 127,192,667 of NC_138342.1, forward strand.
AGAGAGAGAGGGAGACAAAGAATCGGAAACAGGCTCCAGGCTCCGAGCCATCAGCCCAGAGTTCAGGCTCCACTTCTAATTCTAGTTCCCTTGCTATTTTCAACACATCTGCAATTACTTCCTCCTCTCTGAAGTCTTGAATTCCTAACAGCTTCCATGAGGGTGGGAATAAACTTCTTCTAACCCATTTATGTCACTATTTTGACTTCTTCCCATGATATCACAAATATGGTTAATGGCACCTAGAATGGTGAATCCTTTCCGGAACGTTTTCAATTGACTTTACCAGATCCATCCGAGGAATCACTATCTACAGCAGCATTAGCCTTACAAAATGTAATTCTTACACAATAACAGTAAATCAGTCCAGGACCCATAGCCTACAGAAGAGATACCATGTTAGCAGGCATGAAAACAACATTCATCTCATTGACCATCTCCATCAGGGCTCCTGGGTGACCAGGTAAATTGTCAGTGAACAGGAATATTTTGAAAGGAATCTTTAATTCTGAGCAGTAGATCTCAACTCTGGGTTTAAAATATTTAGTAAACCATGTTACAAACAGATGTTCTGTTATTCAAAGTTTATTGTTCCATTTATAGAGCACAGGCAGAGTAGATTTAACATAATTACTAAGGGTTCTAAGATTTTAAGAATGGTAAATAATCATTGGCTTCAACTTAAACTCACCAGCTGCATTCACCCCTAACAAGAGTCAGCCTGTCCTTTGAAGCTTTGAAGCCAGGCATTGACTTCTCCTCTCCAGCTATGAAAGTCCTAGATGGCATCTTCTTCCCATACAAGGCTGCTTCATTTACAATGAAAATCTGTTGGTTGGTGTAGCCACCTTCATGAATGGTCTCAGCTGGACCTTCTGGAGAACTTGCTGCAGCTTCTCCATCAGCACTTGCTGGCTTACCTTGCCCTTTGATGTCACTGAGATGGCTTCTTTCTTTAAACCTCATGAACCAACCTCTGCTAGCTTCCAACTTTTCTTCTGCAGCTTCCTCACCTGTCTTAGCTCTCATAGAATTGAGGAGAGTTAGGGCCTTGCTTTGGATTAGTTAGGCTTTGGCTTAAGGGAATATTGTAGCTGGCTTAATCTTCCACTCAGACCACTCAAACTTTCTCCCTCTCAGCAATAAGACTCCTTCACTTTCTTATCATTGATGTGTTCACTGGAGTAGCACTTTTCATCTCCTTTAAGAACGTTTCCTTTGCACTCACAACTTGGCTGTTTGGCACAAGAGGCCGAGCTTTCAGCTTACCTGAGCTTTCGGCATGCCTTCCTCACTAAGCTTAATCATTTCTAGCTTTTGACCTAAAGTGAGGGATGTTCAACACTTCCTTTCACTTATTAAATGATCTAATTTCAATCTTGTTATGTCTCAGGGAACAGGCAGGTCTGAGGAGAGGAGACACAGGGGGAACAGCCAGTTGGTGGAGCAGTCAGAACACCACATTTATGGATTTTTGGTGTGTTTTGTGACACCCCAAAACAATTACAATAGGAACAACAAAAATCACTGACCACAGAACCATAACAAATATAATAATTATGAAGAAGTTTGAAATATTGAAAAAATTACCAAAATATGACACAGACACATGAAGTGAGCAAATGCTGTTGGAAAAATTGCTCAACACAGGGTTGCCACAAACCCTCATTTTGCAAAAAAAAAAAAAAAAAAAAAAAATGCTACTGTGAAATGCAATAAAGTTAAGCACAGCAAAACAAAGTATGCATATAGTTCTCTCTAAACTAATCTCTAAAATAAAGTTATATGTATAAAAATATCAATCATAGTTTTCCTTACCATGGGAGAAATCCAGAAACAAATATCTAAGTAAACTGTATTATACCCAGTCAATAAATTATGAGGTCATAAAAGTGATATTTATGAACATTATGTAATAACTTAAGTGCTTACGATTCCAAAAAAGGATATTAAGAGAATGAAGACATTAAATTATATGCATTATACGATTGCAACATTATTTTCTAAATGATGTATATAAATAAGTCCAGAAAGAAACATGCTAAATATTATTAGTGACTGTATTAATGTGGTGGTTCTGAATCAAGTGAGGCATCTAAGAAATATTTTCAAAGAACTCCTGCTCAGGGTCTTTCCTCATAGATTCTGATGCATTAACTCCTCCAATAAAATGCAAATCCATGATTAAACAGTATGTTGTGAAGAAAACCTTAGGTTTATTTTTTTTTTAATTTTTTTAACATTTATTTATTTTTGAGACACAGAGAGACATCATGAATGGGGGAGGGGCAGAGAGGGAGGGAGACACAGAATCGGAAGCAGGCTCCAGGCTCTGAGCCATCAGCCCAGAGCACGATGCGGGGCTCGAACTCACGAACCTTGAGATAGTGACCTGAGTTGAAGTCGGACGCTTAACCGACTGAGCCACCCAGGCGCCCCGAAAACCTTAGCTTTAATAGAAATGGTTAAAACTCACTATTGAACAACATGGGTGTGAACTGTGCAGGTCTACTTATATGTGGATTTTTTCAATATAGTACAGTACTATATATGTATTTTCTCTTCCCTTATGATTTGCTTAATAACATCTTTTCCAGCTTACTATATTGTAAGAATATGGTATATGATACATTTAGCATACAAAATATGTGTCAATTGACTTTTTATTACCAGTAAGGCCTCTGGTCAACAGAAAATTAGTAGTTAAGTTTTGAGGGAGTCAAAAAGTTATATGCAAAATTTTTATTCTATGGGAGAGTCAGCACCCTAATCTCCATGTTGTCCAATTGTCAACTGTATTTATTTCTTGTTCTCTATTTTTATATTTTATGTAGACTAATATGCATTGTACAACAAAAAAATAAATATATAATAATTAAATCCATTAATAGCAGTAGTAGCAGCAGCAATATTTTATTAAACATTTGTTTCAGATATACTTTCTCCCTTAATCCTGAAAACAGTTTTATTGGATGGGCGCCTGAGTGACTCAGTTGAGTGTGCAACTTAACTTTGGTTCAGGTCATGATCCCAGTATCGTGGGGTCTAGCCCCACATCCACCTCCACTGACCATGGATCGTGCTTAAGATTCTCTTTCTGTCTTTGCCCCTGCCCCACTCATGCACTCACTCATGCCCTCTCCCTCTAAAATAATAAATAAATAAAAATGTTAAAAATAATAATTTTATTGGATAAATGTTACTATTATGATTTCACCCATTGATGCAAGAGAAATTAGGTGACTTCCAAAGATCATGAAGGTGTAATTAGCATAGTCAGAATTCAAAGTCCTCCTTGCCTTGTATGTAATAAAATCAAAAGAGAATAAAATCATGTCCTGACTTCCCCAATCCTCAATTGTTTAGGATGATTTGGGTGACTGGCTCTAGGTTTCTCTTTTGTTTGTTACAGCAGTACTGAAAAGATACAGCCATACAACATATACTAAGATAGGGGAGATGCATTGTGACTGCCAAATATATGGAGGCCAAGTGACCTCTTATTAGAGAATCAGTAGGAACTATCCTGTGCTTACCGTCTAAATGAAATTTAAAAATTTATCTTCTTTCACAATGTCTTAACACAATTCTGATATGGAGAGAATTCTCATTTTTACAGATTCTTAGCCACTAAAGAGTCTCTATAAAGTTCTTCTGGAAAATCTTTATGAAGATAAATATATAAGTCATTAGAGGCTAAATATAAAAACAGTTTTCCTCATTGAAGAGACCACCTGCTTTGTCCTCAAGCCACCTCCTGCTAAAGTCACCCTAAGAAAGACTGAGAGAAAGACCAGGGATGGCTTGAATAGCTGAATTTGACTTTTTCATTTGAAGTTTGACAAATTTATCAAGGTATGAAATCAAGTAGTTTTCAGTGAGAGAAGAAATCATTAAGCAAGATTACATGTGAGAAAAGATACAATAAGTTAATTAGTAAGTTAATCATGTCTGAACATTAGATACTGAGCTTGGCAAACATTTGAACAAGGAATTTCCTTTCAACTACTAATGCTTATATGGTAATATATATTAAACACTAAATCAGTTTTAGAGTTTGGTTCAGATATTGCTACTAATTAGTTTTGGCTGATATTGAAGTATTTTGTATGCTCCATTTATAAAAGCACTGCTTGCCCATCTGTTCATAGGTTGAAAGTGATTAAAGGGTACTTATTTTGGCTGTTGTAAAAGCCAAATACTTTTTAAGCTGCAAATATGTGACAAAACCAGTTGAGGTTGCCAAGTTCAGAAATATATTAAAAGAGATTTGTGATGTTTCCCTCCCCCAATTCCTCTTCCAACCTGCATTATCAAAAAGTAAATATCACTGTTTTCCCGATTAGACTAGCATGCCTCTTTGTCCAAATGCTTTGCAATTTCGTTATAATTTTCACAATTTACCCTGATTTGGATCCTCTGCTACCAAGCTGTGTTGAGGGCTTTCGTTTCCTGTACGTGCAGCCTTGAAGTAGAAACATGTGATGCCCTCGTGCTCTGCATGCCAGATTTGAAAGCAATGTGGGTAACGAGTGAAATAAGTTTGTGGCCTCCTTTAATCCCCTACATGAGGTCTGTTCAGTTTGAAAACAATGCATTTAAATTCAGAGTGGGATTTTAAAAAACAAAGATTTTTAAGAACAGGGATGCACTACATTTCCATGAATAATATAGTCTCAATACTATTTAAAATTTTTAAGTAATCCCTACACCCAATGTGGGGCCCGAACTCATGACCCCTAGATCAAGAGTCACATGCTTTTCTGACTGATACTGCCAGGCGCCCCTTGTCTTAATACTATTTAATACTTCATTTCCAAATCTTCCCAAGGGATTAGTGCTGCATATTTGTAAAACCTGTACACTTCAAAAATCAGACCGGGGTTTCGGGGACTTTTAAAAATAAGATGCAATCTCCTGAAGTGGAAAATAACACCACTTTAATTCAGGCAAAATGTTTAGTTTCAATATCTGCATGAAATGCATTTTCTTCTGTTCTTTATACACTCCTTTTGTATTTTGATCATTCCTCATGATGTCAGCCTGCCAGACGCTCCCAAAACCAAGTCGCCTCTTATTTTTGGCTGTTCCCGGTAGCATAGCAATCTCTCAAAGTAGATCATATTAAAGGGTGGGGTCGACATTCTATCTGAAGTCTCTGTGGGTAGGCTCAGTCAGTTAAGCATCTGACTCAGCCTCAGGTCATGATCCCGCAGTCCATGGGTTCAAGCTTCACATTGGGTTCTGTGCTGGCAGCTCAGAGCCTGGAACTTGCTTCGGATTCTGTGTCTCCCTCTCTCTCTGCCCCTCCTCTGCTTGCACTCTGTCTGTCTGTCTGTCTCTCTCTCTCTCTCAAAAATAGATAAGTATTTAAAAGATTAAAGTTTCTGGGGGTATTTGCTTTAGTTTATTTACTACCTGAAGTTCTCTAACTAGTACCTATCCAGCAGTGCAAGTGATATAATGGGTTGGTAGGATTTTCTCTCCTTGACCCTACAGAAATTCTCCCAGCCAATTTTGTCATATCTAGGGAAAGATGGGTTTTATTATTACTGCTGCTGTTGCTTGGTATCAATTTATCAAAAGCTTTTCCTCAAAACAACTTGGAAATATCTAAGTTCAAATTCAGTTCAAAAAAAACCCCACAATTATTCTTTCCCTCACATATAAACATTTTGGAGGAGCACTTATTTATTGTGAATTAAAATGAAATTGTCATTTTACATAGTAGAAAAAAAAGTAGAAAGGAAATGTTATTTTTGTTCAAGTTTCATTGATTCTGATTTTATGGTCAAGGTAATCGATGATGCACTTTCAGAGAATTCTCTTTCATACAAACATTTAAAACTCCTTTTTATTGTGCCTATGTGTTTTATCCATAGGACACTGAAAAAACTTACCCTGAAGATGCCTGAAATGACTAGGATGTTTATGCCAAAGGTGTAATAGAAGCTGATTTTTCTGTGGCACAGTGACCAGAATTGTCAATTTTTCATGAGCTTATCTAAAAATTAGGGAACATGAGTTGTCTACTCTCCCAATAGTGTAATTTGCTTATTTCTCTTGGGGTGACCCTCTGCTCCTGGCCCAAACTTTAGTCAGTCCTAGAGGAGAGTTGCCTCCACCCACTGCCATCTGTCTCTCTCATCTCTGCTCAAAAAGGGCATACAATGAAGACTGGTGCCTGTTCATAAATTACTTGTCCCTAGAATAGAATTCAGGTGATTCTAAAATCATTTTCTGATATTACTCTCAATCTTTTAGCCCCAACCACGTATATGTTTTAGGGACTGTCATTTCTAGGAATTCAGAGACCCTCAGGCAGGCACAAAGAGTGATGGTCAGACAGTGGCAGGTCAAAGTCTATTAGAAAATCAGGAAACGTGGATGGTCTTCAGAGCAACCTGCAGGAGACAGAGAGGGACTTTATAGCCCCCTTTCTCCTTGTTTCTGCCTCCGCACTCTCTCTCTGTGAGTTCTTCCATTAAAAACTAATTGAAAATCTGATTTTCCCTGCTTGAGATATTCATTTATTTTGCTTGCGGGCAGGATTACTGTGATTTAGAGATGGGAATTTATGTGTGTTTTTCCTCCCATGATTCTGCTTGTTGCTCCTCAGACATTTGCGTTCTGATTCCATGCAGGAATCACACCTTCACAGGGGCTTCCCTTTTAATCAGGCTCAGCCATTTTTCCCCCCAGGTACTGATTCTATGTAGTCAGTTTCTTCCTTGCTCACTGCTACATCCCTCAGAAGACACTGGTGGAATCAAGAATAACCCATGCATATGAGAGACAAAGTAAACTCAAGACTTTTCTAACTTCTCAGCCACCTCTACTTCAAAGAAGAAAGCAGAAGTTCCCAATTCAGCCTCTAGCTTAAGCCAATATGCTCCAACTCCGTTTTACCAGAGAATCCAGCTATCAGAATGTGGTTACTGTTTGGCCTGCCTACTGGTGTTAATGTATCTCCATCCAATTGGACAAGATTGAAAAAACCAGATGGTGCTGACCTAATGATCCTTGGTGACTCTCACCGATGCTGGATTCTGGACACATTCAGAGATCGAAGCTGCCAATGGTCTACTGCCGACCTTGCTCCTGCTTGGGTGTATGGCTTTCTTGAGTAGAATCCTTACACAGGAATGTAAGTAATAAAAGGCACCAAAATTCCATAATTAACAACTAAGAGAAAGTTTCAAAATTGTTGGCAACAGTCATAAGCAGGGGGCCAACAGTTCCTGAATATTCAGACCAAAGTAGACATTCTAAAAGCCAGGGAAAGCTAAGATAGGTGAAGGATCAGCACAAAGGACACACCAAGCAGGGAAAAGAAATAATTGAGCCAATTACCTGACCTATATTTAGCTACCTTTGTCCTCTTCTTACACTATTGAGGAACAGGCCTGAGGAAGGCAGGCCTGGAACACTGGGAAACATTTGGCCAAATGATAATACTTGGCTTTAAGGTGTATGAGTTTTGAGATGGTAGCATTTCCCAGCAGATACAGTTCTCTGGTATCTTCCCAGATTTCTTCATATCACAAGATAATGGCGCTGGAGGTACTACTCTATCAAGGTACTACTCTATTAACTTGATAACCCTAGCAGAAAGCAGTGAATTCATCCTAGGAATTGACAGAGCTGGAAGTTGAAGGGAACACTGGACATAGTCAAATACACCCTCTCGCTAGCTACTCAAAGTGTGATATGAGGACCAGCAGCATTTGGCATGACCTGGGGTTTACTGGAAATGCAGTATCTCAGGCAATGCAATATCTCATTGGTTCTATGTTGCTCAATAAGAATGACCATCATACCAAAGAGGGCAGAACAAATACTCATAGAAGAGAACTCAAACTGGAAAGATTTCATAAGCAAAACTGAAGCTCCTCTTAGTTAAATTTTCTGGGCTCAGACAAATAGTTTTCCAGATTCATCTGTTGATCTGCTCTCTTTGAGAAACCGGACGATGAATGTGATATGAGAATTCTGGAGAACGGTAAATGTCTTCACTTTCAAAGAGGAAAGAATTAAAAAAAATATGTAAAGTATGGGGCAGTAAGTATGGACCAGATTTTATCAGTTACCAACTGGATGGTATATAATTAAAGTAGTAATGGTGCCAAGAGTCAGAATGTGTATAAAAAGAATGTCATGCCATCTTGAATTTCTTTTACTTTATTTTAATTTTATTATTATTATTGTATTGTTTTTCTAGATTGCTATTATTTATGATGTTTCTGAATGTCAGGAAGGTAATTTTCAAGGTTCTCATAAAATCTTTGTCAACCAGGTAGAGAAATAATAGGCTGATTGGGTGGTCTTGTGTGTAGGGTGGATAGTATCATTACCAGCTGAGATAGGGAATATAAGAAAGAAGATTTGGAGAAGGGATAGATAATTACTTCAGTTTTGAGAAATGGTTATGGGATATTACAGTAAAGATACTAATAAGCAGTAGAAATGGGGAAAAAAGCTACAAATAGCTAAAAAAGGGAAAAAATTCATTACAAGACAAAGACAAAATTCAAAAATTTAATTCATCCATTGAAAAAATATTCATTCATTCATTCATTCATTCATTGTAAGATGCTCTTCTGGAACTGAGAATATATTAGTAATTAAAACATAGAAAACTCTCTGTCCACATTGGGCTTATATTCTAGTGGGAAAGACAAACAGTAATCACAGTAAACAACTTAACTGCAGAGTATTTTAGAGGCAATATATGCTATGATAAAAAAACAAATAAAGTGGGAAGGCAATTAGGGAGTGATAGCAAGGGTGGAAGATAAAATTTCAAATGTGTGTCATGGCAGGTATAAGTTCTTGAAAAGGTAATATGTCAGCTAATTTTCTGAAGTAAATGTGACAAGGAGTTAAATCCAATGTTGAGATGTGACAGCTTTACTTGCAAAGCTATGCAATTGGTTGATGCATATGATTATACAAAGAATTCCTCTCAGACCCATGGAGATGGTTAGGTACCTTTCCTCCATCATTGCAGTTACCACATTACTTTATAATTATCTCTGGGTCTATCACCCTTCTATACTCTGAATTCCCTGAGAGCAATGACTCTCTTGTGTGCTTGGAAATATTTAGTAGATGAAGAAAAGAAGAGCAGAAAAGAGAAGAAAGGAGAGATGAAAGGAGAACAAAATGGGGACAAATTAGAATATCTGATGTCTCAGAGTCTGCTTGTTTGGGGTTTTGTTTGTATTTCAGAATTTAAATCAATGTATTACCCTTAAGAAATTGTCCACCAAAACTGACATAACGATGGGCTTCATGAATGGATCCACAGTGTTGACAGTTTGGTCTCATTCTACCTGTGTAGATAAAATTATATCTGAAATACTGTTTTTTCCTAAGCAACATACTTTATTTTTTTTAAGTTTATTTATTTGTTTTGAAGGGGGAGGGGCAGAGAGAGAGGGAGAAAGAATCTCCACACTGATAGTGTGGAGCCCAACATGGGGCTCTATCTCAAAACTGTGAGATCATGACCTGAGCCAAAATCAAGAGTAAGATGCTTAACGAACTGAGCCACCCAGGCTCCTCCAAACATCTTTTCATGCTAAGCAAGATACTTTAAAAAGGATACTTTTGAGTATGGTGAGCACCTGTTCCTTTCCTCTATTTTATACCTCCTTGACTTTTATAGAACTGCACTTCCTCCAGTCCACTCATGTGACTTCAACATGATTTGTCTAGGGTTGATTGTGTCATCCACACTGAAAGGTCAGCCAGAATAATTCGGGGCGGGGGGGGGGGGGCAGTCAGTGGGTGTGGATGTGTGAAAGAGACCATTCTTTTTGGTAAGAGCAGGAAGTAAGTCAATTGCAAATAGCTGGAAGCAAGCCATTTTCCTTAACACATGGAGAAAAAGTCTTTAGTAAGAGGTATTAAAGCCAAGCAGGAGCAAGCAGAGATTTGAAATGAATGAAGAGAGTACATCTTGAAGACATTACATTTGACCTCTGAACAACATGGGGGTTATAGGCACTGACCCCTTGTGCAATAAAAAATTACATATAACTTTTGACACCCCCCAAAAAACTTAATAGCCTGTTGACCGAAGGCCTTTCTGATAACGTACACATATTTTGTACATGTATCATATACTGTATTCTTATAATGAAGTAAGCTAGAGAAAAGAAAATGTTACTAAGAAAATCATAAGGAAGAAAAAATAGACTTACAGTACTATATTGTAAAAAAATCCTCACATAAGTGGACCCTTGTAGTCCAAACCCATATTTTTCAAGAGCCAACTGTACTTGAGTCTGTTGAACCAGTTAAACCTGAGATGTTAAAAAGATACAAAGAGCAGATGCCCACCTTACTCTACACTCTTTGAATCTCCATTTACATGGACATACAGATTTAAGTATCATTTTGCTTAAACTAAGTTGAATTACCATTCTAACATGTTGTAAAACCATTATATATATATATATATATATATATATATATATATATATATATATATATATCTTAAAACCATCATATAAATACACACACACACACACACACAAACTTAGGGGCTTAATATAAAAAGAGAAGACTAGTAACTAGGGCAGTGCCTTCAAGAAGATAAAGTCAGGACCAACGGGTACGAGTTCAAGGGGGATAGGTGGTGAGCTTTATACAGAGAACTGTCTGAAGAATCTGAAAAGTCCTTACATTAAATGAGATGCCACTTGAACAGAAACATTATGAATCCCTGGAGTTTTCAAGTAGAGGCTATGTGGGTACTGTATTATAAAAATGCACGCTTTGGATAGACGGTTTCAGTAGAAAACATCTAAGGTTCCTTAAACTCTGGGATTCTATTAGTCTCCAAAGACAAAACACACAAGTGGAAGTACCATTGGGGAAACATTATTCCCCATAAATATTATTCCCCATAAATTTATTTTCATAATTTCTTAGGCTGAGTACTGCCCCAGATAAAGAACCGTTCATGGAAGATACTAACCATAAACAAGCTAATGTTACATTATTAGGCAACAAAATTTCAAGAAGAGATCAAAGGCAAGTTATCAGTTGGTAAATTATAAAAATTGTGTTGAGATAAAATAAGAGAACCTGTCTGGGAAAAAATGGCAATGCACAAATATAGTAATTTCAAAGGAAACACTCAACAACCCACCTAAATTTCCTGACTCTGAAATGTGAATTTCATACTTACATATGGCAATAAATGTACTATATTTTTTAATATCAAAAAAGGAAAAATTGAGGATAGTGCAATTTTACTTTTCAGTGACATATTGGTTATTCATGTCTTGTTACTATTATCCTTTTGGTTCCAGTATACTATAAAATAGTAAGGAGAAAGTATGTAATTATTCCACATCTACATATTTACATGACCTATCTGGACACTTAAAATTCTAAAGAATAAAAAAAAAGGAACTTCAGGTTTCCAAAATGGTATACTTTTCTCATAGATGATATATTCAAATAACATTTTCATCATCCAAAATTGAAACAAATACTAAAAAGGTGAAAAGTGATGACCAGCCTCTGAACTTATTACAACTAGAAGGCTAGTATTACGAATCAACAATAGAATATTTTTCCTCTATGAATTAAAGATCCATCAACTGCTCTGTTCTATACTTGCAAATCAGTCAGTCATTAAAAAAAAAACCAATTAAGTGCTTTAGAAATTCAACAAAAGGAAAATTCATCACGGAGGTCATATGAATTTGCAAGGGATTAACAGCTCACTGCAGAAAGACATCAAAAGAAAATAAGAGTCTTATTCATGGAATATAATAGTTTATCTGAAGGAAAAAGATTTTTGCCATATGGCTAGAGGTACTAAACAAGTTCGAGTAGACTCAAAGAAGATTGTTTATTTATATAAAGAAAATCTTTCTCACAGAAAATAAAAGTACAGTGTCATCGCAATAGTACAATAGATTACAATCAATAAAGCTCCTGGCTCACAATTTTTGCTTAGATCTTGAGAATGGACTCTGTGTGTGCTGATGCATATTTCCCTTGACCTAATAATATAAACTGCATTTGATACTTTACATTAAAAATACTATATAAAAATAAGAGAAAAATGGGCTAGGTATAAAGAAGTTAATGAACAGATTTTTAAAAAGATGATGCTAGGAGAAGATAAGATCTTACTTTATTGCAAATATCAATCTTTACCTTTATTGAGGTAAAAAGAATAAATATATATACATAATTCATGTACACATTACCTTTTTTACACTAAAAATTAAGAGTTACATTTATTTGTCTTTAATTCTTTCTGGTTTAGAAAACTTATAATTGAGGGGCGCCTGGGTGGCGCAGTCGGTTAAGCGTCCGACTTCAGCCAGGTCACGATCTCGCGGTCCGTGAGTTCGAGCCCCGCGTCAGGCTCTGGGCTGATGGCTCGGAGCCTGGAGCCTGTTTCCGATTCTGTGTCTCCCTCTCTCTCTGCCCCTCCCCCGTTCATGCTCTGTCTCTCTGTCCCAAAAATAAATAAAAAACGTTGAAAAAAAATTAAAAAAAAAAACAACTTATAATTGGTATTTTACTTTAAAAAACAATAAAATTCACAAAAATGTTCCTTTGACAATTCTAAATGAACTGAAATCAGTTGGCTTTCTTTGAAATGCTTCACTTATACTTTCCTTAATAATGGTTTCAGGCTTTCTCAACCATACTTTAATCTCATGGATTTCTAATAATCTGAAACCTGTGGAGTTTTAACAATTTCACAATTTATTATTTAAATTGAAATACTGAAGTAGAAATTATTCAGAAACAAACGTTATAAATGCTCATCTATGAAAATTATATTCTAAAAATGTTGAGCAAGGGCATATATGAAAAAAATGTTTACACCAGAATTAGAAAATTAAGGCAATAAGATCACCTCTCTCTTATAAAAATACACAAATGTATATATTTAAGAACCCAAAAATAAAAGCAACCAGCCACTGTTTGGAGTCTGCAACCTGCAAAATTCAACCTAAATGTACTGGATTTGAGGACTACAGCTCTTTGTTTAATAATAACGCTAATGAAAAGTCTTCTGTACATCTGTACATATATTTGCACAGGCAAATGTACCTAAGCATTACTATGCCATCTTTTCTTCACCTAAATTTTGAGATCTTGATAGCTGAAAAAAACAGGGAGATAAAAGAAAAAGATAGGAACTTGAAAACCTGTCTCTTAAGTTTATGATCATTGAAGACTAGGACAGAAACCATCATGACTCTGCCTTTTGAACCATCATTTACCTACGGAAGGGCAACAGGTTCCATTCCCCACCTCCCCCACCAAGAACAGGAGTGGGTACACCAATTTGCGTAATTCCAAATCAAGTGCAGCAACTCCATTTTTCATTTGCTTAACTTCCTAGCCCCACCTTTTAGCAGACAAGAGACTGTTTCTTTAAAAAATAATGCTGAGTTAGCACACAAACCAGTTCTATTTGCCAAATGTAGAGGGTTCCTGCAAATCTTGTGGGTATGTGTAAATGAATTCCATTATCTTTTCTTTTTTTTCTATAACTAAGAAGAGGGGATGGGGAGCAAACTGTCTTGTATTTACTCTAGCCTGATAGTGGTAATATATGTGTGACATATATTTACCCTTGAAATGCAAATGTGCTTTAGAAATTGGCCAGTACCCCATTGAAGTTGACTGATGACTGACAGAAGGTTATAATACACCCTGCCTCATGCAGGCTGTAAGGAAACCTTGAGCTGAAAATATAGGGGAAATTCCTTTCTAACAAGAAAAATCCTTCAGGTCAAGCTTATAAGGTCTCAACATTTGGATTTTAAAGTTTTCTGGAATTTCTATGACAGAAATGGTGTGGGATTTCAGGTAAACAAGAAAATATTAATATTGTTTCACTAAGATATTTTCAATGAAATTGTCTGCATGTTTTGTATTTACAGTTTTATATTGTTCACCACTTTATTTTCACATTGCTTCCTTCTCCCTGGGATTCTATTCTAGTGACACTTTTTAATCACTAGAGCCACTCTAAGATTTGCTAATTCAATAAGTACAGTTTCAGTCTACATTTCTTCAGTGAGCATCAGAAAGACAGTTAAAATTTAATATCACAAATGGCATAAAGCAGCATGACTGGTAAGAATATTGAGGGAGGTGCCTGAGTGGTTCAGTCAGTTGAACATCTATCTGACTCTCCATTTCGGCTCAGGTCATGATCTCACAGTTTGTGGGATAGAACCTCATGTCAGGCTTTGCACTGAAAGTGCACAGCCTGCTTGGGATTCTCTCTCTCTCCCTCTCTCTGCCCCTCCCCCCCTCTCAAAATAAATAAACATTAAAAACAAAAAAAAGAATACTGAGAATCTGTTTTTCTTTTTTACTTTTGTGACCTTGAAGAAGTTACTTAATCTTTTTGAATCTCAGTTTTCTCAACTACAAATTAAAAGGATTAAATCAAAAGACCTCTAAACTTCCCTTTAGACATCATTCTCTAAAATGTTTAAGATTTCCCTGCAAAAATAAGCTATATATCCCTGCAAAACTTTGCCACAGCTCTTTATGCCTGCAACAGATGGAAGACTGTACAGGAAAATCTTTAGCATCCAGATTAGCTGGCTGGCTCCAGTAAAATAACTATAATAAACACTCATCTTTCAGACTGTACAATTTTTTAATCATTGAAAGGGCTGGCCTGGATTTTAATTTAGTGACACCTATGAGGGAAAAAAAAAGACTTCCTGGTCAAACTAATCAGGTAGAGAATATTTATAGGAAAAAGACATAATATCAGCTGGTTTATCACCATTAAATTGTTATAAAAAATAACTTTCTTTTCTTTAAAGCAAGTTTTTTGGGGGAAAGGTTTTTTATAACAAATTAAATTTCTTTACTAGACATGAGTCATCCAAGTTTTCTATCTATTCTTGTTTCAGTTTTGGCATGCTATCTTTTTTTCAAAGAATTTGTCCTTTTATCTTTGTTGTTTTGCACATAGTAGGCATGAAGTCATTCACATCCCTTTATTTTTAATATTGGCATTTGTGTTTTAACTCTTCTTTTTCTTAATAAGTTTTGTAACGACCTTACAAAATTTATTATTGCTTTCAAAGAATCAACTTTTGGATTTGTTAATTTGCTATATTGTTTCTCTGTTATTTATTTCATTGCTTTCTTATTTCTATAATGAATGTTAAATGTGCACTTAAAAAGAATGTATATTGCACAGTTGTTGAATGTAGTCTTGTACAAATGTCAATTAGGTCAATTAGGTCAATTAGTTGGTAGCTTGTTCAAAGCTGCGATAACACTATTTATTCTTTTGACTAATTTTCCTATTACTAAAAGAGGCATGGGAAAAATTTCCAGGCATACTTATGAAGTTGTCCATTTTACTCTTTAATCCTGTCAATTTTTGCTTTATTTACATTGAATATTTCTAAGGCATACACATTTAGGATTATTATCTAATTCTGAAAATTGACCCTTTTACAATTATGAAGTGTCCTCTTTATCTCTGGAAATAGTCCTTGAAGAGTACTTTGATGTTAATATGACCACTCTAGCACTCTTCTGCTAGCTTTTGTTCATTGTTTTATCTTTTTCTATCCTTTTACTTCCAATTAATGTCTTTACATTCATGTTTTAGAGAGAGCTGAGAGTTGTTCTTGCTTTTTTATCCATCCTGAGAAGCTCTTTCATTTACATATAATGTTTACATTGTATATTTAATATAAATGTTGCTACAGTTGGGTTTAAGTCTATTTTGTATTTGTTTTTTATTCACTCAATATGTTCCCATTTCCTGTCTTCTTTTAGTATTCCATTTAGTTTTAGGTATTCCATTTCAGTTTCTAGAGTATCTTTTAGGTTTGCCTTTTTGTATTAGTGGTTGCTCTAGGAATTGTAACATGCATTCTTAATTACCACACTCTGTTTAGAATTAATACTGTTATACATAAAATGAAAGAAACTTGCAAGAGAATAGCTCCATTTCTGTTGCTATTATTGTCACACATACTTGTATCTACCTAACTTATAAGTAACATAATAATGTTATAATTTTCCCTTAAATGGTCAATTTTAAAGAAATTTTTAAAAATTATTCTTTTAAATTGATCAACATATATTTTCTATTTTCAATGTTCTTTATTTCTTCTTGTAGATTAAAGTTCCCATCAGATGTCATTTCCTTTCATCATGAAGAACTTTCTTTGAAATTTGTGAAGGGCATATCATCTGGTAATAAATTCTCATTTCTTTAATTTAACTGCAAATTGCTTTTTCAGCCTCAATGTTGTGTGATAGTTTCATTTGATATAAAATTATCAGTTGATAGTTTTTTTTTCTTTCAGAACTTTATATAATTTCATTACCTTCTGTCCTCCATCATTTCTGATGAGAAGACATCCATCATTCTTAAAATTGTAACTTTCCTTATAATGTACATTCCCCACAGCTCCCTGCTTATTTCCAAAGTTTTTTCTTTGCCTTTGATTGTCAACTCTTACTATACTTGTCTTCATGGGGTTTTTCTTGTATTTATCTTGCTTATATTTGATGATCTTGGATATGTAAAGATGTTATTTCATTAAATTTAGGAAAAATTCAGCCATTATTACTTCAACTGTTTTTTTTTTTCTGCCTCTTTTTATTTCTCTTCTCCTTCTGAGACTCCAATTCATATATGGTAGTCCATTTGATATTAGATTATAGGTCATTCAGGTTTTGTTCATTTTGTTTCTCCATTATGGTTTACTTTGCTTCAGATTAGTTTCTATTGATCTATAAGTTTACTGACCTTTTCTACTGCATTTTCCAACATGCTGTTAAACGTACTCAATTGTATTTTCATATCAATACCATATTTCTCAGTTTCAGAATTTTTATTTGATTATTTTGTATAGTTTCTATTTCTGCACTGGCATTGTCTATTATTTTTTTTAATATGAAACTTATCGTCAAATTGGTTTCCATACAACACACAGTGCTCATCCCAACAGGTGCCCTCCTCAATGTCCATCACATACTTTCCCCTCCCTCCCACCCACCGTCAACCCTCAGTTTGTTCTCAGTTTTTAAGTCTCTTATGGTTTGCCCACTTCCCTCTCTGTAACTTTTTTTTCCCTTCCCCTCCCCCATGGTCTTCTGTTAAGTTTCTCAGGATCCACATAAGAGTGAAAACATACGGTATCTGTCTTTCTCTGCCTGACTTATTTCACATAGCATAATACCTTCCAGTTCCATCCATGTTGAAGCAAATGGCATGATTTCATTCTTTCTCATTGCCAAGTAGTATTCCATTGTATATATAAACCACATCTTCTTTATCCATTCATCAGTTGATGGACATTTAGGCTCTTTCCATAATTTGGCTATTGTTGAAAGTGGTGCTATAAACTTTGGGGTACAAGTGCCCCTATGCATTAGCACTCCTGTATCCCTTGGGTAAATTCCTAGCAGTGCTATTCCTGGGTCATAGGGTAGATCTATTTTTAATTTTTTGAGGAACCTCCACACTGTTTTCCAGAGCAGCTGCACCAGTTTGCATTCCCACCAACAGTGCAAGAGGGTTCCAATTTCTCCACATCCTCACCAGCATCTATAGTCTCCTGATTTGTTCATTTTAGCCACTCTGACTGGTGTGAGGTGGTATCTCAGTGTGGTTTGGATTTGTATTTCCCTGATGAGGAGTGACACCGAGCATCTTTTCATGTGCCTGTTGGCTATCCGGATGTCTTCTTTAGAGAAGTGTCTATTCATGTTTTCTGCCCATTTCTTCACTGGGTTATTTGTTTTTCGGGTGTGGAGTTTGGTGAGCTCTTTATAGATTTTGGATACTAGCCCTTTGTCTGATATGTCATTTGCAAATATCTTTTCGCATTCTGTTGGTTGCCTTTTAGTTTTGTTGATTGTTTCCTTTGCAGTGCAGAAGGTTTTCATCTTCATGAGGTCCCAAGAGTTCATTTTTGCTTTTAATTCCCTTGCCTTTGGGGATGTGTCAAGTAAGAAATTGCTACAGCTGGAATCAGAGAGATTTTTTCCTGCTTTGTCCTCTAAAGTTTTGATGGTTTCCTGTTGCAGGGAGTATGGCTGGAATCGCAAAAGATGAGTCCACAAACAAAGTGCACTTAAGTGAAGGTCCTCATACTCGAGTGGGAATGAGGCCCTGACTCCAGAATGAAGCTTCTTTTTATTAGGATAATTGCTAAAGACTACGTGCATAAAGTCAGCTAAGCAAGTGTGTTAATCAACCTAATTTAGCTTTTCAAGGTTGAATTTCAAGTTAATTGGTTTCTATAACACTAGGAAGGGTCACATGTGAAGGAGGAACCAGCCTTGGAAAATGTTAATGGCTCTAGGCATTCCTTACAAGCCGCAGCCTTGTTCAGCTGTGCAAAAATGTCCTAAGGCCTTGCACCTTCTCCAGCCCTTCCATTTTGAAGCCTTTTCCTTTGATGCTTCTCTCTTGCATCTCACAGTTTCCTGTCTCATATTCAGGTCCTTCATCCTTTTTGAATTTATTTTTGTGAATGGTGTACGAAAGTGGTCTAGTTTCATTCTTCTCCATGTTGCTGTCCAGCGCTCCCAGCACCAGTTGTTAAAGAGACTGTCTTTTTTCCATTGGATATTCTTTCCTGCTGTGTCAAAGATTATGTGGCCATACTTTTGTGGGTCCAATTCTGGAGTCTCTATTCTATTCCATTGGTCTATGTATCTGTTTTTGTGCCAATACTGTGCTGTCTTGATGATTACAGCTTTGTAGCAGACTACAGTCTGAGATTGTGATGCCTCCCACTTTGGTTTTTTTATTCAATATTACTTTAGCTATTCAGGGTCTTTTGTGGTTCTATAAAAATTTTAGTATTGTTTGTTTCAGCTTCAAGAAGAATGTTGGTGCAATTTTGATTGGGATTGCACTGAAAGTGTAGATAGCTTTGGGAAATATTGACATTTTGACAATATTTATTCTTTCAATCCATGAGCACAGAAAGTTTTTCCATTTCTTTGCATCTTCTTCAATTTCCTTCATGAGCTTTCTATAGTTTTCAGCATACAGATGTTTTACATCTTTGTTTAGGTTTATTCCTAGGTATTTTATGCTTCTTGGTGCAATTGTGAATGGGATCAGTTTCTTTTTGTCTTTCTGTTGCTTCATTGTTAGTGTATAAGAATGCAACTGATTTCTATACATTGATTTTGTATCTTGAAACTTTGCTGAATTCATGTATCAGTTCTAGCAGACTTTTGGTGGAGTCTGTCGGATTTTCCATGTATAATATCATGTCATCTGCAAAAAGTGAAAACTTCACTTCATCTTTGCCAATTTTGATGCCTTTGATTTCCTTTTGTTGTCTGATTGCTGATGCTAGAACTTCCAACACTATGTTAAACAACGGCGGTGAAAGTGGACATTGCTGTCGTGTTCCCGATCTCAGGGGGAGAGCTCTTAGGTTTTCCCCATTGAGGATGATATTACCTGTTGGCTTTACATAAGTGGTTTCTATAATGTTTAAGTATGTTCCTTCTATCCCGACGTTCTCGAGGGTTTTTATTAAGAAAGGATGCTGAATTTTGTCAAATGCTTTTTCTGCATCGATTGACAGGACCATATGGTTCTTATCTTTTCTTTTATAAATGTGATGTATCACGTTGATTGATTTGCGAATGTGGAACCAGCCCTGCAGCCCAGGAATGAATCCCACTTGATCATGGTGAATAATTCTTCTTATATGCTGTTGAATTCAATTTTCTAGTGTCTTGTTGAGAATTTTTGCACCCATAGTCATCAGGGATATTGGCCTGTAGTTCTCTTTTTTTGCTGGGTCTCTGTCTGGTTTAGGAGTCAAAGTAATGCTGGCTTCATAGAATGAGTCTGGAAGTTTTCCTTCCCTTTCTATTTTTTGGAACAGCTTGAGAAGGATAGGTATTATCTCTGCTTTAAACGTCTGGTAGAACTCCCCTGGGAAGCCATCTGGTCCTGGACTCTTATTTGTTGGGAGATTTTTGATAACTGATTCCATTTCTTTGCTGCTTATGGGTCTGTTCAAGTTTTCTATTTCTTCCTGTTTCAGTTTTGGAAGTGTGTGGGTGCTTCAGAAATTGTCCATTTCTTCCAGGTTATCGAGTTGTTGGCATGTAATTTTTCATAGTATTCCCTGATAATTGCTTATATTTCTGAGGGATTGGTTGTAATAATTCCATTTTCATTCATGATTTTATCTATTTGGGTCCTCTCCCTTTTCATTTTGAGAATCTTGGCTAGAGGTTTATCAATTTTGTTTATCTTTTCAAAAAGCCAACTCTTGGTTTCATTGATTTGCTCTACAGTTTTTTTTTTAGATTCTATATTGTTTATTTCTGCTCTGACCTTTATTATTTCTCTTCTTCTGCTGGCTTTGGGGTGTCTTTGCTGTTCTGCTTCTATTTCCTTTAGGTGTGCTGTTAGATTTTGTATTGGGGATTTTTCTTGTTTCTTGAGATAGGCCTGGATTGCAATGTATTTTCCTCTCAGGACTGCCTTCACTGCATCCCAAAGCGTTTGGATTGTTGTATTTTCATTTTCATTTGTTTCCATATATTTTTAAGTTTCTTCTCTAATTGCCTGGTTGACCCATTCATTCTTTAGGAGGGTGTTCTTTAACCTCCATGCTTTTGGAGGTTTTCCAGACTTTTTCCTGTGGTTGATTTCAAGTTTCATAGCATTGTGGTCTGAAAGTGTGCATGGTATGATCTCAATTCTTGTATACTTATGAAGGGCTGTTTTGTGACCCAGTATGTGATCTATCTTGGAGAATGTTCCATGTGCACTCGAGAAGAAAGTACATTCTGTTGTTTTGGGATACAGAGTTCTAAATATATCTGTCAAGTACCTCTGATACAATATATCATTCAGGGCCCTTGTTTCCTGTTTATTCTCTGTCTAGATGATCTATCCATTGTTGTAAGTGGAGTGTTAAAGTTTCTTGCAATTACCACATTCTTATCAATAAGGTTGCTTATGTTTGTAATTGTTTTATATATTTGGGGGTTCCCATATTTGGTGCATAGACATTTATAATTGTTAGCTCTTCCTGATGGGTAGACCCTGTAATTATTATAAAATGTCCTTCTTCATATCTTGTTACAGCCTTTAATTTAAAACTAGTTTGTTGGATATAAGTAAAACTCCAGCTTTCTTTTAACCTCCAGTAGCATGATAGATAGTTCTCCATCCCCTCACTTTCAATCTGAAAGTGTCGTCTGGTCTAAACTGAGTCTCTTGTAGACAGCAAATAGATAAGTCTTGGTTTTTTTATCTATTATGATACCCTATGTCTTTTGGTTGGAGCATTTAGTCAATTTACATTCAACGTTATTATTGAAAGATATGGGTTTAGAATCATTGTGATGTCTATAGGTTTCATGCTTGTAGTGGTGTCTCTGGTACTTTGTGGTCCTTGCAGCATTTCACTCACAGAATCCCCCTTAGGATCTCTTGTAGGGCTGGTTTAGTGGTGATGAATTCCTTCAGTTTTTGTTTGTTTGGGAAAACTTTTATCTCTCCTTCCATTCTGAATGACAGTCTTGCTGGATACAGGATTCTTGGTTGCATTTTTTTGTTGTTGTTGTTCATCACATTGAAGATTTCCTGCCATTCCTTTCTGGCCGCCACGTTTTAGTAGATAGGTCTGCTACTACCCTTATATGTCTACCTTTGTATGTTAGGGCCTGTTTATCCCTAGGTGCTTTCAGAATTCTCTCTTTATCCTTGTATTTTGCCAGTTTCACTATGATATGTCATGCAGAAGATCGATGCAAGTTACATCTGAAGGGAGTTCTCTGTGCCTCTTGGATTTCAATGCCTGTTTCCTTCCCCAGATCAGGGAAGTTCTCAGCTATAATTTGTTCATGTACACTTTATGCCCCTTTCTCTCTCTTCTTCTTCTTCTGGAATTGATATGATACGAAATTCATTCTGTTTGATTACATCACTTAGTTCTCTAATTCTCCCCTCATACTACTGGATTTTTTTCTCTTTTTCTCATCTTCCTCTATTTCCATAATTTTATCTTCTAATTCACCTATCCTTCCTCTGCCTCTTCAATCCGTGCTATGGCTGCCTACATTTTCTTTTCACCTCATTTATAGAATTTTTTAATTCATGGAGACTGTTTTTTAGTCCCTTGATCTCTGTAGCAATAGATTCTCTGCTGTCCTCTATGCTCTTTTAAACCCCAGCGATTAATTTTATGACTATTGCTCTAAATTCTTGTCCCATTATATTGCTTAAATCGGTTTTGACCAATTCGTTAGCTGTCGCTACTTCCTGGAGTTTCTTTTGAGGAGAATTCTTCTGTTTCATCATTTTGGCTACTTTTCTGTCCCTTATGCATTTTAAAAGCTTGTGTGCTCTGCACCTGCAAGCACTATCATGTTAAAGTAGGATTATACATGGTCCAGGGCCTGGCCCTTCAAGAGGTGTTTTTTTCGGGGATTGTTACTTGCTCTCTGTTGTGACTTTGGTTATTTTATTACCCTGCTCGTAGTAATATTTTGTACCCTCCACCAGGTGTGCTTTGATTTGTTCCTTGGAGTAGCCCTGTAGAGGAAAACAGACAAACAGGAGACAAAAACACGCAAGCACACAAACAAAAAATACAAACAAATAAACAAAAACAAAAGCTTAAAGACTAAAAACAAAAAACCCATAAACACCGACTACAAGTAAAGAAGAGGGTGGAGGTAATGCTTATGGAAGAGCACATACAAAGAGAGAAATGACAAGGGGGGTGGGGGGGGGGGAGAATAAACGATGATTAGCCAGAGAGACTAAAAGGCTTAATCCAGAGGGAGGAAAATAAAGAAGGAGGCAGGGAAAACGAAAGGAAGATAAAATTACCCAGATAGAGAAGCTATATGGCTTGATTATTCCACAGAGAGAGAAAGGAGTGTAAAGAAGGAGGTGTAGAACATGTATGAAGACAATGGATTAAATATGTCTGTTTAGATAGACCAATAACCAAAGTAACCAGCCTAGGGGAGGGAAGAGATAAGGAGGAGAAATGGGGGAGAGGGGGTTAGAATATATCTATATATCCAGAATTGACCTAGAGTTAATCCAGGCAATGCTGATCACTTGTCAGGAGGGGCTATCTGCAGGGTCTGTGCTGCTCTGGTGGATACACAGTTACCCAGTGCAAGGGCATGTGTGTTGGCGAAATCTGAACCCACCTCCACTATGGGCCCGGGGAGTGATCCCTCTGAGGCCCCACTTCGGTGGTGGTGGTGGTGGTGGGGTGGTGGGGGGGATGGTGATTCCCCCAGTCTCTTCTCCACGGAGCCAGACTCAGTGGACTCCATTTGAGTCTTCCTCAATGTGTTGTGGGTGCAGACAGGGAGCTCCTTCTCACTCCACCAACTCCCCTGACCCTGCGTTTGGCTAGGATTCAAAGTCCCACTCTGTGTGCTCTGGCACTGGGGAAGCACCTCTCTGTGCAGCGATATGTGGTCCCAGCTGGCTTTGTCTGTGCCACCGCATTTCAGGGAGGACCGACTTCTCCTATTGCAGACTGAGAGCTGCTGCCCTCACCGCAAGCCCCCAGGGTGGCGCACACAGGCAGGCTTTGTCTTTTCCCACAGCACTCCAGGCAAACGGCCGCCTTATACTCCTGCAGACTGTGCCCTCCGCCCAGCCACTGTGCCCAGGCGTGGCAGATGCAGGCAGGTTTTGTACTATCGCACAGCCCTCCAGGGAGGGAACCACTTTCTCCAGCTGCATACTGAGCCTATGACCTACCACCACACCCAGGCCTGGCTCCCCTCCTCCCCAGGTGCGGGAACAGGGAGTCAGCCCCTGTCTGAAGAAAGCCCCACAGTTAGAGACCGGATCCCTCTCAGTCTCAGTCTGCGGTCTTTCTCCTGTCCAGCTATGGTCCTGCACTCCCCTAGCCGCTCTTTCTCTTCCTTTTGTCCATCTGCAGAAGGGAGTCCCTCCCCTCCGTGACCATGCAGACTTTTTTTTTTATCTCCCCCAGTTGGTAGTTACCCACCTATTTTTTTTCCAGCTTTCCCATTTTCTTTCTAGTAGATTCAGTCTCTTTTCCTCCCAGGCTCTGGTGTTCAAAGTCCTTTGGCTTCTACATTTCCTTGTTTGAGAGATGCTGGACGTATGGATCCCTCTACTTCTCCGCCATGTTGGCCCTCTCCCCGCTGGCATTCTCTATTATTATGAACATCTTTTCCTTTAAGTTCTTGAACATTAACAATAGCTACTTTAAAGCTCTTTGCCCATTAATTCCAACATCTGGGATATCTTTTTCTTTGATGTAAATCAGATTTTCCTGTTTCTTCATGTCTAGTATTTTATTTGTTGTATACTAAACATTTTACATTATACAGATTCTGAATTCTGTTACTGTCCTTGGCAGAATGTTGGGTTTGTTTTTTTCATTCTATTTGGTGGCCAAATTACTAGTTTATCATCTTGAACTTGTCAAGGCTTAATTTTACACTTTCATTAGGGCAAATCAATTTGTTTTGTCCTTAGTACTTAGGTGAATCCTTTAGTCCTAAGACACAGTTTCCACTCCTTAGGTTTTTGCCTTCTAAGATTTCTATGGAAAGAATGAGGTGCTCACTAACTCCCCATCACTCAATGGGACTTAAACTCCAATTTTTAACTACTTCCATTGTGAACAGCAATGAAAAGTATGCCTAGGCTTTAAGTTAAATCGATGTAAAGAGTCTATCTTGTTCACGCTGTCTTTAGCACATAAAACAGCAAGTGTTTAATATTTGTTGTTAAATGAATAAACTATAAAAGACTGAAAGAAAATTTTCTCAAAAAAACAAAATACAAATCTGTTTTTCCTTTGCCTCTGGACATTGTTCACTTATGCAATTGTATTTACTGGGTTCAGCTATATTCCAGAGATTATGTGAGGAGCTTTAAATAAAAGTGCAAACAGAATCAACAATCCTTGCCTTAACAGAGGTTGAAATTTTAGTCAGAGATCATTCTGGCACAATTTATAGTATCATAGCTATGTGTCTATAATTAAAGAACCTAGGTTTGAATCTAGCTCCATTGCCAACTAGCTGGATGACCCTAAATGAGATATTCAACCTCACTTTTCTCATCCATAAAATGGTGATAACAAAAATACTTACTTCATTGTGTTCTTAACAGGAGTTATATGAAAGTACAAAGTCAAGTACATAATAAGTCCAGACTGAGTGCTATGGCTAAACTTATTATAAGACTAGGTCTCCAGTAATATCCAATCTTAAACTGGACAGCTGTTAACTGAGTATTTAAAAAATGTTTTAATGTTTATTTATTTTTGAGAGAGACAGAGACAGAATGTGAGTGGGTTGGGGCAGAGAGAGAGGGAGGCACAGAATCTGAAGCAGGCTCCAGGCTCCGAGCTGTCAGCACAGAGCTTGACGCAGGGCTTGTACTCACAAGCTGTGAGATCATGACCTAAGCTGAAGTCGGACATTCATCCGACTAAGCCACCCAGGCACCCCTGTTTACTGAATATTTAAATAATTGCATTGCATTTTTCATAGCCATATTTGGCCTAGATTTTCCATAAGTGCAATTCCATAGTACTTGAAACTTAGAGTCATATATATTTTGGAAATCATATTTTTTTTTAATTTTAGGAAATTAATATAGTATATTTACAATATATTATGTAACACTCAAGCAGGGTCTGAGGCAGTGTCCTGATACAAAACACATCAATATTAATTAGCTAATGTAATTAATGTTAATATGTAGGCAAAATGTGAATATCCACATAAAATAGGAAAAGTAAAAACCGAATAATCATAATCACTTGTCACTTGAGGTCAGGTTTTTGACACCAAGTAATTTTAGTACCACCTTAAGTGACATCAACTTTCAGTTTCTGGAGCTTTCTGAATTTTGGAATTATGGAGGAGGAATTATGGACCTTGTAGAGCCACATATTTTGAGTAAATAAGAAGAGGAATGAAGAAGGATATAAAGTAGAAGAAGGTAGCCTGAATAATATATTTCAATAAACTTGTATTTACTGGGGGCTTAGAGTTCCAAACTGGTAGCTTCTGACAAACTTCAGTCTCCAAGGTGTACCCCTTTACTATATGCATCTGGATGGCCTGGCACAGTGCTTTGCACCTCATTAGTCCTAGATAATATTTGGTGGGTTAATGAATGAATGTATTACCAGTAAATAAGAAAGCACAAGTGTGAAACTTCCCTTTCTGAGAACGTTCACTGTTACCTTTCCACAATCCATTCTTTCCCTCACACTGTCCAATCTATCTCATAAAATCAATAGTTTTTCACAAGTTTGTTAACAAATTTGATACATATAACAGCAAAGAAATCTTAACACTCTCTCTGAGTCATTGAAAGACATGCTTTTACCATAGTGAATTATAGTACCCTGTTTCTAATAAACAAAATAGATGAAACATTATATACTATTGTTTACACTGATTTTCTCAGCTACTACATAGTAAGCTTCAGCCTGGTCTACTGAATGCTCATTAATATACTCAAAAAAAAAAAGATTTTTTTTCTCCTTGCCTTAGTCAAATTAAATGGAAGCACTAAAACATATACGTTAAAAACTCAAGCTTTCAATCACATGCACTTCTTTAAACGTAGATACCTAAGTAAGGATAAAACCAAAACAAGCACATTAATTTATACTTTTCTGCTATCACATAAAGATATACCTGGGTGGCTTTGGTTCTGGTTGGATAGGCTGTTGCTCTTTCTTCAGTAAGGTTTTCTAGAATAGAGAAAGAAGAGTTGACATAAGTAGGAAAACAACTTCAATGTAAAATTCTAATTTCACTAATGTTCTATTATCAAAGGGAGAAGGAACCATTCCATTCTAATCTATATCACAAACCTAAACACTGATGTAAATTTGTAAGTATACTATGAACTGAAACATCCAAGATGGAGTCAGGAATGTCAAAGGCCCTAGAATGTCAGGATCCAGGAGACCACCGGGGAAATGAACAACTACAAGTGGATGGAACATAAACTTTTAGACTGTGCTGGGCACAAATGGCTACATCGTGTTGCAGGTCTCAGAATGAAGCTTATATCACTGAATTCCAACCTAACAACTAGCATAGTAACATACCCTAAATAGACTAAAGTTAATTATTTTTACCTACACCAGTCATAATTCTTTCAAAACAACTTATAGAAGCCTGAGGGTTTTGCCTTTATATACTCTTTCTCCTCCCTCAGGTTCCTCCTGAATCTGTGTCTCCTGGACTGGAATTCCTAAAGACCTCAAAGAAACTTTTGGTCTGCTTTGCAGCCTAAGTACTTTTCTGTTTGACAATACTCAGAGGAGTATGATCATTGTACTTCCTCCAGCATCTTTTGGCACCCAGGAATACAGTTCCTACCAATCATTTCAGTGAAAAAATATCCATACAAATCTATTACAGATGAGAATTTATTTATTTATTTATTTATTTATTTATTTATTTATGTGTTCCCTGTCTTATAAAAGAGATTCAAGATAGCTTACAAAAAATATAGTACATATGAAAAAGGAAAATAACAAAGCCAGATTAAAGGGAAAATATAGATAGAAAGATAGTATCAAATATTTTCTGATATTTTTGTCACACAGATTTTGTTCTCCATTTCCTAGCTATCAAAATGTATGAACTGAGTTATGTTCCACCAAAATTCATATATTGAAGTCCTAATTCGCAATGTGACAATATTTGGAAATAAGGTCTTTCAGGGGTAATTAAGGTTAAATGTGGTCATAAGGGTGAAGCCCTAATCCAATAGAACTGTTGGCCTTATAAGAAGAGGAATAGATGGCCAGGGACACGTGTGCACAGAGAAACACCAAGAAGCAGCCATCTGTAAGCAAAGGAGAGAAGACTCAGGAGAAATCAACTCTGCCAGCATCTTGATCTTAGACTTCTAGTCTCCAGAAATGTGAGAAAATTAACTTCCATTATATAAGCTACCCACTCTGTGGTATTTTATTATGGCAGGCCTGGCAAACAACGAATACACAAAGTAATGAAGAAAACATGGTAGTTCTGACATTCGCAATGTCTATAAGAGAAGCAAATTTAACTTCTGTGAAAAATTTCTTCCATGAGTTCTTCAAAAGAAGTGTAGTATGTTGTGATGATTAGTTTCAACAGCATTTCTTCAACAATTACATGAGAGTGTTTAATGTGGATTTTTTAAAGACAATTCTTCAATTATCTGTCAACATTGGAAAGAACAACCAGGAAGATAATTCTATAAGACTTAAGAATAACTGGGCCATTCCCTCCCTGGTCATTCTGTGTGATCCAAAGGTTAAACTTATGCCTAGAGGCATTGATGAATTGCATATCTACTTTATAATCTGCCATGACAATTATTTTGCACAAAATATCTTTGGGAAAAAAGTGGTCTCAGATAAGAGGAATTTGAGGAAATCTTGATAAATGAATTAATGGATTTTGGATTGTTGGTTTTGTCTTCTCCCTCAGACTCTATAAGAAGTCAGGAACATAAAATGTCTTGGCTATTGTTATATGGTATGCTCATGATACCACAAGGAAATGCTCATTTTAGTTCTGCTTCTTAAGTTTCAAATATGTCCTTAACCACTATTTGACAACTAAAGCCAAAGAAGTTTTAGAGATATAAAATCTCTAAATCTATAAAGGAAAAACATAAAGACAAGTGAAAGTAAGTTGTGTTTGCATTGCAAACACCCCTCAATATTAGGACATAAGAATGATTGTTTTAAATATTTTAAACAAATTATAAGTCTCCCTTTTAAAGTTACACTCATTCTGTGTCATATTACTCTCTCAGATGCATCTGACTTATATATGTTAATTTTGTATTTGATGCCAATCATTTTTTAAGATCAAAGATTAACTTTTCTTCTAACATTATGTTAAAATGCAACAATCACCTTGAAAATTAGTTTGTAACCTCTCTCAACTATTTGTAACTTTTAGAATTCCCTGATGATGTTTTCATTTTCAAAGTAGGACATCATCTTCAAGAATAATACTGTAATTTTAAAAAAATTATGAGCAACATGTAGGTCATCATAAAACGTGAAGCAGGACCTACATATTTCAAATGTTGCCCTCAAGATGTTCCATGACACATATTCATGGCTACAAAAATACTAATGACTACAAAAATTAATTTTAACCAATATATTCCATACTTTGCACAAAACAATGTGCTTGGCTAAGAACACACTGTCCGTATGTGATACTACTATTTACGTTTGCCAACTTGATTTTTTTTTAACTGCTTCCTTCTTGGCCAGACTAACTGAATTGGCATGCTCTCCATGATGAAGGGTGTCAAGTTTGAAGGCTGCTAAGTAAAACAGTCTCAGACAAACATTCTTGAGGATTTTCAGTACTAAGATAGTCTCTGATTTTTTTTCCAGTTACCCTCTTGCAACTGTATGGCCTTAACAACCTCCATTGCGCCTCTCTCTTCCTATCCTATCTCTTGCTATCAAAAACTGGTTTCTGTTTTGGATCTTTTCCGATTTGAGGGGGGTAGTCTCCATTTTGCAAAATCAGCAGCAGTCCTATTTAAGAGGTCCTGTGGACTTTTGATAAGTATTAGTGTTCTACATATAGATATATTCAAATCTCAAGTCCATTCTGTCTTAATGTTTCAACTCCATTCTTTATCAAAATCTTTCCTTTTCCACAGGTATGACCTGCTTCTTTAAACTATTTCAAGCTCTTTGTCTCTAGATGACCATGCATTTGGAGTGACACATTCTAAATTTTTTTTTTAATTTTATTTTTGAGAGAGACAAGGCACAAGTGAGCAAGGGGCAGAGAGAGAGGGAGAAAGAAAGAGAATCCCAAGTGCGGAGCCTGAAGCAGGGCTCAAACTCAGGAACCACCAAGATCATGACCTGAGCCGAGGTCAGATGCTTAACCAACTGAGCCACTCAGGCACCCTACATTCTAAATACTTGATATAAGATGTAAGTCATTTATTAAACCCTCATGTCAAAATTTTTAAAACTTTTAACAACCTGTGTGTTATTTATTCCAAACCACTTCTCAGACTCCATTCCCCCACATATTTTCTCACATCCTACAATTTAACTGGTACCAAGATTAATTCTGATAATTTACACAATATTATTGCACCTCCAGCTTCTTTTTAGAAGCAGCTGTCTAATCCATCAATTCTTCTTTTCTTTCCAAATTTCATCTGGATTTTTTTTTTCCTTTGGACAATTCTGCGAATTTCTCTCATACTATAATGATTAAATTTTTGATTAACCACAGATGAAATATGGAAGAAAATCTTTCATTTTGCATATTAACTCTAAGACATATTCCTTTTTTTAATGTTTTTATTTATTTTTAAAAGAGACAGACAGAACATGAGCAGGGGAGGGGCAGAGAGAGAGGGGGAGACACAGAATACAAGCAGGCTCCAGGCTCTGAGCTATCAGCACAGAGCCTGATGCAGGGCTCAAACCCACAAACCATGAGATCATGACACAAGCTGAAGTCAGTTGCTTAACTGACTGAGCCACCCAGGCACCCCTCCTAAGACATATTTCTATATTACTAGTATTAGTGTGGAATTCTAGAATATTTTTACTATAAAAAGGTAATCTATTATTGGCATATTACACCTCCAATACTTACCCCAAATGTGGTTAAAGGGTATTTTCTAAATAGCAAGGAATTTTCATAGTTCTAAACAGTTATATGACCCTACCAGAAGTATATATAAACACACCATTAAAGGTAAAGTTAAAGGTTTGTTTAATAGTAGGTAATTGTGAAGATAAAATCATTAATAGCATATACATATAAAATTACAATTACACATTAAAACATGTGAAATAAACTGAAAATCTTTTCCTGCCAGGCTTGACTATTAACACTTGTGTTTCCCCAGTAGAAGTCAGTCATGTCACTAGCACCTTCTGTGAAATAGCAGTAAGCTTCCTCCTTTATATTGCTACTGCTTCTTGTATGAGAAGCAATTTAAAGGGAGGAATGTCAATAGCTTGCACACATGCAGAACCAGAAGGCACCAAACACATCATTCTGGGATTTTTCACAAGTCAGTATCTTTGCATTATTAAATTTTAGAGCTTCCCCAAACACATAAAAACCACAGGAGGATTTTCAAGCCATCTAACTGCCCCTAGGAAGCTGTGATATGCCCAGGAAACCCATGGATATTCAAAATCTCCTCATGCAGCAAGAGCAGCATCCATTTTGGAAGATGTTCTTAGGTGTAGCATTTTCTTCACGGTTCTTAAGAAAAATAGAGGGATTCCAAAGGTAATGCTGGCCACTCAATAATGGCGATGACCTCAAAAAGCCATTCAACTTTCAGATTAGGGAAGACTGAAGAAGGTCTTTAGCTCACCAACACACAGGTTGTTTCTTTACCAGTCACTATATAAAGTTTCTTCAATCTCCAAGAGAAATCAAAACTATAGGAATTTATTCTTCTAAATGCAGGAATTGAAGTATAACATGAAAGACAATAAAAAGACTAATGAGAGGAGGGAGCTGGATGGAGAAGTTTACATTACAATATAAGTCCCTCTGAGGGTTGAAATATATTTGTAAAAGATATAGACCCAGAAAACCACCAGAAGACTAGCAGAACAGACTCTCCGGAGCCAAGCGTAGACAAGACGCCCATGGAAGAGGGTAGGAAGGGTGGTGAGGTGGTGCACACTACACGAACTGGCAGGAGTGAGCCAGGGCGGAAGGGGCAGCCTGCCTGGCAAGTCAGAACCCCCGAAGTCTGGCTTGCAAAAGCTGAGGGGCCGGACTCCGTGAGTTCTGACAGCCAGCAGGACTTAACATCTGGAATGTTAAAGGTCAACAGCTCTGCTCAGAGAGCAGGGAGGGTGAGAGGACGCCGGGAGGGAGAGGTGTTGAGCCCTGGAAGAAAGAGTTCAGCTTGGCAGGGCAACAAAGGCACTGGCAATCACCATCTCCCTCTCCCCACCCCCCAGCAAAATCCCAAAGGGAACCAGTTCCTGTCACCAAACTTGCTTGCACGGTGCAAACACCCAATGCTGTGCTTCCGTGGATCCACCCCTCTGATGGGTCTGCCTCCCTCTTGGTGCTCCAGGGCCGCTGCTGCAGGGGACCACCTGCAGCAAAGCAAGCTAAGCCTACCCCTCCCATCCCTGTGCACCTTGCAGATCCACCCTGGCTAATACACCAGATCCCATCAAAGCTGCACCACAAGTCTGGAAGTGTGCAAATGGCCAAGACAAGGGCCACACAACTCCACAGTGAGTCCTGCCCTGGGTGAGGGGAAGATAAGGTACACACCAGTCTGGCTGCAGTCCCAGTGGTGGGCTGGGGACAGACATCGGGTGTGAATGCGGCCCCGCCCACCAACACAAGTTACTTCAGACAGCACAGGGGAAGTGCCCTGCAGTTCTGCACCACCCCAGGGAATACCCAAAATGATGAAACGGAAGAATTCTCCTCAAAAGAAACTGGAGGAAGTAGCGACAGCTAACGAACTGATCAAAAACGATTTAAGTAATATAATGGAACAAAAATTTAGAATAATACTCATAAATTAATTGCTGGGCTTGAAAAAAGTATAGAGAATCTATTGCGACAGAGATCAAGGGACTAAGAAATAGTCATGAGGAGCTAAAAAATGCTATAAATGAGGTCCAAATAAAATGGAGGCGACCACAGCACGGATTGAAGAGGCAGGGGAGAGAATAGGTGAATTAGAAGATAAAATTATGGAAAAAGAGGAAGATGAGAAAAAAAGAGATAAAAAAATCCAAGAGTATGGGGGGAGAATTAGAGAACTAAGTGATGCAATCAAATGGAACAATATCCATATAATAGAAATTCCTGAAGAGGAAGAGAGAGAGAGAGGGACTGAAGGCGTACTTGAACAAATCATAGCTGAGAATTTCCCTGATCTGGGGAAGGAAAATGGAATTGAAATCCAAGAGGCACAGAGAACTACCTTCAGATGTAACTTGCATTGATCTTCTGTACGACATATCATCATACTGAAACTGGCAAAATGCAAGGATAAAGAGAAAATTCTGAAAGCAGCTAGAGATAAACAGGTTCTAACCTACAAAGGGAGACCCTTAAGACTAGTGCAGACCTATCTACCAAAACTTGGCAGGCCAGAAAGGAATGGCAGGAAATCTTCAATGTGATGAACAAAAAAAATATGCAGCCAAGAACCGTTTATCCAGCAAGTCTGTCATTCAGAATAGAAGGACAGATAAAGGTCTTCCCAAACACACAAAAACTGAAGGAATTAATAACCGTTAAACCTGCCCTAAAAGAGGTCCTAAGGGGGATTCTGTGGGTGAAATGTTGCAAGGACCACAAAGTACCAGAGACATCACTACAAGCATGAAACCTACAAACATCACAATGACTCTGAACCCATATCCTTCAATAATAACACTGAATGTAAATGGACTAAATGCTCCAACCAAAGGAAATAGGGTATCAGAATAGATAAAAAAAGCAAGACCCATCTATTTGCTGTCTACACGAGACTCATTTTAGACCTGAGGACACCTTCAGATTGAAAGTGAGGGGATGGAGAACTATCTATCATGCTACTCAAAGTCAAAAGAAAGCTGTAGTAGCCATACTTATATCAGACAAACTAGACTTCAAATTAAAGACTGTAACAAGAGATGAAGAAGGGAATTTTATAATAATTACAGGGACTATCCATCAGAAGAGCTAACAATTACAAATGTCTATGTGCCGAATATGGGAGCCCCCAAATATACAAAACAATTAACCACAAACATAAGCAACATTATTGATAAGAATGTGGTAATTGCAGGGGACTTTAATACTCCACTTACAACAATGGATAGATCATCTAGACACAGGATCAATAAAGAATCAAGGGCCCTGAATGATACATTAGATCAGATGGACTTGAAAGATATATTTAGAACTCTGCATCCCAAAGCAACAGACTATACTTTCTTCTCAAATGCACATGGAACATTCTCCAAGACAGATCACATACTGGGTCACAAAACAGCCCTTCATAAGTATACAAGAATTGAGATCATACCATGCACACTTTCAGACCACAATGCTATGAAACTTGAAATCAACCACAGGAAAAAGTCTGGAAAACCTCCAAAAACATGGAGGTTAAAGAACATTCTACTAAAGAATGGATGGGTCAACCAGGCAATTAAAGAAGAATTTAAAAATATATGGAAACAAACGAAAATGAAAATACAACAATCCAAACGCTTTGGGATGCAGTGAAGGCAGTCCTGAGAGGAAAATACATTGCAATCCAGGCCTATCTCAAGAAACAAGAAAAATCCCCAATACAAAATCTAACAGCACACCTAAAGGAAATAGAAGCAGAACAGCAAGGACACCCTAAACCCAGCAGAAGAAGAGAAATAAACAATATAGAATCTAAAAGCAGAAATAGATCAGAGCAGAAATAAACAATATAGAATCTAAAAAAAAAACTGTAGAGCAAATCAATGAAACCAAGAGTTGGCTTTTTGAAAAGATAAACAAAATTGATAAACCTCTAGCCAAGATTCTCAAAAAAAAGGGAGATGACCCAAATAGATAAAATCATGAATGAAAATGGAATTATTACAACCAATCCCTCAGAAATATAAGCAATTATCAGGGAATACTAAGAAAAATTATATGCCAACAAACTGGACAACCTGGAAGAAATGGACAAATTCCTAAGCACCCACACACTTCCAAAACTCAAACAGGAAGAAATAGAAAACTTGAACAGACCCATAAGCAGCAAAGAAATGGAATCAGTTATCAAAAATCTCCCAACAAATAAGAGTCCAGGACCAGATGGCTTCCCAGGGGAGTTCTACCAGACGTTTAAAGCAGAGATAATACCTATCCTTCTCAAGCTGTTCCAAAAAATAGAAAGGGAAGGAAAACTTCCAGACTCATTCTATGAAGCCAGCATTACTTTGATTCCTAAACCAGACAGAGACCCAGCAAAAAAAGAGAACTACAGGCCAATATCCCTGATGACTATGGACGCAAAAATTCTCAACAAGACACTAGAAAATTGAATTCAACAGCATATAAGAAGAATTATTCACCATGATCAAGTGGGATTCATTCCTGGGCTGCAGGGCTGGTTCAACATTAGCAAATCAATCAACGTGACACATCACATTTATAAAAGAAAAGATAAGAACCATATGGTCCTGTCAATTGATGCAGAAAAAGCATTTGACAAAATTCAGCATCCTTTCTTAATAAAAACCCTCGAGAACGTCGGGATAGAAGGAACATACTTAAACATTATAGAAACCACTTATGTAAAGCCAACAGGTAATATCATCCTCAATGGGGAAAACCTAAGAGCTTTCCCCCTGAGATCGGGAACAGGACAGGGATGTCCACTCTCACCGCTATTGTTTAACATAGTGTTGGAAGTTCTAGCATCAGCAATCAGACAACAAAAGGAAATCAAAGGCATCAAAATTGGCAAAGATGAAGTCAAGCTTTCGCTTTTTGCAGATGACATGATATTATACATGGAAAATCCGACAGACTCCACCAAAAGTCTGCTAGAACTGATACATGAATTCAGCAAAGTTACAGGATACAAAATTAATGTACAGAAATCAGTTGCATTCTTACCCACTATAATGAAGCAACAGAAAGATTAATAAAGAAAGTGATCCCATTCACAATTGCACCAAGAAGCATAAAATACCTAGGAATAAACCTAACCAAAGATGTAAAAGATCTGTTTGCTGAAAACTATAGAAAGCTTATGAAGGAAATTGAAGAAGATATAAAGAAATGGGAAAATATCCCATGCTCATGGATTGGAAGAACAAATATTGTTAAAATGTCAATACTACCCAAAGTTATCTACACCTTCAATGCAATCCCAATCAAAATTGCACCAGCATTCTTCTTAAAGCTATAACAAGCAATCCTAAAATTTGTATGGAAGCACAAAAGACCCCAAATAGCCAATGTAATATTGAAGAAGAAGACCAAAGCAGGAGGCATAACAATCCCAGACTTTAGCCTCTACTACAAAGCTGTAACCATCAAGACAGCATGGTAATGGCACAAAACAGACATGGACCAATGGAATAGAATAGAGACTCCAGAATTGGACCCACAAAAGTTTGGCCAACTAATCTTTGACAAAGCAGGAAAGAGCATCCAAGGAAAAAAGACAGTCTCTTTAACAAATGGTGCTGGGAGAGCTGGACAGCAACATGCAGAAGGATGAAACTAGACCACTTTTGTACACCATTCACAAATTAAACTCAAAATGGATAAAGGACCTGAATGTGAGACAGGAAACCATCATACCCTAGAGGAGAAAGCAGGAAAAGACCTCTCCGACCTCAGCCGCAGCAATTTCTTACTTGACACATACCCAAAGGCAAGGGAATTAAAAGTGAAAATGAACTATTGGGACTTCATGAAGATGAAAACCTTCTGCACTGCAAAGGAAACAATCAACAAAACTAAAAGGCAACCAACAGAATGGGAATGACATATCAAACAAAGGGCTAGTATCCAAAATCCATAAAGAATTCACCAAACTCCATACCCGAAAGACAAATAATCCAGTGCAGATATGGGCAGAAAACATGAATAGACACTTCTCTAAAGAAGACATCCAGATGGCCAACAGGCACACGAAAAGATGCTCAATGTTGCTCCTTGTCAGGGAAATACAAATCAAAACCACACTCAGATATCACCTCACGCCAGTCAGAGTGGCCAAAATGAACAAATCAGGAGACTATAGATGCTGGAGAGGATGTGGAGAAATGGGAACCCTCTTGCACTGTTGGTGGGAATGCAAACCGGTGCAGCTGCTCTGGAAAACAGTGTGGAGGTTCCTCAAAAAATTAAAAATAGATCTACCCTATGACCCAGCAATAGCACTGCTAGGAATTTACCTAAGAGATACAGGAATGTTGATGCATAGGGGCATTTGTACCCCAATGTTTACAGCAGCACTTTCAACAATAGCCAAATTATGGAAAGAGCCTAAATGTCCATCAACTGATGAATGGATAAAGAAATTGTGGTTTATATACACAATGGAATACTACCTGGCAATGAGAAAGAATGAAATATGGCCTTTTGTAGCAATGTGGATGGAACTGGAGAGTGTTATGCTAAGTGAAATAAGTCATACAGAGAAAGACAGATACCATATATTTTCACTCTTATGTGGATCCTGAGAAACTTAACAGAAGACCATGGGGGAGGGGAAAGAAAAAAAAAAAGAGGTTAGAGAGGGAGGGAGCCAAAACATAAGGGACTTAAAAACTGAGAACAAACTGAGGGTTGATGGGGGGTGTGAGGGAGGGAAGGGTGGGTGATGGGTACTGAGGAGGGCACCTGTTGGGATGAGTACTGGGTGTTGTATGGAAACCAATATGACAACAAATTTCATATTAAAAAAAAAAGATATAATAGGACCATTGTTTCTAGAGCTATGTTCATAATAACAAATCACAACATAATACTCTAATAAATTCTAAAAACAAAAAATAAGATATTTTAAATACATGGCTGAGTTGTTGGGAAATTAATAGAAATTCTTTCTGGTCAAAAATAACAAGAAATGTTGAATTTACTATTGTATTAGATCTGGAGCCCATCTTTATCTTGAGGATAGCATAGAAATTCCTGACAACCTAGAGTCTGGATTCTAATGAGCTACATGCCTTGCAGTTGGAAGACACAACTGAAGCCAGAGAATGAAAGAATGTCAGAGTTGAGAACCTCCCTCCAAAAACCTGAGTACTAGAAGTAGGATATCCTTAGAGTATAAACAAGGATTTAAAATTTCCCTATAAATGGGGTACCTGTGTGGCTCACTCAGTTGAGTATCTGACTAAGGCTCAGGTCATGATCTTACAGTTCATGTGTTCAAGCCCTCCTGTCAGGCTTTGTGCTGACAACTCAGAGCCTGGAGCCTGCTTTGGATTCTGTGTCTCCCTCTCTCTCGCTCCTCCCCCCACTCACTCACTCTCTCTCTCTCTCTCTCTAAAATAAATAAACATTTAAAAAAGTTAAATAATAAATAAATAAAATTTCCCTATAAAGAGAAAGAAAGAGAAAGAAATACGATAAGACCACATCTGTGTCATGATCTTGGCCCTGTGTGGCTCTAGGCTCCAGAACACTCCCCCCAAAAAATGAAAAGCAAAAGTTTAGAATAAAGTGGTCTCAGGTTGGTAGAGCTCTAAAACACCTGGTAAAATCAAGTATCAAGCATTTTTTAAAGACTGCAATTTAAACTCAGGTTTCAAAGTATTCTTACAATAAAATACCAAGAAAAATGATTTCAACATCAGAACAGTCATTAAACATAAGAAAACAAGCAATCAAGGAGTCAGAAAAACAACAAAATACATATTCAGAACCTCAAAGACGGTAGTACTATAATTAAGATATATCGAACATAAAATAAGGTTTTACTTCTACATGTATAGAGAAGATTAAAGGAAGCAAAAATTTTCAAAATTGACTAAGCTGACTTGGAAAATAACAAGTAGACATTCTAAAAGTTAAAAATAATATTTACTAAAATCAGAAACTTAATAAAAAGATAACCAATAATCTAAAAGAGAAATCAAAGGGGGAGGGGGGAAGAAGACCAGTAAGAGACAGAAATGGCAAATATGAAAAATAAACAAGGCAAAAAATGAAACTGAGTGAAAGAAGAAAGAGAAGAATGGAAGGCAGAAAGCATTTGAAGAGATCATGGCAGAGATTTTTTTTTCAGAATGCTGAAAGACAGTGATTTTAATATTTAGGGAGCCAAACAAAAACCAAGCAGAATAAATGAAAACAAAACCACACTTACATATCACAAAATAAAACAGCATAATAAAAATAATAAGTTCTTAGAAGTAGACAAAGACAGAGGAAGATTACTTAGAAGGGAAGATAAGTGGAAAAACATCTGATTTTTCAACAGCAACAGCAGCATCCAGAAAACAGAGGAATGATAACATGAAAATTCTGAGAACGTGTGGTTGAGGAGGAGTAAGAAATAAATATACTGTAAGCTGAAGTCTTCTGCAAACTGACCCTTATTAAAAGGTACATCTAAAGGATGTAGCTCAAGAAGAAAAATCATCTGTAGGTCTGAGATACTAGATATAATGGCAAGTACAAAAAAAGTTAAGCATGTAGGTAAACCTAAGCAGTGGAGTATAAAATAAAATAATTGTGTCTAATTTGTGAGGTTGGAAAAGAGAGAAAAAAAGTTCTGGGGAAGATAACAGAGTAGGAGAGCCCTCTGCTCACCCCATCTCACATTTACAACTAGATATCATCCATATTCAAGTCAATAAACTGGAGAGTGATCTGAAGACTGGCAGAACAAACTCCACAACTAAATGTAGAGAAGAAACTGCATCTGAAAAGTTAGGAAACTCAGAAAGGTGAAGGAGGCTGTCCGTGGGAAGGAGGGAGCTGCAGGCATGGAGTGGGCAAGGAAAGGGGCCCTTGCACCAGGGAGCTCACACAGGGAAGACTAATCCTCATAAATTTGGCTTTGAAACCCAGAAGGGCTAAATTCTGTGAGTTTGTAAAACCAGTGGGACTTGGAGCTTTGAGCTTTAAAAGTCTGCTGAATCATACTGGACAAGCAGGGAGGGCTGGTGATAACTTGATCACTGCCCTTTAAAGAGACAGCAGTCTGAGCAGAGAGGCAACATAAAAACAGCATTAACACAATGCCGGGGGGAAAAGAGGAGACAGATCTGCTCATACTGATTTCAGACAATGTTGGGGGTGGGGGGGCTTCTCTAAAAATGAGGGAGCTGGGAGCACCATTGTCTTCCCCAGCCCCCCAACACAAACACAGAGCCACCTTCATGAGGCAGGGCTACACACACACTTACTAGCTAACCTGCTAGCAGTGCTCCACCACCACAAGTTCTCCTGAGGACTTGCACACTCCAAGCCTGCTATTTCAGCCCCGGGCTCAGCACAGATTTTGTTAAAGCCATGCACCCTGCCCAGCTGCCCAGGGCACAGCTGTTGCAGTGCCCTCCAGTCCAGCCACAGAGCAGCACTCCAATCACTGTGCCGAGCCCAGCCATGTGCATCCTGAGCTACCGTGGTGTGCTAGGTCCAGCTACACCTAGCGATGTCATGTGCCATGCCCAGCCTCATGCCCTTGGCTGCCCCAGTGCATAGTCCCCAGCTGCCACAGTACTTTGGGGGATCAGGCATAGGACTACTGGCCTAACACATATTTTGCTACCACCACTGCCATACTCCCATATTTCCTGATGGGCATACTCCCTCAGAACTGGCCTCCCTAGGATCCACTAACACCACAGAAACCAGGTACAGCCCAGAACAGGCCAAAAGCCAATGCAAAAGACTCCACTGAAAAGAAAAGTGATTCAGACACAACAGCAGGGCATAAGCAACATATAGAGGATACTGTCTTGAGGTGGCAGGTTCTAGTAAACAGGGGAAACTTCACTGCAGGGCAATCCAGGACCCCTTCTTCATAAAATCACTACTTTCAAGAACAGAAGACACAGTTAACTTTCTTAACACATGGAAACAGTCACAGAGAGGCAGACAAAAGGAGGAGACAGAGAAATTTATCCCAAATGAAAGAACAGGTAAGGCCAGAGATCTAAGCAAAACAGATATAAGTAACATGCCTGATAAAGAATTTAAAGCGATGATCATAAGGACACTCACTAGACTTGAGAAAAGAGTGGAAGATATTAGTAAGACCCTTACCACAGAGAGATAAGGAATAACATAGCAGATAAAGGGCTCAATAAATGAAATGAGAAACACACTTGGTAGAATGATCAGCAGGATGGAAAAAGCAGAGGAATAAATTAGTGACATAGAAGACAACATAATGGAAAGTAATCAAGCTGTACAAAAGACAGAAAAAAGAATTACACAAAACAAGAATAGATTTAAAGGAGTCAGTGACTCCATCAAATATAAGATTCATATTACAGGAATCCCAGAAGAACGAGAGAGAGAAAGGGAAGCAGAAAATTAATTTTAAGAAATAATAGCTGAAAACTTTCCTAATCTGGAGAAGGAAACAGATATCCAGTTCCAGAAGGCACAGAGAACTCCCATCAAAATCAACAAAAGCAGGTCAACACCAAAACATATTGCAATTAAGTTAGCAAAATATAGTGATAAAGAGGAAATTTTAAAAGCTGCAAGACAAAATAAGACAGTAAGTTACAAGAGAAAACCTGTAAGGCTAGCAGGAGATTTCTCAACAGAAACTTGGCAAGCCAGAGGGAGTGGCATGAAATTTTCAAAGTGCTGAATGGGAAAAAAAAATCTGCAGCCAAGAAATACTCTATCCAGCAAGGCTATCATTCAGAATAGAAGGAGAGATAAAGTGCTTCCCAGAAAAACAAAAACTAAAAGAGTCTGTGTCCACTAAACCAGCCCTGTGGGAAATATTAAAGGAATATTTCCATTCATCTTTGAATGGAAAGGAGAGACCAAAATGATACTATGAAAGTAGTAAACACAAAAGCAGTAAAAATGAATTTTTCTGTAAAAAATCAATCAAGGAACTCACACAAAAAAAGGATATGAAATATAATAACATATACCTAAAACATGGGGAGGAGAGGAGAAAATAATGGGTTCAAACTTAAATGACCATCAACTTAATATAGACTGCTATATACAGAAGATGTTATATACAAACCTAATGGTAACAATACATCAAAAACCACTAATAAGCATGCAAAGAATAAAGAAAAAAGAAAACAAATATACCACTAAAGAAAACCAGCAAAACATGAAAGAAAAACAAGAAAGCATCAAAAAAGTCTTCAGAAACAACCACAAAACACGTAATAAAATGACAATAAATGCATATCTATCAACAATTACTCTGAATGTGAATTGGCTAAGTTCTTCAATCAAAAGACATAGGGTCACAGAATGGATGAAAGAAAAAAAAACAAAACAAAACAAGACCCATCGGTATGCGACTTACAAGAGACTCATTTTAGACCTAATGACATCTGCAGGTTAAAAGTGGGGGGATGGAGAAACATCTATCATACAAATGTAAACCAAAGAAGGCCAGAGCAACAATACTTACAACAGAAAAAATAGACTTTAAAAAAACAGTGTAACACAAGACAAAGAACGACACTATATAATAATAAAGACGACAATCTAACAAGATGATATAACAACTGTAAATATTTATGCACCCAACATAGAAGCACGCAAATACATAAAACATTTAGTAATAAAAATAAGGGAACTAATCAATAATAATACAATAATAGCAGGAGACTTTAACACCCCACTTACATCAATGGACAGATCATTCGAACAGAAAATACACAAGGAAACAATGGCTTTGAATGATTCACTGCAACAGAAGTATTTAACAGATATATTCAGAATACTCCATCCTAAAACAGCAGAACACACATTCTTTTCAAGTGCACATGAAACATTCTCCAGAATACAGCACATTTAGCCCATAAAACCAGCCTCAATGAAATCAAGATCTGAGTCATACCATGCATTTTTCTGACCACATTGCTATGAAACGAGAAGTCAACTACAAGAAAAAAATCTGAAAAGACCACAAATACATGGAGGTTAAATAATATGCTGCTAAACAACGAATGGGTCAGCCAGGAAATCAAAGAAGAAATAAAAAGTACATGGAAACAAATGAAAATGAAAACACAATAGTCCAAAACCTTTAGTATAGAGCAAAAGTGGTTTTAAGTAGGAAGTTTATATAGCAATACAGGCCTATCTCAAGAAACAAGAAAAATCTCAAATAAACAACCTGACCTTACACCTAAAAATAGCTAGAAAGGAATAATAAGCAAAATCTAAAACTAGCAGAAGGAAGGAAATAATAGCCTAGATCTGAAATAAGTGATATAGAAACTAAAAAACAAAACCATAGAATGCATCAATAAAACCAGGAGCTGTTTTGTTTTTTTTTTTGAAAAATAAATAAATAAAATTGATCAATTTCTAGCCAGAATTATCAAGAAAAAAATAGAAAAGACTCAAATAAATAAAATCACAAATGAGACAGGAGAAATAACAACCAACGCCACAGAAACAGTAACAGTTGTATGAGACTATTATGAAAAACTATATGCCAACAAACTGGACAAACTAGAGGAAATGGATAAATTCCTAGAAACATAAACTACCAAAACTGAAACAGGAAAAAAATTTAAAATGTAAGCAAACCAATAACCAGCAAAGAAATGGAATCAGTAATCAAAAAAACTCCCAACAAACAAGTTTAGAATCAGATGGCTTCACAGACAAATTCTACCAAACATTTAATGAATAGTTAATATCTATTCTTCTCAAATATTCCAAAAAAAAAAAAAAAAAATAGAAAAAGAAGGAAAACTTTCAAATTCATTCTATGAGGCCAGCATTATCCTGATATCAAAAACCGGATAAAGACACTATTCAGAAAGAGAAATACAGGCCAATATGATCTGATGAACATAGATGCAAAAATCTTCAATAAAACACAAGCAAACTGAATTCAACAATCCATTAAAAAAATCATTCACCACAATGAAGTGGAATTTACCCCTGGATTGCAAGGGTGGTTCAATATTTGCAAATCAATCAATGTGATATATCACATCAATAAGAGAAAGGATAAGAACCATATGATCATTTCATATAGACACAGAAAAGGCATTTGACAAAGTTCAATATCCATTCATAATAAAAACCCTCAACAAAGTAGGTTTAGAGGGAACATACCTCAACATAATAAAGGTCATACATGAAAAACCCACAGCTGACATGATACTCAATTGGGAAAAACTGACAGCTTTTTTCAGTTCCTTGTCAGGAACAAGATACGACTTCTTCCTACTTCTATTCAACATAGTGCTGGAAGTCCTAGCCACAGCAATCAGACAACAAAACAAAAATAGCAATCAGACAACAAAAATAAAAAAGGCATCCAAAATGGTGAGGAAGTAAAATTTTACTATTTGCAGATGATAAGATCCTATATATGGAAAACCCAAAACACTCTACCAAAAAACGGCTAGAATTGATACCTGAATTCAATAAAGTCAGAAGGTACAAAATCAATGCACAGAAATCTGCATTTCTATACACCAATAACGAAACGGCATAAAGAGGAATTCTAAAAAATATTCCCCATTTACAACTGCACCAAAACCAATAAGATACCTAGGAATAAACCTAACCAAAGGGGTGAAAGACCTGTACTCTGACAACTGAAACACTGATGAAAGAACTTGAAGAAGACACAGAAATGGAAAGACATTCCATGCTCATGGATCGGAAGAACAAATATTGTTAAAATGTCTATACAACTTAAAGCAATCTACACATTCAATGCAATCCCTATAAAAACACCAACGGCATTTTCCACAGAACTTGAACAAACAATTCTCTAATTTGTATGCAACAACAAAAGATCCTGATCTTGAAAAAGAAGAG
The DNA here is from genome assembly GCF_046562875.1 of Panthera onca. Lineage (NCBI taxonomy): Eukaryota > Metazoa > Chordata > Mammalia > Carnivora > Felidae > Panthera > Panthera onca. The sequence goes on from NC_138342.1 coordinate 127,237,187, forward strand.
CAAACCTGGATACATAACAATTCCAGGCTTCAAGTTATATAATGTAGCTATAGTAATCAAAACAATACAGTACTGCCATAAAAAAAAAAGAGACATATAGATCAATGTAACAGAATAGAAAACCCAGAAAATAAATTCACAACTATATGGTCAATTAATCTGCAACAAAACGGGAAAAATATCCAGTGGGAAAAGGACAGTCTCTTCAACAAATGGTACTGGGAAAACTGTACAGTAATATGCAAAAAAAAAAGAAACTGGACCACTTTATTACACCACGTACAAGAATAAATTCAAAATGGATGAAAGACCTAAATGTGAAAAAATAAATGTGAAAAAATAAAAATCCTAGAAGAGAACACAGGCAGTAACCTCTTTGACACTGGCCATAGCAACTTTTTTTTTTTTTTCAACGTTTTTTTTTTTTTTTTTTTTTATTTATTTGTGGGACAGAGAGAGACAGAGCATGAACGGGGGAGGGACAGAGAGAGAGGGAGACACAGAATCGGAAACAGGCTCCAGGCTCTGAGCCATCGGCCCAGAGCCTGACGCGGGGCTCGAACTCACGGACCGTGAGATCGTGACCTGGCTGAAGTCGGACGCTTAACCGACTGCGCCACCCAGGCGCCCCAGCAACTTTTTTTTTAGAAAGGTCTCCTGAGACAAGGGAAACAAAAGCAAAAATAAACTATTGGGACTACATCAAAACAAAAAGCTTTTGTGCAACAAAAATCAACAAAGTAAAAGGCAACCTACAGAATGGGAGAAGATATTTCCAAATGATATATCCAAAAAGGGTTAGTATCCAAAATATATAAATAAATTATAAAACTCAACACCCAAAAAACAAATAATCCAATTAAAAAATGGTCAGAAGAGATGGACAGACATTTCTCCAAAGAAGACATCCATTTGGTCCCAGACACATGAAAAGATGTTCATCATCACTTACCATCAGATAAATGCAAATCAAAACTACAAAAAGATATCACTTCACACCTGTCAGTATGGCTAAAATCAACAACACAAGAAACAACAGGTGTTGGCAAGGATGCGGAGAAAAAGGACCCCTTGTGCATTGATGGTGGGAATGCAAACTGGTGCAGCCACTGTGGAAAACAGTATGGAGGTTCCTCACAAAGTTAAAAATAGAACTATGCTATGATCCAGCAATCACACCACTGGGTATTTACCCAAAGAATAAAAACACTTGAGGCACCTGGGTGGCTCAGTGGGTTGAACTTCCAACTCCTGATTTTGGCTCGGATCACAATCTCACAGTTCATAGGTTTGAGCCCCGGGTCACGTTCTGCACTGACAAGTGTAGCCCGCTTGGGATTCTTTCTCCCTGTCTCTCTGCCCCTCCCACCTTCTCTCTCTGTCAAAAATAAATAAATGAACACTTCTAAAAATACTAATTCAAAGGGATACATGTACCCCTGTGTTTATAGCAACATTATCTACAGTAGCCAAGATATGGAAGCAGCCCAAGTGTGCACCGCTAGATGAATGTATAAAGAAGATGTGGTATACACACACACACACACACACACACACACACACACACACACACACTGGAATACTATTCAGCCATAAAAAAGAAAATCTTGTCATTTGCAACAACATGGATGGAGCTAGATAGTATTATGCTAAGTGAAATAAGTCAGTCAGAGAAAGACAAAAACCATATGATTCCACTCATATGTGGAATTTAAGAAACAAAACAAATGAGCAAAGGGAAAAAGAGAGAGAGACAGAGAGACAGAGAGAAAAACCAAGAAACAGAGTCTTAATTACAGAAAACAAACTGACAGTCACCAGAGGGGAGGTGGGTGGGTGGTTGGGTTAAATAGGTGATGGGGATTAAGGAGTTAGTGCACTTGTTATGATGAGCACTGGGTGATGTATGGAATTGTTGTATCACTATACCGTACAACTGAAACTAATACAACACTGTTTGTTAACTAACTGGACTTAAAATAAAAACTTAAAAAATAAGAGACAACCAAACTTTAGTAGTTAAGGAAATCTAAGTTTTCTGTATGAATTGGGAAGAGGGTAAAGATACTTAAAGTTAAATTTATATATTACCATCTATAGGTTAACTACTTACAAAAGTAAGAACAAGAATACTAATGCCAAATTAGTATAAGGAAAACTATTACAATGCCAAGCTTGGAATAGGAAAAATGGAACAAGAGGGAAAAATATGTCAATCAATTTCCAAAAAGACAGCAAAGGAATTGAAAAAAGGGGAAAAAAATTGAAAGAATAGAGAGCACAAAATAGAAGGAGTAGAATTGCATCTAAATCCATTTTTAAAAATACAACAGTATGACATTTACAAAGAAGAAATAATGGTGGCCTAGAAATATGTGAAAAATTCTCAGCCTTATTTGTCATTAGGAAAATGCAAATTAAAATCACAAAGAAATATTTCATGCCCGCCAAATTGGCAAAGGTTAAAATTTTGACATATTAAGTATTGCCAAGTATATGAAGCAATGGGGACTCTCGTAAGCTGCTGCTGGGAGTGGAACAGTGTTTGCTAGTGCCTGGTAGAACTAAACATATACCCACTGGCCACCACAGCCATTCGACCAGAGGCAATCAATTATGCACGTAGTCAATAATCAGTTATTGAGCTCCCACTGTCCAGGCCCTGCCCAGCTGCCTCAAGGCTGAAGGGATCAATATCCCAGCATCTATATAACCCATTCTTGATGCAGTAGGATGCACGTTCATAGTGATGGTAGGAATTCTTGCCCTAGAGAAATTCTTGCACCTATACTTCAGAAGACATGTAAAAGACTGTAGAAGAATTGTTCATAATAGGAAATAGCTAAAAAAAAAGGGGGGGTGCAAATATCTCTCAGCAACAGAAAGAATAATTAAACTGTAGTGGGATGCTGTGCATCAATGAAAATGAATAAAACACGGGGCACACATCGACATTTATGAAGATCGATGGATCTCGAAAATACACAGTGTTGAGCAAAAAGAGAGGCAAGACATTATGATCCCATATACATAATGTTAAAAACAAGCAATAGTAAACAAAATCCTAATTAGAGATATGTGTATATGTGCTAAAATTCTAAACAAAAGCAAGGGAATGATGAACATAAAGTTAAGGAGATTGGTTTCTTCAGGATATGAAAAGGAAAGAAAAGACACACAACTCTATTATGTTTTGTAAGTATTTGTTTTAGTATTATTCTTTAAGATACACAGAAATAGACAGATATGTATAATGTGCTCTTGTGCATAAGTAACATATAAGACAGAAGAAACTTCTTTAAATAACAGGGTAGAAAAATTCCTTGAACTTATGACGAGCACCCCTTGAGAAAGAGAAGAATGAAGAGACCTTGGCAATCCACAGGTTTCTCAGGTATACCACAACTTCCTAGGACATGACATAACTCCAAATATCTCCTGTGGTTTGCGTGTATTCTTAGAAATTCTAAAATTCAAGAATGCCAAAGGATAGAACAGCTGCTGCCAGGTCTGAGTTATTTCTGAAGTCTTAAACTGTATGAATCTGTAAATACATGTGACTGGTTGTTTTTATAAGCTAGAATTAAAAGGAAAAATTGAGGAAATGAGTCTCCACTTTACAATTCGGGGGCATTTTAATATGTTTGTGTTTACACTGATGTTACAGTTGGTGTTTAAATAGATACAAGGTACTTATTTGATTTTGAAAATGTTTCTCCCTTAGGATTGAAACTAACATCCCAGGCAGTTAATTTATTACTAAACAAATCAGTTACAAACTGAACAGTATTTTAAAATATTGAATTCAACCCTTTTCATTTGTGATTCTGTTTGAGATTTATTGGAATGTGGAACCATTGTAAATACAAGTTTGGGGGCGCCTGGATGGCTCAGCTGGTTAAGTGACTGACTTGGGCTCAGGTCATGATCTCACGGTTGGTAGGCTCGAGGCCCCGCGTGGGGCTCTCTGCTGACAACTCGGAGCCTGGAGCCTGCTTCTGATTCTGTCTCCCTTTCTCTCTGCCCCTCCCCCATTCATGCTCTGTGTGTGTTTTTCTCTCTCTCAAAAATAAATAAACATTTGAAAACAAGTTAAAAAATGTGAGTTTGGTTATCATCATGAGATTTATATACTTTGTGGTAGATATGGAAGTACATCACAGAACTAATAAATTGTTTAACTAATAATTAGAACCTATTATGTGCTTATGTACATTTTCTTCAATCTTCACCAAGGCTGCACAAAAGATATTTTAATTCCCACTTTTCCTAATGAAGTTGAAACATTTAATATTTTTACCCAGATGACACAAGTAGGAGGTGGCTTGGATTCAGATTCAATATACTACTGTATTCAAAAGGTGAAATTGGTAACTAAGCAGATTTTTAATCACTGCAAACAGAACATAGTGAACAAAGACAGTATCAGAATTTGTTAGGTTTTTAATTGATTGACACTCAGCAATTTTGTTTTCCACTTTTATTTCTTTTAGAAAAGATGTCATGATTTTGTAGGGAGTCAGTAGGACTTAATCATAGTGGGATTTAGGACTGCCCATCAAATGCATTGAGGTCAAAGCTTGTCTCCGCCCCCAAAGTACAACTTGACTATCACTCCTTATTTGGAGAACTTTTACAGAAAATTACACAAAACAGTTCTTCTCAAACTTGAACGTGCTCATAAATCACTAATACCTGATTCCTAGAGACTCAGGGCGTACTTGGATGGATATATCAGCTTATTGAAATTGCCCAGATTAGTCCATTTGGGTGAAAGCTCTAATTATAAAAATATCTGGCATATTTTCCGAGGCCAATTTTGACATTCACTGTAGTTCCATTTCATTATTTGACAATGAGTTTCTTATAGCTCTGATTGGTTATAATCTCACTCTTCAACTTTCACAAGAAAATGCATTCCTGCCCCACCATGTGACTCTAAATTCAACACAGAATAGCTGCACTTCAGGTATTGGTCAAGAAAAAAAAAAAAAAACTTCATATATACTGTGACTACTTATCAATGCTCACTTAACAGGCAGAATACCATGGGGAATGATCTAAAACACCATTTGTAAAACTTTAATATGTTTATAAATCACTATGGATCATGTTCAAATGCAGATTCTGGTTCACCAGAGTTGGGGTGGGGTCCTGAGATTGTACATTTGTACCAAGATGATAACGGTGCTATTGAGTCACGGAGGAGAAAGGGCCCAATGAATATTCCCCTGCTCCTCAAGATATCCTAAATCTACCTCTGATTTAAACTAGCCCTGCAGAGACCTGGATACTATGTTACCTAGTAACCTAGCTTACCTGGAGGGTCTTCTAATGAGTGTTGGAAGAGATTGAAAAAAGAAAAAGAGAAACCAACAAGAGAACTGCCTGACAAAATGAGAATAGCCACTGATTCCAGAGAAGAGAAATGGAGGGAAAGTCTATTTCAGAACAAAGAATCAATGATTGTTCAACTCCTTTTGGTCAATACAGAAAAAAATAATAATAATTACAGCAAGATTGATGAAACAACTTTAAATAGTTTTTTTTTTCTTTTCCCTCCTCCTAATAATATTATTATGGCTGTATTTTTCACCGCCTAGGGAACTTGGGTCTCTTTTGTGTTCCTTTTAGAGAAAATTTCAAACAACCTATTATTCATTTTGAGCAAATATTTTCCAAGGTCTAATTTATGACATTATACTACTCTAAGCACCAGGGCTGCCTCAGTGATCTTAAAAGTCCTCACCCCTGTGGGGCCTACATTTTAGAGAAAAAGGCCAGGAATAAACCAATAAAGAGATACACAGTACACTGTCAGGTCAGAGTACCTCGTATGATGAATATAAAGGCAGTGGTCCTCTTTTGGTGGAGCACAGCAGAGGACTCTCACAGGAAGATGCATCTATCAGTAAGAGGTAATCATATCTGCCTAATTCTGCCAAGAGGAATCATACAAACATGGGCATTCCAGGATATCTTGGACCAAGAATCAAGAACAATGACTATATGATCATGCGATTTTCCTTAATAATATGCGTGTGTTTTCATGTAAGTGTGTGTATATGTCTGCCCTCATCTCTTTCTCTTCCCTGTCTACCTTCATCTACTACTACTAGAGGTCTATGATGAGACTCAGAAATCCAAAAAGCTTTGAAAACCAACACATTTTGTGTAACTCACATGTTACTCACATGGAAGAAAACTTAACCCACTAGATCTTTGGTGGCAAAACCTGATGTGAACCAACTTAAAAGACCTATATAGTGGTCTCTCTCACCCACTTAATGAGAACATTTATATGCTTTACTGCAAAACATTAATATGTTTTGAATACCGGATTCATCGCAGATCTATTTATCTTCTTTCCTCTCTAAAGTTTGAAATTTTCTGAGTTCCTCAGTATATCTGGCCCCAAGAGTTTTGAAAAAGGATTATGGATCTGTACAACCACTACAGGGTACAACTATTAACTACTGTTGCTGTGTGTGCTACACAACTGTGTCTTTGAGTAGCTCTGTATTTGTTATTCCAAATCATTCCACCTCACTAGCTGAAGCCTGAAGAGAAAACTTTGCACCAAAACTATCTACTGTTTAATAAATACACTTGACTTTTCTAAACATTTTTTTTTTCTGATCATTTAAAAAAGGAAATTACAGCATGCTAACTCAATGCAATATTAACAGCCGTGGCAATATCCAAATCCTGGATACTAGCTAGCAATTTGTATGTCTACTCTCACTTTCTACGTCTACTTACTATTACTATTGAAGTTTTCATTCATATTCAACATCCATGTCTGGTGCCTTTTGTTTGATGAAAACAAGCTAATTAGTGTTGAACTTTCCCTAGTTCATAAATTTATTCCTAAGAACATTAAAAAGAAGTCAAGTGAGACATGTTCAGTAACAGATGTTTGCCTTTTTTGGCTGCCTTTTTACAGTTTGTTCTCTTTCATTACTTTTTAAGAAATTTAGTTAATGTTCCTTTTACAACAGAACAAGCGTACCTAGCTTCCCAGCAGATTGGAGGCGGGGGGGAGGATTCCCCAGGGCAGGCACAGTCTGTTCATTCCCATAACCTAATATCTTCCCAAATGCTCTCTGCACTCAACTTTCATTCTTTCATCCAGGTTTTGGTAACAATCACGCTGCAGCTTAAAAAAGAATGCATACATTGACTGGAAACCATAAAACTAGAACTAATATGGGCACTAACACTAACACACATGGGTCTACTGTCCCTCAAATATCTTTCCTGCATGGGAATATCTCAAAATAAAGGATCAATATAATTGAAATATTGGTTCAATCTTTTGGCTTCCACAATAAAGATTGTGAAATGGTTTCCAGAAGTAAGAATCCAATTTAATAATAAATGAGAAGTATAGATAAATATTTTTCTCCATAAAATTAAAGTGATCCAAAAATACAAACTTAAAATTATCTGATTATTTTCCTAACCCTCCACTTTTGAAAATTGTTTAGTCTGGGTCAGATTGTGACGCGGTTTAAGTGGTAGTATACTGGAAATCTAAGTAACATTGCAATCCAAAGCTTGCACTCAACAAGAGTACTTTCTTTTAATAATTTGTGAAAATAATTGAATGGAAGTTTCGACCAATTTATTGCAACTACTCCTCTTGACCTATTAATTGCTAAAGGAATAATGCATACCTCCATTATTTTTCCCAATAAGTTATCTTAACTAGGACAACAGTAGGAATTTTTATCTAAAAGGAAAGATTCAATAAAATAAAATAAATGATGGTTGTAAAAACATACTTCAGGCCAAGATAATACCACTGCAAAGCACCGTAACTATTGAAATGTAAGCTTTTAACTGCAACTGTGTAAATTTAAAATGTCCACCTATATACATATATATCAAAGTAAATATCTACTTCATTCTATCATAAAGATTAAAACCTTTATAGATTAATAATTGTCAGGGACCAAGAGGATGAATAAATGGAAGAATGCCAATGGGTATTGGTTTTTGGGGCGGGGCGGGGGGCTGATGAAAATGTTCTGAAGTACGTAGTGTTATGGTTATATAACTTTGTGAACATACTACAAAACACTGAATTGTATACATTGAAGTCTCTGAGTTATATCTCAATAAAGCTTTTATTTTAAGAAGGTTAAAAACTTACTATTTCCACAGAAAAAAATATGCATTTCAAAATTAAAATGTGAAGCCTAAAGATAACATACATTAGGCATCACTACTCCTTGTAATACGACAAAAACAAATGAATAAAAAAGTACACAGATAAGAGCAACTACTGGAATGTTATTCAAAATGTCAAAAAATCACGGTCAGTTAGCTGTTAACTCAATGCCTAAATTAATCCTAAGCCTACTGCAGGATTTTCAAAGAGTAACTTTATTTCTACCCAAAAATGACAATAAATATTTAGGAAATCATTTGAACAAATAGAAAATTTTAATTTAGTAGTTGTGATTATTTGTGCTAATTCTTACAAATATCAAAATCAAATCAGATGACTTTTTTTTTTTTTTTTGAGTCAAATGTAGCCCACCAAGGGGGAAAACCATGAGCATGAAAATAATTAAAACACCTCCTCAATTGTTTTGGAGAAGGGAAGGAAAGGCTCAGAGAGAAGAAATTGGAGTGGGGGAAAAGACAATAAGTAAAGATGCTTTACATATTAAAACTTAATTAACTATTTTTTATTATGTAATAAACTCCTTCAAGTGAATGCCCACAATCTTCTGAGAGTACAATTTGGTAAAGAATTACAAAAAGACATCTAAATTTCCACGTTAAAAAAAATATCTCTTTAGATTCTTAAAAGTTTCTTTACTAAAATTGCTCAAGAAAATTCTCCAGAGAAAACTAATCAGAAAGTTCACGTTAAAATATAGTCAATTCGTTCTATGGTCAAAATGAACCTGATATGGAGTAAAAGCAGTACCACCTTAAAAACCTGGTGTGGAGTAGGAGGACCCTAGGCTCATCTTGGGTCCCCGGAACACAACTAGATAACTATCAAATCATCCTAAATACCCCAAAAATTGGCCTGAAGTCTTAACAGAACAAACTACACAACTAAAGGAAGATAAGAGGCCACATCAAAGAAGGTAGGGAGAAAAGGTTTGTGGCTGCTGTGGTGGGGAGGGAGTCGTGGTCACAAAGAAGGGTGAAAGAGAGGAACATACAGGGGAATGCACAAGGGAAATGTTTCTCAAGGCCATTGGTTTGGAACACAAGAGGGGCTGAATTTTGTGAGTTCTTGCAACCAGCAGGGCTTAACGGCTGGAGTTTTAAAGGTCAGCAGACCCCAGTGGCTGGGATAGAGCCTGGAGGGCACTGCACTATTCCTGGAGAGAAGGCAAGCAAACAACCTGGGGCAGATATCATGGAAACAGTGATCTGAAAACCAACTGGGGCACACAGAAGAGAGATTATTCACTCTTCTAGGAGCCCTTCCCTGAGAGGCAGCATTCAAGGAGATGCCTCTCCAAGAACAAAGGAGCCAGCTGGGGCCATGTACTTCCCCTACCTCTCAGCATAAACAGAACCACTTGAGGGAATCAGCTCAGCATGAACATTAGCTGCCTAACTTGCTTACATCAAGGCCCAACCCCTAGCGCTAAGGTAGGACTACCCTTCTCAGTCAAGCTTGCCTCAGCCCCTGTGTGATAGGCCCCTCCCCCAGAAGACCAGAACAGGCCCTGACCACACCACATCTTCTGACCAAAGAGTTCTACAGGGCCTCAGTTCTGGTGGAGCTGGTGTCAGGCCTCATTTCACAAGCATACCTAGTTAAAGCTTGTCACATTCAGGCCAGAGACCAAACACTTCCCACAGCAGGCAAGGAGCACCTCTGCAGACAGCTAACCTGAAGGATAGAGTAGCCAGAACACAACAGCCAGTACAGTAGGCACAGCACACACTTGAGATACTCCCTGAAGTGCCAGACCCTGAGCACTATATGACCTCTTCTTCATAAAGTAAAGCCATTACTTTCACAGGCAGGAGTCATAGCTGGCTGTTCTAAAACAGAGAAGAAGGCAGAGATTTAGACAACATGCCAAAAAGGAGGAATTTATCCCAAATGAAAGAACAAGATAAGGCCATGGCCAGAGCTCTAAGTGAAACAGATATAAGTAATATGTCTGATGGGGAATTTAAAGAACAATCATAAGGATACTCACTGGACTTGAGAAAATAATAGAAAACATCAGTGAGACCCTTACCACAGAGATTAAAAAGTTAAAAAAGAATCAATCAGAGATGAAGAATACAATAAATGAAATTGGAAGCAGGCTTGATGTAATGAACTGGCGGGAAGAGACAGAGAAACAAATTTATGACCTAGAAGACAAAATAATGGGAAATAATTAAGCTGAACAAAAGAGAAAAAGAATTATGCAACACAAGGATAGGCTTAGGGAATTCAGTGACTCTATCCAACATAATAACTTTCAAAGGAGTTCCAAAGAAGAGGAAAGAAGGCAGAAAATTTACTTCAAGATATAATAGAAGAGAACTTCTCTAATCTGGGAAAGGAATCAGACATCCACCTCCAGGAGGCACAGAGAACTCCCAATCAAAATCAACAAAAGCAGGCCAACATCAAGACATATTGTAATTAAATTTGAAAAATATAGTGGTAAAGAAAAAATCTTAATAGCAGCAAGACAAAAGAAGTCCTTAACTTATAAATCCATAAGGCTAGCGGGAGATTTTTCAACAAAAAGTTGGCAAGCCAGAAGGGAGTGGCATAATATTTTCAAAGTGCTGAATGGGAAAAATCTGCAGCCAAGAATACTCTACCCAGCAAGGCTATCTATCATTCAGAATAGAAGGAGAGATAGAGTTTCCCAGACAAACAAAAACTAAAGAAGTTTGTGATCACTACACCAGCCATGTAAGAAATATTAGAGGGGACTCTGAGTGCAAAGGAGGGACCAAAAGTGACAAAGACAGGAAAGAACCAGAGAGAATCTCCAAAAACAATGACAAGTCAAGTAATAAAAAGGAAACAAATACATATCTATCAATAATTTCTCTGAATGTAAATGGACTAAGTGCTCCAATCAAAATACACAGGGTGTCAGAACAGGGTGTCAGAACAGATTAAAAAAAAAAAAAGACCCATCTATATACTGCCTACAAGATACTCATTTTAGACCTAAAGACACATGCATATTGAAAGTGAGAGACTGGAGAAACATTTAACATACAAATGGATGTCAAAAGAAAACCAGAGTAGCAATACTTATATTGGATGAACTTGACTTTTTGTTCTTGTATTTTTTTTCTCCTGCTTTGGGATCAGGGTAGCACTGGCCTCATAGAACAATTTTGAATGTGTTCCCTCTATTCCATTATTTATAAGATGTTGGCAAAGATTGCCATTAATTATATTTTTAAATGTTTGGTAGAATTCACCAGTAAAACCATGTGGTCTTGGGCTTTTCTGTGCTGCGAGATTTTTGATTCCTAACTCAATTTTCAGTCTTGTTATTGGTCTAAGAAGATTTCTTATTTCTCGGATTCAAGATTCATGATTACATCATGGTAGCTTGTGAATTTTTAGGAAATATCTGATTTTTGTCTAAGTTATCTGATTTGCTAGTATGTGATTGTTTATAGTAATCTGTTATCACACTATGTATTTCTGGGGTTATCTGTTGTATTGTTTTCCATTTCTCATTTTGGTTTTTGAGTCTTCTCTTTTTTTCTTAGTTTATGTAGTTAAAGCATTGCCAATTTTGTTTATTTTCTTGGAAAAACTGGTCATTACTTTCAGTGTTATATTATTGTTTATTCTGGTCCTTATTTTATTTATTTATGATTTTTCTTTGTTATTTTCTTCCGCTACTAAATTTTAGCTAAGTTTTTTCTTTTTCTGGTTCCTTGTGATATAATGTTAGGTTGGTTACTTGAACTTTTTTTCTTAATCCAAGCATTTATATCATACAATTCATTCTAACATCTGATGTTGCTGCATCACATAGGTTTTGTAATATTGTGTTTTTCTTTTGTTTTGAGACTTGCTTTAATTGGCCATTTGATTTCTTATTTTGCTTATTAGTTGTACAGTAGTGTGTTGTTAAATATTTACATATTAAATATTTAATATTTACATTGTAGATTTCCTGGCTTTCTTTTATTGTTGATCTTTAGTTTTGTACCACTGTGGTTGGAAAATACACTTGGTATGATTTCAGTATTCTTACATTTGTAATATTTGTTATGTCCTTATATATGTGATTTAACCAGGGGATTTTTCTGTGTGTAACTGAAGAAAATGCATATTCTATTTTTCTTGGATGGAATATTTTATATGTATCTTTTAGAACCATATATTCTGAAGTATGCTTCAAGTAAAATATGTTCCTGTTGAAAAAAAAATAACTTTAGGGGCACCTGGTGGCTCAGTTAGCTAGGTGTGTGACTCTTGGTTTCAGCTCAGGTCATGATCTCACCATTTATGAGCTCAACCCCTCTTAGAGCCTTCTTAGAATTCTCTCTCTCTCTCTCCCCCTCCCTCCTCAAAAATAAATAAATGAACATTACAAAAATAATAACTTTAACTGAGGGTACTAGTTTAAAATCAAGCATATCACAGGGGAGGTGGGGGGATGGGTGAAGTAGGTGACGGGGATTAGAGTACACTTATCATGGGCACCAAATAATGATACACAGAATTGTTGAATCACTATATTGCACACATAAAACTAATATAACACTATGTTAACTCTACTGGAGTAAAATTAAAAAATTAAAATTAAAAAACAAAATTAAATTAATGTGGAGAATGATAATGTTATATTTGAAATTTCTTTTCATTTCTAAAAAATGTTTCTATAAAATCCAGTGAATTTTGTCGACAAGATGAAGATATAAGTATGTTTAAAAATATGACCAATGAATTGTTTTCTTATCTCTTATGTAGGATGTGTTCCCCTAGGGAAGGGGGGATAGGGGATAGTGCAGAGGACAACGAAGCCAAATGCCCAGAGGACTGACTCACAGTTTGTTCTCTGAAACAAAACAATTTATAATGCAACCAATTATTAAACTGAATTCTACTTTTTTTTTATAATCCCTTATGTCCAAGTGTCAAGGTTAGGCAAATTCCTTGCAATCAGGGTTAAGAAGATAACGTGACTGACAGTCTTCCTACAAAGACACTTCATGATAATAGGGATTTGCTTATCTCTTCAGTTTCATTTCTTGCCACTTGCCCCTTAGAAAGAATGTGCTGCACTTTTACTGCAATGAACTTCTTTCAATTCCTGAAATGCCCCTACTCTCCCATGTCAGACAACTACAACCACTCTTTTCCCTCCATTCTACTGCCTTGAACCTCATCACCATCCCATCCTGGATGCATGTGCACACGCTTGGCATTCCCTGGCTTGGAACTCCATCCTCACTGGTAGATATCACCAAACGACATATTTCCCCTCAGAAGGGGCACTGCAACATAGTTAATAACCACCCTCTGAGGAGAGGTTTGCCTTACTAACAACTAATGAATAAAAGTTATTGCACTTTCTCCTCTGTTTCCCAATTTTAGCTAGAAATTAACTACTTACACAAATTTCTGTCAATATTTGTTTTTATCCTAGCTATTTTTAAGAACACTGTTGATAAATACATTAATTTTTCCATCCCAGAATTTTGATAAATACCAAGGTTGTTTTCTATAACTGTAACTACAGTCCTCCAGGTTGTGGTTTCAAGATTGCTTCATACATGATTATAAATGTTAGCAAAACTTTTAAAGAAGAATTATAAAATGAAACTGTGGTGAGAAAGTTGGAGATTGTATTATTGCCATGTAATATTACATTGTTATGTTATACAAAAGATTACATTTTCAGTATTCACTTACCATGAATAAATATTATCTTTCAAGACAATTACGGCTATAAATATCTCAGTACTTCAAAAAGCATAAACAAATTTTTAAAAATCCTCAGTATTTCAAAAAATCATAAAAAATACCATCAGTAACCTTTTCTTCAGGATGCAGTTTCTTTAACTTCATATAAAGACATTTTATGGGCCCATAGGACATTGCTTAAAGTAACTAGAAATTCTAATAATATAATTCTAATATAGTAAGGCTGAAATTTCAGAAATGAAACATTAAAACTAAAGACATTAAACATTATTAAATTATTATTTAATTGGAACTGAAAACATATGGTGAGGATGTGGAGAAAGGGGAACCCTCTTACACTGTTGGTGGGAATGCAAACTGGTGCAGCCATTCTGCAAAAGAGCATGGAGGTTCCTCAAAAAGTTGAAAATAGAACTACTCTATGATCCAGCCATTGCACTATTAAATATTTATCCAAAGGATACAAAAATGCTGATTCAAAGGGGCACATGCACCACAATGTTTATAGAAGCACTAACAACAAGAGCCAAACTGTGGAAAGAGCCCAAATGTCATCTACTGATGTATGGATAAAGAAGAGGTGGTGTGCATGCATGTGTGTGTGTGTGTGTGTGTGTATTATATATTATATATAGTATATATATAATAATATATGTCATATATATATGGAATATTACTCAGCCATCAAAAATAATGAAATCTTGCCATTTGCAATGATGTGGATGGGCTAGAGTGTATTATGTTAAGCAAAATAAGTCAGTCAGAGAAAGACAAATACCATATGATTTCACTTGTGTGTGGAACTTAAGAAATAAGACAGATGAAGATATGGAAATGGAGGAAAAAGATAGAAAGAGAGAAACAAACTATAAAAGACTTTCAACGATAGAGAACAAACTAAAGGTTGACAAAGGGAGGTGGATGGGGGATGGGCTAGATGGTGACGGGTATTATGGAGGGTATTGTGATGAGCACTGGGTGTTATATGTAAATGATGAATCACTAAATTCTACTCCTGAAACTAATGTTACACTATATGTTAACTAACTAGAATTTAAATGAAATTTTAAAGAACTGATAACATATAAGGATTCAAAAGATTTTATAAAGAAAACAAAAACTTCAGGCTTAAAAGGGATAGTGTTGTTTTGTTTTGTTTTGTTTTGTTTTTTAGGTTAAAGAAAGCATATCCACAGTGACTTTCTTACCTGAGTGAATTAAAATTTTGATAAGGGTAGCTATGCTGTAGAGAGCGTTTTGAAAGCAGAATGTGCAAAATTTTTCTCTCCTCCTACAAAATCAAAGACAGGGTTTTCTATGCCCTGTGCCTACTTTTACCAGTGCAGGTTTCTACACTCTTTTTTTCCTACTTACTTTTTGGTCTGACTGAAAAAAACTCATATCAAGATTAGGTACCGTTTCCCACCCATTAGTAAGGCTGCTATCAAGAAAATGGATAATGTCATAAGTGCTGATGAGGATATGGAGACATTGGAATATTTGTGCATTGCTACTGGGAATGTAAAATGGTGCAGCCACCATGGAAAACAATATGATGATTCCTTAAAATATTAAACATAGGAATACAATATAGTCCAGCAATTCTACTTCTGGGTATATACCAAGAGAAGTGAAAGCAAGGACTCAAACAATATTTATACACCCATATTCAAAGAAGCATTATCCAAAATATCCAAAATGGTAAGAGCAATTCAAGTGTCCATCAACAAATGAGTGGATAAACAAAATATGGTACAAGTATCCCCCGCTTTTTGAAAGTTCACATTCTGCCACTTCACTTTTAGGAAAGACCTATATTAGTACCTACTTTTGCTAACTCAAAGAAATCCAAAGAAGATTTTTGCTTTTATCTAACAAAAAAGGTGAAAAGTGAAAATAGCATTCAACATTTGTTTTGCAGCAAGCCATTATAAAGGTAGCACACAACCCAACCAGTGAGAGTGGCCTCACCTAGCTCCTTCCCTGGAAACTCCACTCAGCACCTCATCATCAAGCTACCACACCTTTGAACTGTGTCTTGTGAGCATCTGTGCTTTATCTTAAAGCATTTTGTTCATCCATTAGCTAAGATATCAGAAAGGCCTAGGAGAAGTTATTTTTGGGATCTGGGAACACTTGAAATTTTTTCCATATAAATCAATGGTAATTATTTCTTCACTTTACGTGATTTCAGCTTACAAAATTTTCATAGGAATGTTCTACTTTGGGATAGTGGGGAAACCTGTACAACAGAATATTATTCAGTCTTTTTAAAAATTAAGGAAATTCTGACATATGTTACAACATGAATGAACCTTGAACACATTATGCCAAGTGAAATGAGCCAGTCACACACACACACAAAAAAAATCAAAACCATAGAGACAGAAAGTAGAATGCTTGTTGCCAGGAGATGAGGGAAGGGAGAGAGAATTAATGTTTAAAGGGTACAGAGTTTCAGTTTGGAAAGATGAAAAAGTTCTGGAGATGGATGGTGGTAATGGTTACACAGCAATGTGGGTGTAATTAATGCCACCAAATGATACACTTAAAAATGGCCAAGATGTAAATTTTATGTTAAGTATATTTTACCACAATAAAAATTGGGGAAAAAAAGATTACTTAGAACATGATTTTTGATCCCTTCTAGGATTGTGATTATTTTGAAGGATAAACAAAAGAGCAATTCTTACTTAAAAAAAAAAAAGGCCATTTAGACTTTCAGTAGTAGAAACTGAAAATCAAGTAAGCTGCAGGAAAGAAATTTGAAGGTCTGAATCCTGCTCCTTATCCATTCACACATACCCATCCCCAGTACTGTTGGTTTTCAAGGATAAGAGACAAGCCTTTAACTGGACTGATACAAAAGGCCTTTTCATGCTCACCCAGTCTCCACTCCAGTCTACCCCAAACTCTTTAGCCATGTGCACGTCCCCAAAGCACTATCTTTTATGTCAAAGCTATGGGTAATAGCCTTTTGTGTTCCTAATTCCCCCACTCAACAATGAATAAATATACCCTGTCTTGCATTTGCTCTCCACAATCAAGTCTACCCTTGCCAGATATATTCCCCCAAAGAAATATATTTAAATGTGGTTTGTCACACAGCTAGGAGCAGTCTTTAAATTGTTAGTGTAAAACAGGGTAGAGCTGGATCTGGAAAGCTTAGAAGAAGCAATTCATTTTTTTTACCTTTACTGGGAGATAATAATAACAGCCTTCTATGGGTATTGGTTTTGTTAAAGACATCATATTATTTTCCTTAATAATATTCATATAATGTCCTTGTCTAAAACAGTGTTTAGTTTTAGTAAATTTATTCACAAATTTAGTAATATAAGTTATATATGACATGATTCAAAAAGTTCTGGTCTCTGGGAAAAATATAAAAATACAACCTTTGTTTTTTTTAATCTTAAGTAATCTATATATTCACTAAACAGGAAAAATAATTTTTCAATATATTTCAGTTGTCTAATGGTGTTATGGACTGAATTAGGTCACCTCAAAATGCGTATGTTGAATTCCTCACCTCTAATGTTACTGTATTTGGAGATAGGGCCTTTAATGAAGTCATTAGGTTAAATGAGGTCATAAGGGTAGGGCCCTAATCCAATATGATTAGTGATCTCTTAAGAAGAGACAGACACCAGGGACACATACAGGAAAGGCCATGTGAGGACACAGCTGCCTGCAAGCCAAGGAGAGAATGGCCTCAGGAGAAAACAGACCTGCTGGCACCTTGATCTTGGATTTCCAAACTTCAGGACTTTGAGAAATAAATTTCTGTTGGTTAAGCCACCCGGTCTCTGGTATTTTGTTATGATTGCCAAACACACTAATACAAATGACAAGTCAAGAAGAAAAATAGTTAGTGATACAAAAAGAGAGAAAAAGTCAGTGAAAGGATGAGACAGACACATTCACATACAGAACCGAACACGGAGAAGATGTAAGAAACCCAAACATATATATATATATATATATATGTGTACTGTGAGACACGACATTATAAAATAGAAATTGTTGCTAAAGATTTCAGAATCACATGAGTTTCCTCTACTATTGATATAGAAACATCTTAGGACCTTGCCTGATAAATAGATGAACTCAAAGTGAAGTCCAGATTCCATTTTCAAGTCCCAGATTCCCATGTTTCAGTTTAGAGAGTCCTCATTCAGAAAACCATCAATGTGTGGTTGTGAAATTGTCCTTGGATTTTTTAGTCCTCTGTGACACTCCTAACAGCTATCTTCATGCCCCACTGGCCTCCATTATATTTACTTGATAGTCTAGGTACCATTACAAAAATAGTTACTATCACATTTGGGGCAAATCATTGTGATGATCGCTTTGGCTATCAGTACTCTTCAAATAAAAATTAATACACATATTTAGGAGTTAAGGTGATCCACTAGATGCAAATTTTGCACAAGATATGATAACAGAAGTAAAGCGCTGTTTCAGGACAAAGAATTTCAGTGGAGAATCATTTGGGAATGAAATAGGTCCATAGCACAATCTCACATATTTTATCAAAATTAACCCAATAAGCTGCCAGAAGAATGGTAACGCAACTCTATATCCAGTTTCACAAACACTCACAGAATGGTAATCCCGAAACATTGATGATGGCCCACACAAACTAGGCCAGCTGGAGTCAGGAGTCAAACGGGAAGGCTTTGTTGACATAATTCCTCTCCAATCGTAGAATGTTTTATCTGTTAGAAATATCAATGCAAGTTAAAACAATATTTATCCAAGAAAAGTACACACAGACCATACTGCTTAATGTTACAAAGAGGAAAATAGATCATCTTTACGGCCCTGTTATTCTATATTAAAATCGCATCTTGTCATCTAATCAGAGAGATGCAGAAGCATGAGCACCACACAGAGAGAGGCTTCAATTAATTGGTTCCATCACACAGTAAAGTTCTTGTGTTTTTATTGGGTACGGTGTGCCCATCAGAAGACCAGGTTCATTCCTTTGAGTCTCTTCTGTTCAAGAGCACTGACTTCTTTTTTTAAAGGAGGCTTAAAGCAAAATCATATTTGTGAATAGCACTTACAAAAACAAAGGGAAAACTCCTCTCCCTGCTACGTCAGTACTTTAAAAGAAAATTCAGAATTATGATGAGGGTACACATTTTGACATGGCAAAGTAAGTGAAATTATTAAAAGTGCTCTAGACAAATAAGTTGAAAGAGCAAAAGCTTAGCCAACATATGCCCACATATTTCTTCTGTCTCATGGCAGTTGTTGCATGGGATTTCTGCAGACAAATTTTTTTTAAAGATGAGGAGATTTAAGATTTATTTGTCTATTTCTCAGAAACATTAATCATTTAAAAGAGAAAAATTCAGTTCAATCCTGCCATCCAAAATGAATCAAACTGTTTATACATTTCCAATTTTCTTTCTAATACTTATTTATATACATATATTCTTTCCTGAAACTTTTGATTTAATAGAGACATCTATGGACTGCTTAATTTCACATAAATTTAGAGAAAACTCAGACATAATAAATTCTCTCATTTCATTGCTTCAACTTATTTATAGGATCATAAGCTAAGTGTCCTATAGGGAGGCAGATAGTAACATAAAATAATAAAAAAAAAATGTAATGTTATCTCAGAGACATTCCAATCAATAACATGCATGTAATCTACCCCATTCTAATTTTATATGTATATAATTTCTTCCACTTCAGTCAAAAAGAATCTTTGTCCTCTTATCAAAAAGGCAAAGTGTCTAGAAGAGGCAACATAATAAATCGTATTTCAATCACAACTCAATATGAATAAATAAAATCCTTTAGTGGAAGCAGATGCCAACAATGGAAAGATTATAGGGAACCTGAACATATTAGTATCTGGGAAGAGGACAGCAAAGAAAAGGCCATACACATTAAACTTTAACTGGGGATTTTTATAAACCCAGGGGGACTTAAGAGGGTAGAATAAGAGTTATTAGAGACGTGTAAGTCCCCACATTTCTTATGACGCTTTCTTGAGTAATTTAAAGCATTCCTCAACTCACTAACACTATCTCTGGACCACCTACTTCCCTTAATGAACTTGCACCATAAGTGTCTTCACATGTTTTAGATAATTGGGCATCTCTTTCCAATCTCCTTTTTAATTTTAACTAGGGTCTAATTTACTTTATTTTTTTCATATTTATAATTTTTACTTTTCATTTTTAATATGATTTATTGTCAAATTGATTAACATACAATGTGTACAGTGTGCTCTTGGTTTTGGGAGTAGATTCCCATGGTTCATCGTTTACATACAACACCCAGTGCTCATCCCAACAAGTGCCCTCCTCAATTCAATCTCCTTTTTAAACTGATAAATGCTTCCAGGACGAAGACAATATTTTAGTTGGAATTTATCTGTGCTTCTGGTTCATCAGCAATGCAATTGAGGTAGCTATGTAAATACTGGTGAACAAGAATTAGCCTCCAAAGGGGAGATCTCACAGGGAAAGGGAGTCTTCCTGATCATTGAAGAGCCCAACCCAAAATGAATCTAAGTGCTATACAAATTATTTTCCAAGACAGTGCAGAGCATTTCAAATATTTTATCTGGTTTACCCACAAAACAGACTCATGCAGTTGAGAAGGCCATGCATTATTTTCTCCAGTCTATAGGTATCACATTAGAAAATATAGCTATAACTTTTCCACTTCAGGAAGCAGTAAACCCTCCACTAAAATCCTCAAGGTAATCATTCACACACTGATGTATGCTAATGACTCCCCCTCAGAAGCCAGGCCCGGAAGGTGACATGCAACAAATTCCAGTTTATTCCACAAAGTCAGTCAAAAGTTATAAACTGGTAGTTTGAAGAACAGAGTCATACATCAGACTAAATGTTCACAAACCCTCACGGAGCCAACACTCTTCACAGATACTGCCACAGAGAAATGAAGATTCTGAATGCTGGAAATGGAGTGGGGAGTAAGCAAGAGTAGGTTGCTTATTGGTAGGTGAAAAAATAAGAAATCTTAGCAGTGATCCCAGTTTAACAGCCAGCAGGATAGAACAAAATATTCTGATATTAAACAAAACTGGGGAAAATGCAATACCAAAATTTGAAAAGGAACCAAGAAGGTTCCATCAGGTTAACAAGCTGGTGGAATAGGAGCTACCTTGGAACATAAAAAATTTGGTTAAATAACTACCCATACTGATGTCTTCCTGCCTTTGTATTTCCTCAATACTTATACAGACTCTTTTTGAAAAATATTATACACTTAATTCATGTTATTTTGTTGTCTTCTGCACATCTTATTTTCCTATCTAAACTTAAAAGTCTTTTACTTGCTTTGCATTTCCCATAAAACTGAACATAATGCTGTGCCCAAAGCATATGTTCAATGTATGCTCTGGAATTACTTGGCACTGATTGAAAGGCCAATCACCAAAACTGTTAAAAGTGAAAAGTCCCATACAATGCAACTGACACAAATATCTGAAGGAATGGAAAAAAATTTACAACAGGTTTTTAAAATTCTATTTTTTTTCAGGATCAACTATTTTCCACCAGATTATCTTCTCTCACTTTCTAGCATCATCTTGATGTTTATAAAGGTAATAATTTTTAAACATATTTCAGTTGGGGGTGCTTTTTTTAAATTTTATTTCCCGTTTCTACTTAAATTTATGTAGTTAACAATGAGCCAATTATTTGCAAAGGTGAGAGACAGTTCCAAATTCTAATTGTCATAGTTATTTTAGAAACTAAAATTTCTCAAATGACTCACAGAAAACTGATAAGGTTCTATACTGTGGTGAGACTGCCAAGAGAATGAAGAAAGAAAGAAGGAGAAAGGAAGGAAGGGAAAATTTGAAGCTAGTTGAAACATTCACCACTTATGTAATAATCTTCATAGTGACAAATATTTCCTCCAGGTTGCAAATGGATATATTTGTCCAAGTCACCTGAATTATCAGCAAAAGACCCAAAGACAGTAGTTCAAATTTTTTAAATATATTGTGTCCATCAACCATGAATGAAGAACTAAGAAACAGTCTATGCTAATGATATATAATGTAAGAATATAATAGTTCAAAAGAATATGTCTATGCAACTGCATCCAACAGAGCCGAAGAAGTCCAAATGAAAGTGTGAAGTATCTTTACCAGGACATGATAGAGCCCAAGACACTAGTGGGTTCAAGTGGTCCTGTGTCCCTAGAGCCTTTTTTATGCCAAGCTTGTTCTGTTTCCCTTTTATCAATTCCCTTGTATCAATTAATTCTCTGAGTTAATTGCACATGCAGTTTTAATCTGCGTGTAATTATAAACAATTAATAGTTAGGAGACAGAATTAGCAGTTCTTAGTTTGATTATCTATATAATTAAAAGGGGTGGTAAACTAGAGTTGACAAATAGCATCTTAATCACTTGAATAATCAAACCCAGAAGCTTGCTTGGGCAGCTGAACTCCATCTGTTACATTAGTTCAACTTTTAGAATCAATGACTGAAATGTCCATTTAAATCAATCATATTTCAATTTATAGTCAAAAACATATAATATGTATTCTCAAATTGCTTAAACTATTTACTTTGTTTCATTTATTTAAAATTAACTGTTTCCAAAAGGGTTTAATAAAAATAAAGATTCAACAGACTAACTTTTGTGTATCTACTGAATACCAGTTAATATTCATGGCTCCCAAATCTTATATTATAAAACATGTAAGAAATAGAGATAACTCTGTGTTCCAATTAACACTTTTATTTAAGTGAATCCTGAGAGACAGCAAATAAGACATACCTATGATCCTTTTTTGGGTTCTGATGGGATCACTTGTTTATACATACAAAGCAAATACTAAAAAACAGGAGAAACTTAAAGTGAGTTTAAAAATATATGAGAACTTCATTCTTATTAGGATATAATATAATACAGAACAGTGGCATCACTGTTGCATAATATGTTTCTGAATTGCCAAGTATTTGAACAAGTTTGACAGATACTTTCAGCTAATAATGGATAAAAAAAAGTGTTCAAAAAGAATCATTTCTGGTTCAATATGGCTTTGTGACTTCTGGCTGTGAGGCAGCCCCTTTTACAGTACCACTAAAATACTGTAACAATAAAGAAAAAGATGAAAATCTCAAGGTTACAAGAAATTAAGTCTAACCATTCATTAATATGCAGATGAGAAAACAAAATTCTTTAAGATGAGGAAGTGAATTGAGGGAAGCAATTAGTGACCTTTACATAATAAAACCCCTAGCCCATCTGAAAGATGTTAGAAAAAAGGCTTATTATCTCCCAAGAAAAATATAAAGAAAAAAGAACAAAACCCATTTCTGTACAATGTGGATGCTGCTTTTGAAGAACCCTTCCCTTTCCATACCCTCAACTACCACAATCCACTTGGACACTACAACTCTAAGGAAACAACTAGAAAAGAGAGTAATCCTGACTGTACCAACAGGAATTGAAACAGTCTTATTGTAAAGAAAGAGCTCTGTGCAGAGGATGGCACTGACAGGATTTGACAACAATGCATAACGGGGATTGTAATTTTAACGTGCTAAACAGCTAAAAATAACAGTAATACTAAAGAATGAAGGAAAAATGAAGGAATGAAAGGACCCACCCAGTAGAACCAAACTGTTCCAAATGGGCATCTCCGGGTTACTGAGAATTCGGCAGAGAAGGGGGCATTGACACCAGCTCATCAACTATAGAACTAGAAAAGGTAATTGGCACATTCAAGTGAACGTGGAGCAGAGTAGAGAAAAATCCATATGTTCTCTCTGTTCATAATCACTCACTTTGCATGGAGCTATGTCTTTTTATTCAGGGCAGAGTAAACATCCTGGGGCCTATATTGATCATGGAAATGCCAGTTAACATTTACGGAGGACCTAGATTGTTGAATACTTTACACGCATTACCTGACCTAATCTACACAAGAACCCTAGTTTAACAGAGGAGAAAACAAATTAAGTCACTTGCCCCAGTCCAGGCAGCTAGTAAGCAGTTGTGTGAACCCAGGTCAATCTGAATTTGAAGCCCAAGGGACAGCGACACAAGGGGAAAGGTCCCAATGGAAGACTGAACAATGGCCCCAAAGATACTCACATCCCAATCCCTGAAACCTGCAAATGTTAGAATACATGGCAAGAGGGACTTTGCAGGCATGATTAAATCAATAATCCTGAGAGGGGAAGATAACCTAGGATATCATGATGGGCCATATGTGTACTCACAAAGGCCCATGGAAAAGAAGGAAATGTGATGACAGAAGCAGGAGTGATTTGGAGAAGAGGTCATGAGCTAAGGAGTGCAAATAGCCTTCAGAAGCAGAAAAGGAACAGAAATATTCATCCCTAGAATCGCAGAAAGAATCAGTCCTGGGGAACATCTCCACGTAGTCCGATGAAATTAATCCCAGATTTCTGGCCTCTAGAACTGTAAGAGAATACAGTTGTGTCCTTTTAAGCTACCAAGTTTGTGGAGTCAATTGTTGAAGCAGCCCTGGGAAACTAATACAGTCTGCAATTCTGAAAATCTATAAAAGAGTTTAAGTCAAAAATATTCTATTAGACTCAGAAGAAAATTTTAGAATAGTATTGGCATTCCATTGTACTATATAACAAGCCAAACTCTAAAATAGAAGCCAAAAGCAATAAGGAGAAAACAAACTAAGACTTTAAACAATAAGAATATTTGCAAGATAAATAAAAATGGAAATGAGTGATCTTTAAAAGGCAAGAAATACCAGGAAACCAAAACTGTAACAACAGAATTAAAATGTATTTCACACTTAATAGGAGTGTAAGAGACAGTACAGAATATCAAATGACTAGATTTAGCAAGTGTTCCTAGAATAAAGAAGTATCCAAAGATGAAAATTATAAGAGAGAAGATTAAAGATTATAGATTAAAGTTGACAAAAAATAAGTATCCATCAAAGGAGTCCTATACATTACTGAAGATGAAACCACAATAATCAAAAGTAAAGAAAACAAACACGACTGAATAATAATTTCCTCAGCTAAAAAAAAAAAGCATGTATCTTCTGAGTATTGGGGCTTATTGTATATTATGAGAAAGTAATTAAAAGAGATTTGTATGCCATTACATCCTGCAAAATTACAAGAATAAAGAAAACAAACTACTAAAAGAATTCACACACATTTGCAAAGAAAAAACATCTCAAACGTGTAAAACACAGGTTGTTATCAAATGTCCTCTGTGAAACAACAAAAGAAACAATAAATGACAGAAAACCACAAACAGAATTTCCAAGGAAAAGGAAAAGTTGTGAAACAGAAATTTTAAAACCAAATTGTCTTCCATTTATAAAGGCCAGGGAAAAAATTCATTCTCCGATATACCAACACCCCGAAGGTCTGCTGAGAAAAATCACGTGTTTTTGTTTAAATAAAAAATATCTATCTGAAGATCAAAACTTGAATCAAAATTAAGGTTAAAAGAGTTTAGAAATCATGGGACCAGCAGTTCTTCCCATAACCAGAATAGCCATTTCAAGTAGGGCCACAACAGTCACATGGATTCTACACCTCAGACTTACAGCTTGGTCTTCCCAGTCCTAGCCTCATAGTTCCCTTTCTGCTTCATTTTGCTTTCCCAGGAAGCAAACAGTTTGTTTCCTATGGTATAAGCTTTACCTCACTCACAGTTCAAATGAAATGTTCTTTCAAATGGAATCTTGTTCTATGATTACCAAAAACAATAACCAATGACCAGCATTGGTGTCTCGTGCACTTAGAATGGCTAAAGGTTCGGAACATGCACCCAGTAAACAAGACAAGGAAACAAAGAACAATAGTGGCTATTTTCATTTTCCAAGAACTTAAATAATGACTTTTCTCCTTCTTAAAACTTCAAATGGAATCACCTAAATCACGACATCACCCCCCAGGAAGTGCCTCTTTATATCATGAGAACAGCCTCTGAATATTCCTATGGCCCTCAGTTGTTTAAGGGGAAAAATATACCTGGCAAATAGATTGTAGGATATACACCAGAATTTCATAGTGAGTATTTGTGGGTGGTAGAACAATAAATGAGTATCTCTTTTTGTGACAGTTTTCTGTATTTTCCACATTTTCTGCAATTAATCATACTAATTGCAACTTTACAGAGAACACATTTAAAATAAGTCTGTATAATTTTAGGCGAAATTAGGCAAAAATTATGTAGAAAAACTATGAACAAAAGCAAAGTCTGAAGAAATCATCACAGAACTTTAGGGAGATTTACCTCTCTTTTTTCTAACAAAGATGTTTTGTACTTGGTAAAGAAGAAAACACAATTTGCTTAAACTTCTTACATAACAAGCATACATACAAAAATAAATGCTTCCTTTATTTATTTTAAAAAAAAATTTTTAACATTTATTCACCTTTGAGACACAGAGAGCGAGCAAGGGAGGGGCAGAGAAAGAGAGACACAGAATCAGAAGTGCACTCCAGGCTCCGAGCTGTCAGCACAGAGCCCGACGCGGTGCTTGAACCCGCAAACCCGAGACCATGACCTGAGCTAAAGTCAGACACTTAACCGACTGAACCACCCAGGCACCCCAATAAACGCTTCCTTTACATTTGTCTTCAATGACACAACAGTTTGGGGGCAGGGGAGAACCACACTATCTTTAAAGAGTCATAAACTCACATCCCCCTCTCAGGAAGTAACAGAGATAGTCTGCTATGTTGAAGTAGCTTTGGAAAAGTTTAGTCTCAGTCTTTCTGATTAACTAAAACAAGCCCAGGTACTACTGTCACAGATTTATTTCTGTGATACAAGGCCAGCTATCTGAATACATGATCTGAAAATGCCTCTTGATGGCAGCCCACTTGTCATCTTTGCCCAGAAGCACTATGACAAATACAGCTCATGCTAGCACCTGCCTGCAAACTCCAAGTGGGCAGATGTCACATCCTGTATACTGTTGTATCCTCTACACAACCACAATGCCTGGTACAGAATATGTACGAATAGTTTTGAAGAAAAAATGTTAACATGAACTGGATGATGCTTCTTTTACAGATGGCAATGATGTCATAGGTTTCTAGGCAAAAAAAAAAAAAAAAAGAAGAAAAAAAAAAGACAAGAGTTCTGGGAGAAAAGTGATTTATTGCATGGTAACTCAATGGGAGTGTTCTTAGCAGTCCCTGCCCCATCCCTGTAAAAAGAAGCAACAATTAACTAGCCATTTGTTTGCCTCATATAATCCTAAATTTTTAAAAATTATTTCTTCCAGGTTGACTACATACTGATGTTTGGACAATACAGATCTTACTGATTTTAGTCAAGGTTTCTGTGCCCACACTCATACATGCTTGGTGAAAATGAAAATTTTAAAAGATTCTGGGAAAGTAATTCGCCAGTGAGAGAAGTCTTTTAAATATTCATATTTTTGAAGTAATATCGATTTCTAGGAATCTTTCATAAGGAAGTAATCTGAAATATGCCACAAGATTCACTAATAATGATGTTTATTACAGCATTATTTATAATAATTGGGCAGAAGAGTTAACATAGCAAAGCTGAGACTGTTATTCCTAGAAAGACAAGTTTACAAGGTTAATCCTGGGCTGGTATCTGGGAACTTGGCAGGTGAACAGTTCCCTACACTGATGTAAAACTTTTCCTAAAAGATAAGAGTATCTCACTGTGCCTAGACTGGGCAAACAATACGGGTTTATGCAAAATGTGTGCTTCCTTCTGGAAATCTGGAATGTTGGGACATACTAAGCAGAGGATACTTAGATTATCCCCCAGTAAAAACCTTGTTGCTGAATCTTTAATGAGTTTCCCCAGTGTACAATACTTCACACATGTCACGATTCATTATTGGAGGAATTAAATGTATTGCACTGACCACTGGAAGAACTCTTGGAAGCTTGCTCCTGGTTTCCTCTGGCGTCTACCACATGTGAAGTGATTTTTCTTTGATTGTTGATTTTTCTTTGTATGTTTTTATATAATAAACCTTTGCTATGAATATGACAACATACTGAGTCCCATGAATCCTCCTAGCAGATCACTGAACAAGGGGTAGTCTTTAGAACCCCAACACAATAATAAAAATTGAAATTAACATAAATGTCCAGTAATGGGAGATTGTTTAAGTAAATATAGTACATACATGCATTGAATTATTTTTCAACAACAAAAATATATATCTTGCACTTTCAATTATGAACGAAAAACCCATAAACAAAAAGACTAAACAAAAATATGCCAAAATGCTAAAAATAATAATTTTTGGTTTAATCGAACTTTTGTCTGTATTCTGTTTTTTTGTTCTGAATGGGCTGAATGCAAAATTCATGAATCTGAAGGACCTGACTCACATAGAGCCATTTTTGAGGAAAGCTATCCTAATTGTTTTTTCCTCCTACTGGTTGCCATAGGACCTAACCCATGGTTTATTTGTAAAACCAGACTTGCTGCCCGAGCTTGAATAGAATGGATAAGGAAGCAGTCCATGGGCCTGAGACAAATATACATGAGTTGGACATGAGGGGGTAAGTACATATTTGGCTCAAACTCTGCCCAGTTTGGTCTCTACACCACACGGAAACAATGTAATACAATCAAATCTTATGTTTTAACAGTTTAAATGCTAAACGAACAAAAAGAAGGAGGTTGTTAGCTAAGAGGTGAAATACCCCTCGACTTCTCTCTGAAGCAAGTTGATAATCCCAGTTTTAAAAAATCTGGAGCATAGGGGTGCCCGGGTGGCTCAGTCACTTGAGCATCTGACTCTTGATTTCAGCTCAAGTCATAATCCCATGACCCTGGGATCAAGCCCCAAGTCAGCTCCATCCTGAGCATGGAGCCTGCTTAAGATTCTCTCTCTCTCTCTGTTTCTCTTTGTCTCTCTCTCCGTTCCTCTCTACCCCCTTCTAAAATTAAAAAAAAAAAAATTAAAAAAATAAATCTGGAACCTAGAATGACTGTGGAATTTAGGGGACGACTTTACAGGATGTTTTCGTATACATGCATCACTCAAAAAAATATGCACATGCCACTCCCTTCCAGTTATAAGGATGTTGACCTGAATATTTAGCTTTCCAGAAGCTTTTTTACGGAGATATAGTTGTTTTGTATTACAAAAGAATGATTAAGCTTTAAACAAAACTATCTACCAAATGTTTTGTCACAAATCTTTGGTATTTTATTTACTCATAGGTTATGCATGAGCTAGAATAA
Source organism: Panthera onca (assembly GCF_046562875.1). Taxonomy (NCBI): domain Eukaryota; kingdom Metazoa; phylum Chordata; class Mammalia; order Carnivora; family Felidae; genus Panthera; species Panthera onca. The sequence goes on from NC_138342.1 coordinate 127,266,304, forward strand.
TTGTGCAAATTCTGGAATGAGCTGGCCTTTTTAGAAAACAAAAACAAAACTCTAATCCCCTAAGAAAGATTGTTAATTTTTCGTTATTTCCATCTGTCTTTCATGATTGGCTTCTCAGGAAACTGAAGTTCATTAATGTATCATTATCTTTACTAAAATTCATTAAAGCAATACATTCAAGGCAGGAGAAAAGATTCTAGTGACAAAAACAAACGGATAATTATGGAACAGCATTTTAGCTCTGCTTATGTCAGTATTTTTATTCTAAATGTTTCACTCTATTCTTTTCTTCTAGTCATAGCTAGGAGAGAGTAAGTCTGTCACCTTGTGAGGCATAGAGCATATATGATTGATGGAACCTTAACTAAATTCCAGGTAGAGTATTATACAAAATTAAATTTAAAATATATCTAAGTACAAAGAGATTCACAGAGCCTAAGTCTATAAAGCTATAGCAAACATCACACATAAATATAGCAAACAATATTAAATAAGCTAACAAAAAGAACATTTTTATGATGATAAAAAATTACAATTATCAGGCTTAAAAATTAGCCAATTTCTACTTGTCCTTTTCAGTCCTTTCAATCATCATCAGAAAGGAGGCAAACATAAAACATAAATTAATGTTTCTGTTTGTTTATAAATACAAGAAATAGTCTAAGTTCTGAGTGGATGATGAAAATTCTGGATTTTAATGTGTTAAATATTATCTATAAAGCTCAATAGCCATGGAGATGCTGTTTCCATTATCACTAATAAATGAAAATTGACTGTACCAATGAAATATTTCACAGATGCTCTGCCTTCTTACTCCTACACATCAACAGATCAAATTCAACAAATTTGCTTCTTTTCAGAAACATAATATGTATTATTTTAGCAGCAACTTTAAGAATAAATGAGAGCAAAATAAAGACTATTTCTTAATTTACTTTCCTGGTTTTACTAATGACAATGTCAATGTATGAGTCTTTCCTCTAGTTGAAGGGCTCTACTTGCCTTAACCTAAACAGCACTGAAGCCCACTCATTTGCTTCCATTTGTGATAGTTCTTTTTGTGTCAACCTGTCTAAAATACAGTGGCCAGGTATTTGGTCAAACATGTATGGATGTTGCTGTAAAGGTATTTTCTTTGAAGGGAGGGGGCAGTTTGTGCGTGGAAGTGGGGGTGGAGAAGAGAGAAAGGGAAAGAGAGAATCCCAAGCAGGCTCCATGCCCAGCACAGAGCCTGACATGGATTCAATCTCATGACTGTGAGATCACAACCCAAACCAAAATCAAGAGTCAGACACCCAACCAATTAAGCCACTCAGGCGCCCCTGTAGTTATTTTAGATGAGATTAACCTTCAAATCTGCTAAAGCAGATTGCTCTCCATAACATGGGTGGGCCCCATCCAATCAGTTGAGGCCTCAAGAAAAAGACTCATCTCCTCTAAAACAGAGAATTCTGCCAGCAGACTACTCCAGACTCAAATTTTGTACTTGTCAGCCTCTACAATTGCATAAGCTAATTCCTTAAAATAAACCTCTCCATATATGGAGTCAAAAGGAGAAAGAGAGAGATTTAAGGGCTCACATATGAAGAATGAGAAAGAGAGAGGGTATCTATCATGTATCTGTCTTTCTATCTAACTATACCTCTACTTGTCTATCTTGAGCTCAATATAAATATATACATAAATAAGTAATAAGGTAGATCTAGTTATATTTTTATCAAGAGGAAAATAGAGAGGACATAGAGAAAGAGAGACAGAGAGAGAAGGATCTTATTGGTTCTGTTTCTCTGGAGAACACTGACTACCATACCCAGATAACACATTCTAACCAGTCTCCACCTTCCCAAAGCATACCCAACTTTCAAGGACAAACTTTCAAGACTCATCATCTTTTTCTCTCCATCCAAAAAAGCATATTGTAATTCAAAATATTTCCATTATGGTTACTGATACCAAATGTCTTTATCTATGTAAACAATAGAAGCAAAAATGATAAAACAACTCCATCTCTACTTGAATGAACTCTCTATCAAAATATGATGAAAAATGTAGAATTTGAACAATTGCTAGATATTAATTGATATTAAATTATTGTTAATTTTTAGATGAGATTATGATATTTTGGTTGTGCTTTAAAAAGAGATTCCTGGGGCACCTGGGTGGCTCAGTGGGTTAAGCATCCAACTGCAGCTCAGGTCATGATATCAAGGTTCGTGGATTCAAGCCCCACATCAGGCTCTGCACTGACAGCTTGAAACCTGGATCCTGCTTTGGATTCTCTGTCTGTCTGTCTCTCTCTTTCTCTCTCTTTGCCCCTCCCCTGTTTTTGCATGTTCTCTTACTCTCTCTCTCAAAAATAAAACATTAAAAAAATTTTTTTAATAATAAAAAGAGATTCCTTATATTTTATAGTAAAACTGAAAAACATTTATGGAAGCATATCAAGGAATTTGCTTTAAATGGCCCAAGGTGGAAAGGTAACTGAGTGGGTACATGTACATGGATGCAACAATACTGACCATGAATTTATAATTATTTAAGCTGGATAATAGGTACTTGTGGGTTTATTATCCTACTCTCTTTTTGTATATATTTATATTTTCCATAATAAAATGCTTTTTTATCTATTTATTCAAAAATGCATAAACCTTTCCAGTGCCAAGAAAAACTTGAATTAAATAGCTAAGCATCAGGGGAAAAAAAAGAGCAGAGCAAAACATGAATAACAATACTTTTCTATCTGGCAAGATTTGGTTTGAAAAAGGAAGAAGAGAAGCACACATTAAGGTGTAAGAAAGTTCAGCTAAGAAAAATCCCCACCAAGTCTTCATATGGTGGCTTTGTTGAAAATACTGTAAAATCCCAGGCCAGAACCTTCCTCAGAGCAGAGCATCAGAAATTTATTGTCTGTCTTCTCCAATAGAATATAAGTACTACAAAGTCAATAACTTTTGTCATGCTCACCATTATCTCCCTAGCAACAAGCAAAGCACACACAATATGTGATCAATAGATATCCGTTAATCATTTCTGTGTACAAAATATGTTCTCCGATGGCTATCACCACTATGCCATAAACTATTAATTACAGGTATAAAACTATTAGAATAAAAACTCATTTCAGAGATTCAAATTTCAATTATATATGTATCTTTCTGAAAATTATTTATCAGCAACTTACATCTATTTAGCATGTTAAGAATAACTTCTACATATACCATCTCATTTTAGCTTCCTCAAAAAAGAGAGATATAAAACAGGGATTACCTCTCCTATTTTAGAAAAGAAAAAGCTGAAGTTCAGAATATACTATTCTGCTGAGATTCCAAAGCTGGTTTTTTTACTCAAGATCCTTAATTCTTTCAATTGAAGAACCATCTGTATGTCCTTTTTAACTTAGGATACTTTTAATTAATCAAACATTTTCACTCAGTATTATTCATTTAAGGACAGAAAACATCCTGAAGTTGAGCCCAGACCCAAAAGATAAGAGATGGAAAATCAAACCTATTATGTGGGTGTTTGGGTACAATATTAAGGAATATCATTTCAAATCTTAAAAGATATGTAGAGTTCACCTTTCACTTTAAATATAGAAAATCACACAAAAAATGTTTTCCACTCTAGCAATAAGAACAAGAGAGATAGTGTATAAAACAATAATTTTTGATCCATGAAGAGCTAAGGCCACAAGGCAACCTAATGAACAACTATACAAGGCTGACAAGCTCCTCCAAGAAAAGATAGAGTACAATTCACCTTCGACAGACCATGGGAAGAAGAGATGACCACCATGGAAGCATGGAAGAAAACAACAGCTGAAACTTTGGATAAACCTTTAAAGACCAAATGTGTACTCATTTGGTAGCACAGATTTCTTAGAAGCCCAAATGAGGCATCTGCATCCACAATTATACTCTTTTCTAAAGGTTTCCACCCAGTCTTCCCTGGGAAAGACCAGGGGAAGGCAGGAGATCTGAGAGAGACCTCCTCTGTGATGCAGGTTTCTAGAAAAGAGGCACTGCAAGAGGACAAGGTGGTTGTTGGCTGCTGCAGGAGAAAAGCCAGGAAACTCAACTAAGTTTATGAAGCCATTATAATTCTGATAGCAAAGTCAGACAAAGATTTTATAAGAAATAAAAACAGACCAATGTCCTTGAGAAACACAGATGCAAAAATCCTTAATAAAATATTAGCAAATCAAATACATCAATATATGAAAAGCATCCATCAATATATGAAAACCATAATGTGATCAATTAGGTGTATCCCAAGAATATAAAGTTGGTCTGATATACGAGAATTCACAGTGTAATTCACTACAATAAAACACTGAGAAAAAAATCAATAATTATCTAAGTACACTACAAAAAAACACTTTAGAAAATTCAACACATTTATGATTTAAAAAAATTTTTTTTCCAGAAACTAGGAAAAAGGGAAATTTCCTAATCCTGATAAAGGGAATCTACAAAGAACTATAACTAATATCATACATAATGATGAGATATTGATGGCATCTACCTAAGATTTGAAACAAGATAGGATGTCTGTTGGGGTGTCTGAGTGGCTAAGTCGGTTAAGCGCCTGACTCTTGATTTCGGCTCAGATCATGATCTCTCAGTTTGTGAGATCAACCCCCATGTCAGGCTCTATGCTGGCAGTGCAAAGCCTGCTTGGGATTCTTTCTCTCTCTCTCTCTCTCTCTCTCTCTCTCTGTCCCTCCCGCAGGCATGCACGCACTGTCTCTCTCTCTCTCTCTCAAAATAAATATTTTTTTTAAATTTGAAAAGAAAAGAAAAGGAAAGAAAAGAAAAGAAAAGAAAAGAAAAGAAAAGAAAAGAAAAAGATAGTATGTCTGCAATCACTACTTCTATATAGCATTGTGCTAGAGTTTCTAACCAGTGCAGTAAAACAAGACAGAGATAAAAGACATGTAATTTGGAAAGAAAAAAAGTAAAGCTCTCTTTATTCAGAATGACATGACTGTGTATATAGAAAATTCTAATGAATTGAAAAGAAAACTGGTAGAACTAGTAAATAAATTCAGCAATGTTGCCGTGGACAAAATCAATTAAAAATCAATTATATTTAATATAGTAGCATGAATAATTAAAAAAATCAATTAAGAACAAATTTAACAAATAGCATGTAAAACCTTACATAAATATAAAATATATATCTTACAAAATGTAAAATAGTGCTGAAAAATTAAAGAAGACTTACATAAATGAAGAGATAAATTGTGCTGATGGATTAAGGACTTAACGTGAAGAGTGTTGTTCTATATCCCTGAAGTGATATATAGATTCAAAGCAAAGCCATTTATAATCGCAGCCAGCATTTTTTCTGGAAATTGGCAAGGTAACTTTAAAAATTTGTTTGGAAAAGCAAAGGAACAAGAATAGTCAAAACAATCTTGAAAACAAACAAAGTTGGAGGATGTGTACCATATAATTTTAAGACTTACTATAAAAGTAGTAAGAAAATGTGGTATTGGCAAAATGATGTATAAATACACTAATGAAACAGAGTTGAGAGTCCTGAAGTAGACATGCACAAATATGAAGATTTTTGACAAAGATACCAAAGTAATTCAATGGAACAAGAAAAATCTCTTCAACAAGTGATACTAACTTAGGCCATACACAAAAATTAATTTGAAATAGATCATAGGTTGAAACATAAAAGCCAAATCAACAAAGCTATCGGGAAAAAAAACAGAGATCTTTACAACCTTGGGACCAGGAATGATTTTTAAGGAAGGCACAAAGCACAAGTCACAAAAGAGAAAATGAAAAATTGGACTTCATCAAAAATAAAACCTACTCATAAGAAAAGGCAAGGAGAAGGGGAAAAAAAAAAAGCAAGTTAGAGACTATGAGTAAATATTCACCACATATGACAAGGACCTAAATCCAGAATATATACTCTTACAGCTCAGTAACAAAAAGACAAATCACTCTGTTTTAAAAAGGGGCAAAAGATATAGAAACTTCACAAAAGATACGCAAATGGAAATACACATGTGAGAAAGTGCTCAGCATCATTAGTCATCAGGCAGAGGAATACAAAATGAAACCGCAAAGACCTACCTTACCAACTGAGTGGCTAAAATTAAAGAGACTCCGGGTGCCTGGGTGGCTCAGTTGGTTAAGCGTCTGACTCGGTTTTGGCTCAAATCATGATCTCAAGGTTTGTGAGTTTGAGCCCCAACTCACACTCTGCGCTGGCAGTGCAGAGCCTGCTTTAGATTCTCAATCTTTCCCTCACTCTCTGCCCCTCCCCAACTCTTGCTGTCTCTGTTTCACCCAAAATAAATAAACTTAAAAACAAAATAAAATAGAGGATCCTGGGAAGATGGCGGCGTAGGACGACACTGGGCTCACCACGTGTCCTGCTGATCACTTAGATTCCACCTACACCTGCCTAAATAACCCAGAAAACCGCCAGAAGACTAGCAGAACGGAGTCTCTGGAGACAAGCACAGACGAGAGGCCCACGGAAGAGGGTAGGAAGGGCGGACAGGCGGTGCGTGCTCCACGGACTGGCGGGAGGGAGCCAGGACGGAGGGGCGGCCCGCCGGCCAAGCAGAGCCCCCCGAGTCCGGCTTGCAAAAGCGGAGGGACTGACGAAGTGTGTTCCGACAGCAAGCAGGACTTGACATCTGGAAGGTTATAAGCTAACAGCTCTGCTTGGAGAATGGGAGGGCTGGAGAACAACGGGAGGGAAAGTTGTTGAGCCCCGGACGACAGAGCGCAGCTCCGCGGGGAACAAAGGCGCTCGCCAGCGCCATCTCCCTCGCCCATCCACCAGCCAAAATGCCAAAGGGAACCAGTTCCTGCCAGGGAACTTGCTCACTCCTCTGCGCAAACACCCAAAGCTGTGCTTCTGCGGATCCATCCCTCCAGTGGGTATGACTCCCTCCTGGTGCCACAGGGCCCCTCCCGAAGCAGATCTCCGAAGGAAAAGCGAGCTGAGCCTGGCCCTCCAGCCCCTATGTACCTTGCCAATCCACCACAGCTAATACACCAGATCCCCAGCACCACAAGCCTGGCAGTGTGCAAGTAGCCCAGACGGGTCACGCCACCCCACAGCGAATCCTGCCCCTAGGAGAGGGGAAGAGAAGGCACACACCAGTCTGACTGTGGCCCCAGCGGTGGGCTGGGGGCAGACATCAGGTCGGACTGCGGCCCCCCCCACCAATGCAAGTTATTCAAGACAGCAAGGGGAAGTGCCCCACAGTCCTGCACCACTCCAGGGACTATCCAAAATGACGAAACGAAAGAATTCCCCCAGAAAAACGTCCAGGAAATAACAACAGCTAACGAACTGATCAAAAATGATTTAAACAATATAACAGAAAGTGAATTTAGAATAATAGTCATAAAATTAATCGCTGGGCTTGAAAACAGCATAAAGGACAGCAGAGAATCTTGCTACAGAGATCAAGGGACTAAGGAACAGCCAGGAGGAGCTAAAAAATGCTATCAATGAGTTGCAAAATAAAATGGAGACAACTACGGCTCGGATTGAAGAGGCAGAGGAGAGAATAGGTGAACTAGAAGATAAAATTATGGAAAAAGAAGAAGCTGAGAAAAAGAGACATAAAAAAATCCAGGAGTATGAGGGGAAAATTAGAGAACTAAGTGATGCACTAAAGGGAAATAATCTACGCAAAATTGGTATTCCAGAGGAGGAAGAGAGAGGGAAAGGTGCTGAAGGTGTACTTGAAGAAATCATACCTGAGAACTTCCCAGATCTGAGGAAGGAAAAAGGCATTGAAATCCAAGAGGCACAGAGAACTCCCTTCAGACGTAACTTGAATTGATCTTCTGCATGACATATCATAGTGAAACTGGCAAAATACAAGGATAAAGAGAAAATTCTGAAAGCAGCTAGAGATAAACATGCTCTAACATATAAAGGGAGACCTATAAGACTCTTGACCCATCTCTCTACTGAAACTTGGCAGGCTAGAAAGGAATGGCAGGAGATCTTCAATGTGATGAACAGAAAAAATATGCAGCCGAGATTCCTTTATCCAGCAAGTCTGTCATTTAGAATAGAAGGAGAGATAAAGGTCTTCCCAAACAAACAAAAACTGAAGGAATTCGTCACCACTAAACCAGTCCTACAAGAGACCCTAAGGGGGATCCTGTGAGACAAAGTGCCAGAGACATTGCTACAAGCACGAAACCTACAGACATAACAATGACTCTAAACCCATATCTTTCTTTAATAACACTGAATGTAAATGGACTAAATGTGCCAACCAAAAGACATAGGGTATCAGAATGGATAAAAAAACAAGACCCATCTATTTGCTGTCTACAAGAGACTCATGTTAGACCTGAGAACACCTTCAGATTGGAAGTGAGGGGATGGAGAACTATTTATCATGCTACTGGAAGCCAAAAGAAAACTGGAGTAGCCATACTTATATCAGACAAACTAGACTTCAAATTAAAGGCTGTAACAAGAGATGAAGAAGGGCATTATATAATAATCATAGGGTCTATCCATCAGGAAGAGCTAACAATTATAAATGTCTATGTGCCAAATACAGGAGCCCCCAAATATATAAAACAATTACAAACATAAGCAACCTTATTGGTTAGAATGTGGCAATTGCAGGGGACTTTAACACTCCACTTACAGAAATGGATAGATCATCTAGACACACAGTCAGTAAAGAAACAAGGGCCCTGAATGACACATTGGATCAGATGGACTTGACAGATATATTTAGAACTCTGCATCCCAAAACAACAGAATATACTTTCTTCTCGACTGCACATGGAACGTTCTCCAAGATAGATCACATACTGGGTCACAAAACAGCCCTTCATAAGTATAGAAGAATTGAAATCATACCATGCATACTTTCAGACCACAGTGCTATGAAGCTTGAAATCAACCACAGGAAAAAGTCTGGAAAACCTCCAAAAGCATGGAGGTTAAAGAATACCCTCCTAAAGAATGAATGGGTCAACTAGGCAATTAGACAAGAAATTAAAAAATATATGGAAACAAATGAAAATGAAAATACAACAATCCAAATGCTTTGGGATACAGTGAAGGCAGTCCTGAGAGGAAAATACATCGCAATCCAGGCCTATCTCAAGAAACAAGAAAAATCCCAAATACAAAATCTAACAGCACACCTAAAGGAAATAGAAGCAGAGCAGAAAATACACCCTAAACCCAGCAGAAGAAGAGAAATAATAAAGATCAGAGCAGAAATAAACAATATAGAATCTAAAAAAAACTGTAGAGCAGATCAATGAAACCAAGAGTTGGTTTTTTGAAAACATAAACAAAATTGACAAACCTCTAGCCAGGCTTCTCAAAAAGAAAAGGGAGAGGACCCAAATAGATAAAATCATGAATGAAAATGGAATTATTACAACCAATCCCTCAGAGATACAAACAATTATCAGGGAATACTATGAAAAATTATATGCCAACAAATTGGACAACCTGGAAGAAATGGACAAATTCCTAAACACCCACTCTTCCAAAACTCAATCAGGAGGAAATAGAAAGCATGAACAGACCCATAACCAGCGAAGAAATTGAGTCGGTTATCAAAAATCTCCGAACAAATAAGAGTGCAGGACCAGATGGCTTCCCAGGGGAGTTCTGCCAGACATTTAAAGCAGAGATAATACCTATCCTTCTCAAGCTATTCCAAGAAATAGAAAGGGAAGGAAAACTTCCAGACTCATTCTATGAAGCCAGTATTACTTTGATTCCTAAACCAGACGGAGACCCAGCAAAAAAAGAGAACTACAGGCCAATATCCCAGATGAATATGGATGCAAAAATTCTCAATAAGATACTAGAAAATCAAATTCAACAGCATATAAAAAGAATTATTCACCATGATCAAGTGGGATTCATTCCTGGGATGCAGGGCTGGTTCAACATTCACAAATCAATCAATGGGATACATCACATTAATAAAAAAAATATAAGAATCATATGATCCTGTCAATCGATGCAGAAAAGGCCTTTGACAAAATTCAGCAACGTTTCTTAATAAAAACCCTCAAGAAAGTCGGGATAGAAGGAACATACCTAAAGATCATAAAAGTCATTTATGAAAAGCCCACAGCTAACATCATCCTCAATGGGGAAAAACTGAGAGCTTTTTCCCTGAGATCGGGAACACGACAGGGATGCCCACTCTCACCGCCGTTGTTTAACATAGTGTTGGAAGTTCTAGCATCAGCAATCAGACAACAAAAGGAAATCAAAGGCATCAAAATTGGCAAAGATGAAGTCAAGCTTTTGCTTTTTGCAGATGACATGATATTATACATGGAAAATCCTATAGACTCCACCAAAAGTCTGCTAGAACTGATACATGAATTCAGCAAAGTTGCAGGATACAAAATCAATGTACAGAAATCAGTTGTATTCTTGTACACTAATAATGAAGCAACAGAAAGACAAATCAAGAAACTGATCCCATTCACAATTGCACCAAGAAGCATAAAATACCTAGGAATAAATCTAACCAAAGGTGTAAAAGATCTGTATGCTGAAAACTATAGAAAGCTTATGAAGGAAATTGAAGAAGATATAAAGAAATGGAAAGACATTCCCTGCTCATGGATTGGAAGAATAAATATTGTCAAAATGTCAATACTACCCAAAGCTATCTACACATTCAATGCAATCCCAATCAAAATTGCACCAGCATTCTTCTCGAAACTAGAACAAGCAATCCTAAAATTCATATGGAACCACAAAAGGCCCCGAATAGCCAAAGTAATTTTGAAGAAGACAACCAAAGCAGGAGGCATCACAATCCCAGACTTTAGCCTCTACTACAAAGCTGTAATCATCAAGACAGCATGGTATTGGCACAAAAACAGACACATAGACCAATGGAATGGAATAGAAACCCCAGAACTAGACCCACAAACGTATGGCCAACTAATCTTTGACAAAGCAGGAAAGAATATCCAATGGAAAAAAGACAGTCACTTTAACAAATGGTGCTGGGAGAACTGGACAGCAACGTGCAGAAGATTGAAACTAGACCACTTTCTCACACCATTCACAAAAATAAATTCAAAATGGATAAAGGACCTGAATGTGAGACAGGAAACCATCAAGACCCTAGAGAAGAAAGCAGGAAAAGACCTCTCCGACTTCAGCCGTAGCAATTTCTTACTGGACACATCCCCAAAGGCAAGGGAATTAAAAGCAAAAATGAACTACTGGGAGCTTATGAAGATAAAAAGCTTCTGCACAGCAAAGGAAACAACCAACAAAACTAAAAGGCAACCAACGGAATGGGAAAAGATATTTGCAAATGATATATTGGTCAAAGGGCTAGTATCCAAAATCTATAAAGAGCTCACCAAATTCCACACCCAAAAAACAACCCAGTGAAGAAATGGGCAGAAAACATGAATAGACACTTCTCTAAAGGAGACATCCAGATGGCCAACAGGCACATGAAAAGATGCTCAACGTCGCTCCTCATCAGGGAAATACAAATCAAAACCACACTCAGATATCACCTCACGCCAGTCAGAGTGGCCAAAATGAACAAATCAGGAGACTATAGATGCTGGAGAGGATGTGGAGAAACGGGAACCCTCTTGCACTGTTGGTGGGAATGCAAATTGGTGCAGCCGCTCTGGAAAACAGGGTGGAGGTTCCTCAAAAAATTAAAAATAGACCTACCCTATGACCCAGCAATAGCACTGCTAGGAATTTACCCAAGGGATACAGGAGTACTGATGCATAGGGGCACTTGTACCCCAATGTTTATAGCAGCACTCTCAACAATAGCCAAATTATGGAAAGAGCCTAAATGTCCATCAACTGATGAATGGATAAAGAAATTGTGGTTTATATACACAATGGAATACTACATGGCAATGAGAAAGAATGAAATAGGGCCTTTTGTAGCAACGTGGATGGAACTGGAGAGTGTGATGCTAAGTGAAATAAGCCATGCAGAGAAAGACAGATACCATATGGTTTCACTCTTATGTGGATCCTGAGAAACTTAACAGAAACCCATGGGGGAGGGGAAGGAAAAAAAAAAAAAAGGTTAGAGTGGGAGAGAGCCAAAGCATAAGAGACTGTTAAAAACTGAGAACAAACTGAGGGTTGATGGGGGGTGGGAGGGAGGGGAGGGTGGGTGATGGGTATTGAGGAGGGCACCTTTTGGGATGAGCACTGGGTGTTGTATGGAAACCAATTTGACAATAAACTTCATATATTGAAAAAAAAAAAAAGATCCTGTGTAATTTAGATTAAAGCAGAATCCCCAGACTTTAGGATTCATGGTTCAAAATAATTAAAAAAAAAATAAAATTGAAGGACTGGAAAAAAAAATTTAAATAACTAAATTCTACATCTGAAACTAATATTACATTGTATGTTAAGTAACTGGAATTTACATAAAAACTTGGAGAAGTAGCTTTTGGTTTACCTGAGTTGTGAAACAGAAACATAAATGCTGCATATCTTTAATTAATTTAAAAATCTGCATATTCACATATCAGTTAAAATAAAACATTAAGCTTTCATTTAAAAAATAAAATAAAATAATAAAATAAAATAAAATAAAATAAAATAAAATAAAATAAAAGAGATTGACAACAACAAATGTTGGAGAAGGTGGAGCCACCAGAACACTTAATCACAGGTGATGAGAACGTAAAATGGTTATAACCACTTTGCAAATCCTACTTTGCTTCTTAAATAAACACACATCTATTCTGTAACCCAGCAATCCTGCATTCAGGTATTAATCCAGGAAGAAATGAAAACAAAGGCCTCCACAAATACTTACACACAAATGCTACTGCAAAGCTTTATTCATACTAGCTAAAAATTGGAAACAATTCATAAATCCATAAGTAGGAAAATGAATAGCTACACTGTGGTATTATCAAATAACAGCAATAAAAAGAATGAACTACTGATATATACAACAACATGGATACATTTCAAAGACGCTATGCTAAATGAAAGACATGAGACAAGAAAATATATATGCTATAGGATTCCATTTATATGAAATCCACAAGTTGGCAAAATTAAACTATGATGAAAGAAATCAGGTCAGTGTTTACTTCTAGAAGTGGAGAGCACAGCATGGGTAGATTGATTGCGAACATGCAGACAGAAACTTTCTGGAGTGATAGAAACACTGTGTCTTGATAATCCATTCCTCAAAACTTCATGAATGGTACCTTCGAAATATGAGCATTTCTTCTTTTTTAATGTTTACTTTTGAGAGAGAATGAGAGAGAGAGAGAGAGAGAGAGAGAGAGCGAGCAGGGGAGGGGCAAAGAGAGGGGAGACAGGGAGAAAAGGGACAGGATCTGAAGTGGACTCTACTGACAGCAGAGAGCCTGATGTGGGGCTCAAACTAAGGAATGGTGTGCTGAGATCCTGATCTGAGCCAAAGTCAGACGCTTAACCGACTAAGCCACTCGGGCACCCCAAGATATGAGCATTTCACTAACGTAAGTTATATTTCAACAAAAAATAAAAATAAATTAAATATTCTATGTCCCTTCTATTAGCATCTTCACACAAGCAATTTATATTATTCATATTATGGTGCCAAATAAAATTTGAGTTATAGTCCTAAAAGGTTAAAAGTTCCTCCCAAATACTTTAAAAATACTTTCTAATTTAAAGTTCATCTTCAGAATAAATCATTCACAAAACAAAGCATTTCAAAATCTAAATAGCCAAGTCGTTTTTCTAGGAATAAGCTCTTGTTCTTTCCCTGGCACATGCACTAAATTTAAAAATCATTTTTTAAATGTTGCACCAAGGTGGTTTTCTATTAAGGAGAATCAGAATTCCTGTGGGTATTTAAATTAGATGAGACTTTTTTAACTTCAGAATTTCTTCAGTTTTATTGATTCAAGTTATTAATGTTCCATTCTAAAAATGATTTAAAGCTCAAAGTTTAGCACTTCACAGTTTATACTTCTACATAAACAATCTTGTCTGATTCTCATATTTACAATGAATAGTAGATAAAAGAGGCATTTCCTTCCCTATTGTAAGACAAAACAATGATTTTCTCTTCTTTTACTGTCTTCCTGATCTTGCTTGAAATTCTTGTTTAACTATCCTCCTCTTTGATTCCTTAAATTTTAACCACGTTTTCTACCTCTAATATCTCCATTTAAGGCTTTGTCCTTAATTAAGATCCTCACTTTTCCTAAAGAAATTATCTTTTTTATCCAAGTTTTTTCTTTCATTTTTAGGCCAATCCTGTGATACAAAGACAATTTTAACCATGCCAAAAATATATTAAAAGATTTTTAGCAACTAGATAACATCTTTGATGTAGTCTTCAGAAAATACTTGTTCTCATTTTCACTGGTAATTAAATACCTAACTCTGACGAAAGAAAAACAGAAAACTAGGGGCTCCTGGGTGGCTCAGTCGGTTAAGCGTCCGGCTTTAGCTCAGGTTATGATCTCACAGTTTGTGGGTTCTAGCCCCACACCAGGCTCTGTGCTGGCAGCTCAGAGCCTGGAGCCTACTTCAGATTCTGTGTCTCTCTCTCTGTCCCTCTGCCGCTCATGCTCTGTCTCTCTCTCTCTCTCCTTCAAAAATTAAAAAAAAAAAAACATTTTAAAAATTTAGAAAAACAGAAAACTAAAGAGTAATGAGTGAATGACTGTAATTTTATTTAGCCCCTTATTATTTTTCTCTACATCAATTTATTAATTCTAATGGAAATTGTTTTTAAAGACCTGTGGTATTAGACCCACACAAAAACCTATTTTAATTGTGTGTTATTTCAGAAACACTAAAAATTGAAAAATAAAAATACCATTTTAAAAATTCATGTTCTACAGATTAATTGTGGAAAACCACTTTCATTTACCTACAATTAGGTAAAAATGATTAGGGAGCAATTAAGACTGTGAAAAACATCAAAATTCTTTTTAAAAGTCCATGTGTTTTCCCAATTTTATAAGTGAGAGATAAATGGTCTCATTTTTTAAACACAATTAAGTGAAAATGTATCAGTCATTTAAATATTGTCTTCAATATATTACTGAACCAAATTTTGCCCCACAGAGGAATTTAAGCCAAAATTAGAAACCCAGAAAAAGAAGACTTTATAATTTTCTATTATACTTATTTCCATGCTTTAGCCTTCCATTTTTTAGGTAAGATAAGCTTCCAAAATATTCTATAGCAGACATGGTCATGAATTA
The DNA here is from genome assembly GCF_046562875.1 of Panthera onca. Taxonomy (NCBI): domain Eukaryota; kingdom Metazoa; phylum Chordata; class Mammalia; order Carnivora; family Felidae; genus Panthera; species Panthera onca. The sequence continues at coordinate 127,281,534 of NC_138342.1, forward strand.
TTAATCCTAATTTGTAAGACTTATGCCAGAGAAACTACCTTAGGTGTAAAAAAAAGGTTTCTAAATCCAGTTGGAAAATTGACTTTAAAAACAGGAATTAGGGGCGCCTGGGTGGCTTGGTCGGTTAAGCGTCCGACTTCGGCTCAGGTCATGATCTCACAGTCCGTGAGTTCGAGCCCCGCATCGGGCTCTGTGCTGACAGCTCAGAGCCTGGAGCCTGTTTCAGATTCTGTGTTTCCCTCTCTCTCTGCCCCTCCCCTGTTCATGCTCTGTCTCTCTCTGTCTCAAAGATAAATAAACGTTAAAAAAAAAAAATTTTTTTTTTAAAAAAAACAGGAATTAGATCTTGCTTTTAATTAAGGAATAAGATCTTGCTTTTAATATTCTAAAAAACAGTTCAAAAGTCATTGTAAGTGAATTAAGCAACATTGAAATTTTGGTTGTCAAGGACAAAGCTAAATTCTCAGTGTGTATATTCAAGAAAAAATACTCCAAACAGTGAAGAGAAAGAAAGAGAGAATTAAAAACAAACATGGACCTCCCATCCAAGTACTAACCAGGCCCGACCCTGCTTAGCTTCCGAGATCAGATGAGATCAGGTGCATTCAGGGTGGTATGTGGATCCTGAGAAACTTAACAGAAACCCATGGGGGAGGGAAAGGGAAAAAAAAAAAGAGGTTAGAGTGGGAGAGAGCCAAAGCATAAAAGACTCTTAAAAACTGAGAACAAACTGAGGGTTGATGGGGGGTGGCAGGGAGGGCAGGGTGGGTGATGGGTATTGAGGGGGGCATCTTTTGGGATGAGCACTGGGTGTTGTATGGAAGCCAATTTGACAATAAACTTCATATATTGAAAAAATAAAAATAAAAAAAATAAAAAACAAACATGGGCACCTGGGTGGCTCGGTCAGTTGAGCGTCAGACTTCGGCTCAGGTCATGATCTTGTGGTCCCTGGGTTCAAACCCCGTGTTGGGCTCTGTGCTGACAGGTCAGAGCCTGGAGGCTGCTTCAGATTCTGTCCCTCTCTCTCTGCCCCTCCTCCCCATCGTGCTCTGTCTCTCTCTCTCAAAAATAAACATTAAAAAACTATTTAAAAACAACAACAAATAAAACCACCTTCATAAAATGCTCTCATAGAGATTTGCTTTATAGGACTGATGGTACAAGTAATTAGTATGACAATAAATGACACTTTGAAGAACTGCTAAACCCCAGTAAACCTTCAAGTCATACTACCTTGACTTTTATTTGCTTTTAAGCAACAGAATTATATTTTGCCACCATAGTTCCACCACCTCATGTTTAAAAGATTCATATGTATAAAATGCTTGAAAGAAACATTCCTTATATACACTGTATTTCCCAGTGGACATAGCTTAGCACAAACTGATAAAAATGAAGGGTCATAAAATAGAAAATCCATTTTCATACTCATTGGTGTGTAATTGAATAGACCTTTTTGAATAGTCGCTATAAATTAATTCCAACTTAAAAGCAATGAAATATTTTACTTTTTGCAAAGCAGTCAGGAATGACAAAACTATTCTTTTCTCCCTTTAGCAAAGAAGGGATATTCTGTGATCTCAACAGTTATTGCCTTCATCTATCTAAACTATAAACCCATCTCATGGACTGCACAGGAAAATTTGGAGCTCCTTCAAAGCTCAATCATCCAAATACAACAGAGATTTTCATTGGCTTAAAGTATATTTTAGAACACTAAGATATTGTTCCAGGATATTAAATTTGAAGAATGACTGACTTTGGTTTCTCTATGAGTTAGGACATAGTAATGAATAGTTCTCCTCAGATTTAAAATAGGTTCAAAATTATATTTAGGGACACAAATAGGGCCTACTGGTCCATAAAATATGTATCAGCCTTTGCCATATGTATTAGAAGGAAAAAACACATCAGTTATATTTCTTAATTAGGAATAATAAATGTGGTTACCTAACAGAACTCACACACAACACGGTATGGACCACAGAGAGCTTTATGTTCTAAGACATTTACATTCAATAAGAGTAGCCTACACAACAGTGCTTACTTTTTTGTGTTTTATTTTTTTCTTCTACCTTTTTTTTAAATCAAAAATGTTATTTACCACTGTTACACTCAATCAGGCAAGCAATACTTACTAAACCTTAAGAATAATAATGTAGTGTGGTTTTCTTCAGGGCCAAATAAATTGTTACACCTAGTATTTCAGTTCAATACATGGTTTTATTGTCTACAATCCCAGCAGGTATTTAATTCATATTTACTAGGTGCAACTAAACACCAAATGCATACTCTTTGCCACGCATGTGCTAAGTGTTGAGAATACAAGATGAACAATACACAGCCCCAGGCTTTGAGAAATACACAGTCGAATAGGGAAAAGTAAATAAAGACAACACATAGCACTTTGTGGTAAGTGTTTACTAGATGTATGTTTCAGAGGCTCACGCAGAGATGAGGCATTTCTAGCCAAGGAAGTCCAAAGATAGCTTCATAGGTGATGACGGGACACCTGAGCTGGATACTAAAGGATGATGAGTAGCTCTAGCAGGAGGTAGAAGCGTTTCCATCTCTCAGTGGAGACAGCAATAAAAATGAGGAGTTAGGGCTCTGAGCTCTAAATTCCCAGGGCACTCAAACATTTTTAGAGATGTCTTAGTACAGAGTACTTGAGACTTAGTATAACTATTTAGCCAGAGAGGAGGGTGTAAAGTGAAAGAATTCAGTCAAAATCCAGAAGTTGCTCATGATAACCAGAAAGGATGATCAGGCAGGACAAAACTGGCAGTCAGGAGCTTCTTAAGAAACCCAACTGATGGTTTAACAATGTGGCCTTTTCCTAGATGCTATAACTAGAAACTCCAAATACATCTCTCCAATGGATTACCTTTATATTCCTACTTTATTTAAAAAAAAAAAAAGTTTTTTTAAGGTTTATTTATTTTTGAGACAGAGAGAGACAGAGCATGAACAGGGGAGGGTCAGAGAGAGAGGGAGACACAGAATCTGAAGCAGGCTCCAGGCTCTGAGCTGTCAGCACAGAGCCCGATGCGAGGCTCGAACCCACGGACCTGAGATCATGACCTGAGCTGAAGTCGGACACTTAACCAACTGAGACACCCAGGTGCCCCTAGATTCCTACTTTAAAACCTGAGTTCACTCTGCCTTCCTACTATTATATTTCCTAGCATAATTTTACAACTGATGAGATGTCCAGGGCCTATGCTTCGTATTTGATGACCTCTCCAGTAGTAAAGTGGTCCAGATGCCCAGTCACCAAACCATCCCAGTTTGTGCAAGACTGCCTCTGTTTTAGCACTGATAGTCACAAATCCTGGGAACCTCCTCAGCCCAGGGCAATCTGGGCCCATTGGTCACTCTAAGACTTCCTATTCCCAAGGCTCTAGCAGAATAGGTACACAGCATTGCTTTTCACAGTGAAATTTTTTTTCTTTTAAAAATCTACTATTTTAAAATGTAACATACATAGAGAAAAGCACATAAATTATAATGTATACAGTTTTTAACAAATAGTTATGTGTACAGTTTTCAGGAAATAGTGGGCCACCTAGTATCAGAAATAATATATATGCCACCACTCCAGATCCCTTCCTTCCTTAAGTGTTTGCCATCCCCCAAGAATTAACTCCTTTCCTAAATTTTCTTTTAAACATTCCTTTTTAAAATAAATGTGCCAATGGTTTTAAACTATGAAACTTAGCTTTACCTTTTTATATGAACTCCATCTATCAAAATATAGTACTTCTATGTTTTGCTTTTAGTGCTTAACATTATGTTTATAAAACTCATCCACGTTGCCGCATGTAGATGTAGGCTGTTCACTTTCTTGCTGTATACTCTTCCCTTAGATGCATTTACCATAATTTATTCATCATTGTACTGTTGATCACATCTGAATTGCTTCCAGTTCTAAGTTATTACAGACTAAGCCATTATGAACATTCTTGCATGTGCATTCTGGTGCAAGTGTGCAAAAGGTTCTCTGAGGCTATACTAGTGAAAAGTATGGTCAATGAATTAGCAGAATCATCATCACCTGGGAGCTTTATAGGAACGCAGATGCTCAGGTCCTAACCCAGACCTGCTGAATCAGAATCTCTGTTCTAACAAGATTCATTTGCATATTAAAGTCTGTGTGAATAATACGCAGTACAGGGTGAGATGCACTGCTCTACAACATAAGCTAAGAGGTGGAATCACTACAACTAAGCTTTACTTGATGCCAGCAGAGTGAGAGTTCCTGGCCTTCCACATCCTCACCAACACTTTGTACCGTTAGTCTTTTAGATCTATAATGCCCTAGTGGGTGCGATCTTGAATCTCCTAGATTTCTTTTGCATACACCTAATCACTAACGGGGTTGATCATCTCTTTATAAGTTGATAAGGGATTTGGATAGACTCATTTCAAATTTCCTTTCCAGTCTTTTGTCCAGGTTTCTATTGGTTTGTTTCTCATTGTCTCCTTAGTTGGAAAAAATTTGCTGCATACATTGGGTTTTAGAGAATTGGTGGGTGTATGTATTGAGGATTTCTCCCACTGTGTGCACTTTTTACTCTTTATGGTGCCTTTGACCAACAGAATTTCTTAATTTTGATGTAGGTAAGTTAGACAGTTTTTTTTTCGCTTATGTTTGGGGACTTAGTATATTATTTAAGAAATCCTTTCCTACTCCAAGGTCCTGGATATATTTCCCTATACTATTTCCATGAAAAAATTCACATTTCTTAACCTTTTATTGAAATAGAATTCATGCAGAAAACTAAACATGAGAATTCAGCTTAATAAATTTTCACCAACATCCTTGTGAATGATGACATGATTTCTAGCCACTAGAAACCCCTATGATGTTCCTCCCCCTTAGTCACTATTCCTCAAGATGAAGATGATGTGAGATAATTGCCCTGTTTCACCTTTTTCTATAGGGATAATTAACCTTTCTAGTACAATGTACCAGAAAGTCCCTTTTATTTTCACTCATATGTGGTGCCCCTCTTTAGTATATCAGATGTACATGTAAGGTATAGATCCCTTGGCAAACTCACAGCCCCAATCTGGCCTGGTGATTACTTTCCACAGTCCTTGCAACACGGAGATTGCACTCCAGACCCTCTGCCAGCACTGCCACCAGACTCCCTCTGTTCATGTATCCTCTCCCTAGGTGGACACTGGGCATTCCAGGCCTCCCACCTGCACAGCAGTACACCCACTCCCCCTGCACACCTGTGTGCCTGTGTGCCTGCCCCTGCATGAAGCTCATGTGCAACTCAGAAGGTTGCTTCCTGCTTGACCATCTCCGGTCACACAGTGAACTTCTCTGCCTTCCAGCAGGCTGCAACTACATGTTCTCCAGTGTGGGGATGGGAGGCCCCCTCAAAGTCTTTCCATCCCTGGATGATCTCCTTCAGCTTTAGATACACTGTACAATTCTCTTACATCTCTTTTTCATGGCTTAATATCTCTTCATATTAAATATCCCTTGTTTAAATCACTGTGTACTCCATGTCTCCTGATTAAACCTAGACTAAAATAAAGCCTTTATATTTCCAAAATATAAATTTTAACTACTTCTGAAATATGAGATTAGAGGTTTTTATTCTTTGAATGCCTGATAGAAATTGCCAGTGAAGCCATCTGCCCTAGCAGTTTTTGTGGAAAGATTTCCACAAGGAGTTACTTTCTTTAATGATTGTGAAAGTTGAGGTTTCGTATTTTTGTTGTTGTTGTTGAGCCAGTTAGGGGTACATTATATTTTTCCAGAAGCCTTTTTACTGTGTCTACATTTTCAATACTTCTGGCATAACGTCCTCCCTTTCTTCTTCTATGTCTACGATATCTATAGCGATATCACCTTTTATATTCTTAACATTGGTAAAAGTATTGAACTATATACACTATGCTAACAGAGATCAAAAGAAAGTTGAAAAACCTTTTACTTCAACTTTCTATATTCTATGTTTTAAATGTATCTCATAAGTAACATAGAGTTGACTCTTTTCCCTACAATGTAAAATTCTTTGACTTTTAACCGAAGTATCTCTTTTCATTTATTTTCAATGAGTAATATTTTTTGTAACTATCTAATTTTTCCTATTTTGTCACTTACTCCTTTTCCCTCTCTCCTTCCTTCATTTGTGCTAAGTACTTTTTATTATGCTACTTTTAACCTGTGTCATCAGTTTGAATGACACACTCTTTAGATAATTATATTCTAGATATTAAAAATGCATACATAACAAAAACTTTATCCTTTTCTTGGATACACTAAATTCTCTAGAATACTTTAACTTTTATGTTAATTTAAAGATAATATTATAATCACTATTTAATATTTTAATTATATTTTCTAGACTCACTAGATATTATTACTGCTATTGCACATCATCAGTTTATTTTCTTGTAAATATTTGTGATTTTTTAAATCTATATTTTTCTTGTCCTGAAGTACATCTTTTTTTTTTTTAAGTTTATTTATTTTTGAAAGACAGAGACAGAGTGCAAGCAGTGGAGGGACAGAAGAAAGAGGGAGACACGGAATCCAAAGCAGGCTTCAGGCTCTGAGCTGTCAGCACAGATCCCAACACAGGGCTCAAACCCATGAGCCATGAGATCATGACCTAAGCTGAAGTTGGTTGCTTAACCAACTGAGCCACCCAGATGCCCCCTAAAGTACATTTTGAATATTTCCTTCATGAGATTCTGTTGGTCATAAACACTTTCAGTCTTTGTTTATTTTATCACATCCTCATTGAACCTCTTGAAAGATATTGACTATGCCTGTAGACTTTTAGACTAGCAGGTATGACTGTAAGCACACTAGGGTTATTATTCCATTACCTTCAGGCTTTCATTGTCACTGTTGATAAATTGATTATCTTACTGCTCCTGCTGTGGAGTTTTTCTTTCTCTTTCTTTCTTTCTTTCTTTCTCCTTTCCTTCCTTCCTTCCTTCTTCCCTCCCTCCCTCCCTGACTTTTAAAAATATTTTTTTTTGTTTGGTCTTCTTTATCTTCACTGATTTCAAAGTATATATTTCTTTTATTATTTATCCAAATTAGGATTTACTAGGCTTCGGTTTGGCACTCCAATATTCTGCTTCCCACTCTAGTTGCAGACAGTTAAAGAAAAACTGACGTGTGGTATTCCCCACTGTCTTTTTAGTCCTTCAGTGATTTTTTTCATATATTTTTAGAACATAATTTATCTAACATATTTTATTATTTCAAAAGGGATGCTGTATATAAATATTCCTTAACCTCAGTAAGTGAAATAAATGCTTCATCAGAATTGTCAAATTATTAAAATCAAAGTTTAATAGATTTCCTTTATCTACAAACTAAAAAGAGATGCAATTCCAATGTCCATATTTCCTTGGCTACATGGTAACACATTTTACCTGTCCATGGGTAGATAACTAAGTAATATTGGACTAAACGTATATCTCCTGAGATATTAATCACTGGTAGGTCTCCAAACACCTTCTTCCCAATTTAGAAATGATAAAATGTAAACATGGTACTAAAATAAAGAAATCAATATGTCTCAGTGGTTCAATATAACTGTCATAAAAAGCAAAATGTTTGTGTTTTTTTTAAGAATACTTTAAAGCTGTTTCACAAAAACCTTGTTTATCTGTTAAAAAAAATAGTAAGTTAGAATAATCAGTTAATCCATTATCTTCCAAAAGATACAACCTCTTATGTTCTAAACTGAATTGTGTTCCCCAAAAAGATATGTAGACTCCTAACGCCTAGTACCTCAGAATGTGACCTTTTTTTTGGTAAATAAGGGTCACTGCAGATATAATTCATTAAATTAAGAAAAAGTCACATTGAAGTAGAGTGGGCCCTTAATCCAATATGACGCATGTCCTTATAAGAAGAGGAAAAACACGGAGACATATAGGAAGAAAATATAAAATCAGAAGCAGAGACTGGCACATGTCTATGCCACAAGACAATGAGCATCTAGGGCTATTACAAACTTGAAAAGCTAAGAAAGGACCCCGCCTCAAGATTTCCGAAGGAGCATGACCCTGCCATCACCTTGGTTTCAGACATCCAGCTCCAGAACTGTGAGACAATAAATTTAATTTGTTACAGCAGCACTAACAAACCAATAAACCCTATTAAAGTGTTATTTGAAATTTTATATCTTATCAGTAACTTTTGAGGAGGTTATTAGACTATCATTTAACATAAAATACAGATAGATAATAATATGCTCTGCATTAAAGATTAATGTATGAATTATAATTCTTTCAGGGAGACTTGCTTATTGGCATTTGCTTGAGTTCCTCAAAATAGTATCACACCTTCTGGCTTGTAATTATGGAATAAAAATACAATCTTTCCCCCATCTTCTCTTGGAAATAGTCCAAAATCAATAATAAAAATTAAACACCAGAAAAACAAATTCCTTCAATGAAATAAGAAACCATCTAAAACCTAGAAGCATGCTATAAAGACAGAACTTCCAAATATAAATGAAAGCCTGGGCGGCCCAGTGGTTGAGTGATCAACTTCGTCTCAGGTCATGATCTCACAATCAGTGAGAGCCTGGAGCCCACTTCAGATTCTGTCTCCCTCTCTTTCTGCCCCTCCCCTGCTCACACTCTGTTGTCTCTGTCTCAAAAATGAATAAACGTGAAAAAAAATTTTTTTTAATTTAAAAAATGAAAGTTAAATGGATGTGAAAGAAGATGAAATTAAAGATGCCACCATTGTAGATCTCAGGTAATACAGAGGATAGATCTCTAAAATAAGTAGCCACATCTTGAAGAGCAAATCCCTTTGGGGGAAAAATGAAAAATAAGGGGTCTATACTGATAGCAGAAGTGCCCTGGGCCACATTATCTCAAGATCTCAAAAAGTGGGGAAGTTGGGACTGGATGAGGAATCATATATGTGAGGCATATTTTCAGGACTCAACCTCCAGTTGAAGCAAAGGGTAAGGAGAGACATTCAGCACTGTGAGTTGTCCTTCAGAGTGGAAATAAAATGGTTGGGGAGAAGCAAAGGCTAAAACAACTCATGCATACCACCGATCTGCATCATTAAAGGTCTTTTCCATCAGGGAACCTGCGTGGCTTAGTTGGTTAAGCATCTAACTCTTGACCTTGACTCAGGTCATGGTCTCACAGTTCATGAGATCAAGCCCCCCATATGGCTCTTCTCTGAAAGTGTGCAGTCTGCTTGGGATTCTCTCTCTCTCTCCCTCTCTCTCTGCTCCTCCCTGCACTCACTCACTCTTTCTCTCTCAAAAATAAACTTAAAAAAAAAAAGGTGTTTTCCATTAACCAGGAACATTGTCCTGTCCATTCCTATATGCAAACCTCCTACAAATGGCTAGTCCAGGAAGAACATACTCCATTAAAAGTAAATAATCATAATCATAATCATAATATATATTGCAGAAACAAATAAAATGTAAAAGGCATTTTTTAAAATGACACATGAATACCATGAGAAAAAAATGTTGCCAAGGGAAAAAAGATGAAACATATTGCCACAAATAAGATAAACTTTTTAACCAAACGCATTGCCTAAGAAAATGTTTGGAGGAAAAAAGGTAATTGCCTCTATACAAAGAATTCTCAATAAAAATATATAAAAACTGAAGAAAAATATAGCGAGACAATAGAGATCACTGCTTGAGTTGAAGGAGCCCAAAAAGAAGTAAATGGAAAAAATTAAATCATTTGCAGAAATGAAGACAGAGTATGGGGCACTAGAAATAGGATTGATAGCAGTGAACGTGAAACATAATAAAGAAAGCTTAAAGGGATTATAAGAAAAATGATAGACATAGGAAACAGGCAAAAGAAGAAAAGAAACAAAGTAATAGAATAAAAATATATTAAATATATAATTTAAGAAATAATCATTGAAATGAAATAAAATTAGAACCTTCAAATTGGAGGACATACTTTATGTCATGAAAAAAAATCATCACAGTATAATGCTTGCCAAAACATATCTCAGAAATATCACGAGAATTCAGAAATAAAAAAATAGGCAGGCAAAAAGAACAATATGACTATAAAAAGCAAAGCTGCAAACTACAAGGCAGTAGAGAAATGTGTACAAAATCCTCAAGAAAAATGAGCTTGACATAAGAGTATCACCCTGGCCTAGATGACAGAATCAATAAATAACTAACAGAAATTTTAAGAAGGAAAAGAAGTTGGTAAATGAGGTAAGTTGGTAAATGCTGATTTCAACATCTTTTATAGTTAAAGGGGGAAAATTCTCATTTGGAATTAGTAAATCACTTGGTACAAAAATAGGCATATTTAAAGTAGGACTATCATGTATACTTTACCATGTATACTCTTTTTTTAAAGTTTTACTTTAAGTTCCAGTTAGTTAATATACACTATAGTATTAGTTTTAAGAGTACAATGTAGTGATTTAACTCTTCCATACAACACCCAGTGCTCATCAGAGCAAGTGTGTTCCTTAATCCCCATCACCCATTTACCCTTCCCCCTACCCACCTTCCCTCTTGCAACCATCAGTTTGTTCTCCATAGTTAAAAGTCTGTTTCTTGGTTTGCCTCTCTCTCTCTTTTTTTCCCTTTGCCCATTTGTTTTGTTTCTTAAATTCCATATATGAGTGAAATCATTATCATGTATATTCTTAGTGTATACCTACACACTAAGAGAAAAAACATATCTAATAAAATCATTGGTGGATAACAGATAGAGGAAGGAAGAATAAATAGATATATAAAACTCCATTATTGTCCATGGGAGAGACTCACAGTTACATATAAAGAAAATATGTCTTCTACTTTTGAAATAGTAACTACTATGGGAATGGTCTCCTGTCACAAATAGCTAAAAATCTAGACAAAAGATTTATTATAAACATATGGTAATTAGAAGCATGTGGTACTCTTCTAAGACTAGACAAACAGATCAGTAGAACAGAATAAGACAGAGCAACATATCTATGCATATGTGGACATTTAGTATATGACAGAGGTGGCCCAGAAGACCACTGGGTAAAGAGAGCCTTTTCAGTAAATATGTCTAGGACAAGTGAGTGTCACTATGGCAGAGGAGGGTGAGAAGAATGGGGAGGGAATGAAACTGGACCCTTCTCTCACACTTTGCACAAAATAGACTCCAAAAAGCTTAAAAACTAAATATAAACATAAAACCATAATAACTTAGAAGACATCAATGGACATTAAGACCTTTAGGTAGCAAAGGTTTTACACTAAAATTTTCAAATAAGATACAAAAGAAATAGTCATAAGGTAACACTGATAAATTCAATTTCTATTTAGCAAGACACCATAAAACAGTTTATAAAGACAAGCCATGGACTTTTTCTAACACATGCAGTGCACAAAGATGCAGTTTATGAGATTTTATGAGAAATGTTTTAACTCAATAAGAAGAAAGCAACAAACCAAAAGAAAAATGGAAAAAAGTAACTGAACAAGATTTTTTTAAAGAGGAAATCCAGGGGTACCTGGGTGGCTCAGTTGGTTTAAGCATCCAACTCTTGATTTCGGCTCAGCTCATGATCTCAAGGTTTGTGAGTCCGAGCCCCATGTCAGGCTCTGTGTGCAGAGCCTGCTTGGGATTCTCTCTCCCTCTCTCTGCCCATCCCCCACTGTGCATGTTCTCTCTCTCTCTCTCTCTCTCTCTGTCTCAAAATAAATAAATTTAAAAAAAAAAAGAGGAAATCCAAATGGCTAAGAAGCATATGATGAGGTTCAACCTCATGAATAATCAGAAAAATGCAAATTAAAAAATTTTAAACACTGAATCCCAACTGATTGGCACAAATTTACAATTTTAACAATTTCAAGTGAATAGGCTGTGAAACAATGGGACTTCATTCTCTGCAAGTGTGAATGTGAATTAGTGCCAATCTTGGAATAGTTTGGCATTATTGAGAAGTTTAAAGTATACGTAGCCCATGAACCAGAATACTCTCTCCTTGATATATAGAGAACCTCTTGCAGACATACAACAGGAGACATGCACAGTAGCGCTGATACAGCCCTAAAGTGAAAACAACTTAAATGTCCATCAAGAATAGACTAAATGCTGCATTATGTATTCTTAAAATGGTACACCATACATTAGTGAAAATGAACAAAATACAGTAATCTGTAACAGCATGGAAAAATTTTGTAAGCAGTGTTGAGCAAAACAGGTAGGGCACAGAAACTATAGATAGTATAATATAATTTATGTAATTTTTTTAAATAGGCACCAATAATTCTCTATCAGTCTGGGTGGTAAACCTACAGAGAAAAACATGGAAATTGTTACCACAAAACTAAAGCTGGTGGTTAACACTGGGGGGTGAACAAGAGTGTTCCAAATGGGAGGAGAAAAGGTGGGAGTGGGGGTAAATACTGAGTGCTGACAACATTCTATTTTATGATCTGGGTACTGCTGACACAGGTTTAACTTTATAATTATTCATCACATCATAACAGATTTCCATTTGCTCATTGCTGTCTTTCGGTCTGTCATGGTGGTTTTGACTTGCAATTTATTGCTGTCAATTTATTGTTGCTGGGCCAGTGCAGATCTTCAGGTGTGCAGGCTGCACTCATTCACCAGACCCTCCTTGCTCTGCAAACACAAACAGGGCAGAAGGCATGTGTCTGCAGTCGCTGAGCTGGAACCCGGGAGGGAGCGGGTGGTCAAGACTCCATCCTTGGGGTATAAGTAGGGAGGAGGAGGTGGGACCAATTGGGAATTAAGGCCCCAAGCTTCCCTTGCATGTTCCATTATCCTATTAGACTTACTTACAAACCACAAATTTAAAGGTAAATTACTTAGAAGTTCAAGACAATGACCAGAGAGCATTAATCCCCAAGAGCTGATCCCTTTCTAAGGGGCAGAGTCCTGTGTGACTTCAGGGTCACATGCCCATGAAGCCAGCCCACTACCATAGGTGTATGTTTTCTGCACACCTCTACATGTATTTTATATTGTGTATGTGAATGTGTGAATGGAGGAAAGGAAACAAAACAAAACAAAACAAAACAAAACAAAACAAAACAGATGATGCTTCTATTTCTTGCTTCAAGTCCCTGAGCAGTTCAGGTCTGAACAGAAGGGAAATAAGAAGATCTGAAGTGATCATTGCATTAACATTTTAAACCATCTACCTGACTGAAGCTTATTTACCAAAATGTTCATATATATGAATGTAGACCTGCATGTTTAAAGGATGTTTTATAAATTAAATATTAAATATTTATAATTAAGATCATGGGCAATTAATTCCACAGCATGCTAAGCAATTTAACATAATTGTCCTTGGCTATAATCTAAATGCCAAGAACCTCCTACTCTGATTCTAGTTCCTTCCATTCCACTCACTTTAACTGAAAAAAATGTAATGTTTGGTGGGGCAATTTATGAAATCTAATAAAAGTGGATATGAGCAGATTAAGTTATCTAATATAGGACAATTCAGATTCCAGAAGGGAAGTGGGATGGAAGGAAACCAAGTAGGTGCTCTACCTTTGATACCCTCATTTAATTCTCTCACAGTAATACTGAAAGGCATATACAAATATCTCATTCCTACAAAAGAACACTGAGGTTAGGAAGGCTAAATACCCTTACCAAGGTCATCCATCTAATAAGTGGATATATATACTCCAATCAGGCAACAAACTTCTATGACCTTTCTTTGCTATCTTTTTTTCTTCTTTTCTTTAAACATTTACTGTCCATTTACTATGTGCCAAGCATGATCACAAAAATGAGTGATCAACATCCACTGGAGGCCCAAATCCTAATCCTGTGTTCTCAGTATGATAAAGTGTGGCTATGAGCACTTGAAATGTGGCTAGTATGAATGGTGATGTGCTGTATGTTAAATTATATGCCAGATTTTAAAGAATTTGTAAGAAAAAAAAAGGAATGTAAAATATGATACTAATAATTTTTCATATTGATTATGTATTAAATGATGAATTTTATATATATTAGGTTAAATTTAGTGTGTTTAAAATTTATGTCATCTGTTTCTCTTGTTTTATGTGACTACTAGCAAATCTATTTTTCTTAAGTTTATTTTTTAGAGATGGGGAGGACACAGAGAGAGGGAGAGAGAGAATCTCAAGTGGAGAGCCTGACACAAGGCTCGAACTCACAAACTGTGAGATCATGACCTGAGTCAAAATCAAGAGTTGAATGCTTAACCAACTGAGCCACCCTGGCACTTCATCCAGAAAATTTAAATTATAAGTACATCTTGCATTTTATTTTTATTAACATCATTGGTCTAATGATCCCCTTTCAATCTTGCTTCAGGATATATAAATGAATTACATGCTTATAATGCTTAAATGTTTTATTTTAAGATTATTTTGCATAAGAAATATCTGTAATCCACTGTGGAATGTATCTTCCTGCTACCATCAATATTTATAGATGATATATTCAATCTCTTGAAATTTCAGAAATTAGCTTAGCTAAAATTAGCTAAACCCTGTTGGGTTTTCCTCTTCCTGACAGAGTATATAAATGAACAGAGAAATACCTGGATTCAAGACACAGGTATTCTTGTAATGGAATAAAAAGAGGTTTTTCACATTCCTCAAATATCTCTTAGAGATTTGCTGAACACTTCTAATATCATAGGATGCATTTTTCCCAACATGAAAATTTTTGATTGTTTAGAATTTGGTACATTAAAAATACTTTTTACATTTTCCTAAAAATGATGAGGCAAGGTGAATTTTCAGACAAAACACTTGTGTTTTTACAAGATGTCTATTAATGTGAGCAGTGGGGAATAATGCAAAAAAGCTATATTTCCTAATATATTATTATATACTTAAACAGCAATAGAAACTAATTTATAATTCAATATGAAGGCTAACACTCTAAAATTATATGATGTAACAATATTATTGATAAACTTGGAAGACTAATTGAAAACGTAATTCTAAAAAATATGTACAGTAGTGAGAAACACCATATTTAGACCACATAGTATCAGATGGAGAAAAACTCAAAAATTACACAAATTTACACTACCCTTTAGTTTGTAACATTTTATGTACTACAAAATACTCACTTTATAAGCCCATCCTATATTGAATTACTCTGTTTTGTCATGAAATATAGCCTTAAAATATCCCAATTTTAGGGGCACCTGGTTGGCTCACTCAGTAGAACATGCTACTCTTGGTCGCAAGTTCAAGCCCCACTTTGGGTGTAGAGCTTACTTAAAAAAATAAAAGCTTTGAACAAAATATCTCAATTTTATATTTAAAGAGCAAAATATTCATAGATACATATAAGATAATATGAACCTATATAAAGCAATACAATAAAATGGAATGAGAACTGGGAATCAGAAAACTAATACTTGAAATTTGAGCTACTTACATACTTTTTAATATTTAGTTTCTTCATACCAGTGATGGGAAAAATTAGATGAACTTTGCCTGAAAATCCCATGAGAATCAAGAATACAACATATAAAAAGAAACTTACCAGTAAGGAGTGATACGAATTATGTTATTAGTTTATTAAAAACAAATTTATTCTATTACTTTGTTAAAACATCTATCAGTTAATGTTTTTAGTAGCCATTGTGGCAAAAAATTAATAAAAATATTTTAAATATCTTAAATTTCAGCTTTTTTCAAATAACTTTTGGAATTTCCTAGGTATAAAATAATAACTGACATTGTATCAACAAATGAAAGTATTTATGAGAAGGTACTTGATTATTACAGTAGAATTGGGGGAGATAGGGGATCACAGAATCAAAAAGGCAGGTAGCAATGGTCTAAATGTACACAAGGCCAGCATCGTCTCCCTCTCACTGCACCTGTTGTAATATAGTGGATTCCTGAATAAAACTAAATCTGCTTAGAATGTATAGAATTTATTATTTGGGGGCAAGAACAAGCATCTTATGAAAGGCAGCAAAAAGGGAGCCAAGAAGAAAGTGGTTGATCCATTTTCTAAGAAAGATTGGTATAATATGAAAGCACCAGATACGTTCAATATAAGAAATATTAGGAAAACACTAGTTACCAGAACACATGGAACCAAAATCGCATCTGATGTCCTCAAGGGTCATGTTTTTAAAGTGAGCCTTGCTGATCTGCAGAATAAGGAAGTTGTATTTAGAAAATTGAAGCTAATTACTGACGATGTCCAGGGCATCTTTCCATGGCATGGACCTTACCCATGACAAAATGTGCTTCATGGTCAAAAAAGTGCAGAACATGATTGAAGCTCATGCTGATGTCAAGACTACCAATGGTTATTTGCTTCATCTGTTTGTGTTGGTTTTACTTAAAAAACAACAACAACAACAACAACAACAATCAGATTTGGAAGACCTCTTATGCTCAGCACCAACCTCCAGATTCAGAAAAAGATGACAAAAATCATGACCCAAAAAGTGGAGACAAATGACTTGAAAGAATTGATTCTAGACAGCATCAGAAAAGACATTGTAAAGACTTGTCACTTTATTTATCCACCCCATGATATCTTTGTGAGAAAAGTAAAAATGCTGAAGATGACCAAGTCTGAATTGGGAAAGCTCATGGAACTTCACAGTGAAGGTAGTAGTTCTGGAAACACTACTGGGGATGAGAACGGTGCTCACGTTGAACGAGCTGATGGATATGAGCCACCAGTCCAAGTATCTGTTTAAAATTCAGACATTTAATGGTGACAAATAAAAAAAATCTTATTTGTGATGTTTAAAAAAAATAACGTATTATTTTAAAAATTCTATTTTCCACTTCCAAAATGAGTTGAAAATACCTCTCTACCCTCCTCCCTTCCTATCTTCAGCCGGCTTCACATACTGTCAAAAGGCGGGAACAAAGAACATGGTTTTTCCTCCTCTAGTACTGAGTGCTGTGGACTTAATTTTGTTCCTCCCAAATTTTTATGTTGAAAGCCTACCCCTCAAGGTGATGGTAGTTGGGAGATGGAGCCTTTGGCAATTAAGTTTAGATGAGGTCATGAGGGTGGGACTCTCATGCATGATGAGGTCATGAGGGTGGGACTCTCATGCATGATGCCCCTATAAGAAGAGACCAGAGAGCTCTCTCTCTCTCTCTGAATGTGCCCTCTCAGAAAAGGCCATGTGACAAAACAGGTAGAAGGCAGCTGTTTGCAAGCCAGGAAGACAGCTCTCATCAGAACCCAACCACGTAGGTACCCTGATCTCAGGCTTTCAGCCTCCAGAACTGTGAGAAAATATTTCTGTTGTTTAAGCCACCCAGTCTATGGCATTTTGTTTTAGCAACCCAAGCTGACTAGTACCTGAATAACCTCTGATGAGCAAGTGAAGAAGCTGGAGAGTTAGCTGCGCTGGTACATGAGGGAGAATTCCCTTGTATTCATTGAGAGAAAATGAAATGGATGCTTATGTCCAATTAATGAAAGAAAACTATTACATTAGACTTAACTAGAAAAAAAAATTAAGTATTGCAACTAGGTTTTAAAAAGATACAAAGGAACAAAATTGAAAGAAAATAAACTAAGTTGTTAAGCACAGCTGTGAGAGGGTGGTGGCATTAATTGACAAGTTTTTTTTTTCTTTTTTCCAAATTGTTCTTTAATATAGTTGTCTGTATTTTTATAACTGAAAAAAAAAATAAAACCTAACATTTGGCTATTGATCTCAATACAAAAGGAGTCTAACAGAAAGGTTTTGTTTATTTTCAGTTATCTTCACAGGGGACAAAAGCTATTTATAAAGCATTTTTTGAGTTCCCATATGTCTACCATTCTATTGGCTATTTTTTTTAAGTAGGCTTCATGCTCAGAGAGAAGCCCAATGTGGGGCTTGAACTCGCGACCCTGAGATCAAGACCTGAGCTGAGATCAAGAGTCAGATGCTTAACCGACTAAGCCATCCAGGTGCCCCTCTACTGGCTATTTTTAAAGGGTATGTGCTGCCTTCCTTAAACTCATCCATTTTATTGAGAGAAGATTCCACCACAGTAATTGATAATAATACCATATATACAGTATTTAGACAATTTTCATTGTAATGAGTAAATGCTGAAGTAAAATCAAATAACAAATATTAAGATCTCAAAGAAAGCACTCACTCAGAGGTGACCAACACGGAGAGCAGGAAAATATAATGATTAGTAGAAATTCATGAAATAGAAAGCAATGCACTCTAAAGAAAACCAATTAATCCTAAAGTTGTTTCTTTAAAAAAATAAATAAAGTTGACAGACATTCAGCACAACTGACTCAATAGAAAAAGGAAGGAAAGGAGGGAGAGAGAGAAAACCTAAATAATTAATATAGAAAATTAAAAAGGAGACATCAGTACAAATGTTATTATGGACAACTTTGCGGCAATACTTTTGACAACTTGGACATATTACTATAAACATAACTTATAAAAACTGGCAGAAGATTAAAATAATTTCATCAGTTCCAATCTTATTAAAGACATTTAATCTATGATTTTAAAATCCCATATAAAGAAATCTCCAGGCCAAGTGGCATCATTAGTGATTTTCCCCCAACATTTAAGAAAAAAAATAGCACAATCTTACACAAAGTCTTCCAGACAAATGAAAAAAGTGGGAATAGTTTTCAACTTATTGTATAATATTCATTACCTCAACACCAAATCCTGACAGGAACATTATAAACAAGGAAAATTACAGGTCATTTCTCTTTTCAAAATAAGTTTAAAAATCGTCAACAGAATGTTAGCAAATTAAATTCAAGTTTGGTTTATTCCAAGGTTGAAGATTAGTTTCACATCTGAACATCAATGAGCATAATTCACTACATTAAGAGAACAAAGGAGAGAAATCATATAATCATCTTGAGATAAAAATAAAATCTGATAAAATTCAACATTGACTCATGATGAAACCTCTTCACTAAGTAGGAACTTCTTTAATATAGACAGGCTTTGACAAATACTATACATTATACTTAATGCTAATATATATAATAATTCCTTCTGAGATAGAAAATGAGAAAGCTGTTCACCATTTTTGTGTTACATTGTTCAGGGGGGGCTAACAAATGCAATAAGGTAAGAAAAAATAAATAAAAGACCCAGAGTAGGAAGAAAAGAACATAAACTGTCATCATTCATGGACAGTATGATTATATACTTAAGAAATCTAGAAGGATCAACAGATAAACCAGATTAACTACTGAAATTATGTTAATTTATAAAGTCTATAAGATGTAAGGTCCATATAAAAAGATTAACTGTATTTCTAGGTTGCAGAAACTGGGGTAGGGCTGAAATAAAATTTTAAATAGCATTTAAAATAGCATCAAAAACATCAAATGCACGGAAATAAATCTTTAAAAAATGCAGAAAACTATAAAATATTATTGAGACTTTATAAAGCCCTAAATAAAAGGAAGGACATATCATGTCCATCTGCAGTTCATTTGGAAAATTTGTAAGTTTTTTTGCAATTCTTGATATCTACCTGGGGACAGGCAAATCTAAACAAACATCATCTTTTTATAAAATAATGACAATTATGGCATAGCTTGTGAGATTACAGTTAAAAAAAGACAAAACTGGAATAGTGGACAATGAGAGTAAGAACTTCAAGATTGGGGGAGAGCAAACCTACAGCATTTCATTTTATTGCCCCAAAGAGGGTAATATTTTTGTTCAATTTTGTCATATTTAAATCAATATCATTTGTTTATCAAAGACACCCTTAAAGGAAGTGAAAAGACCAGTCACAATACAACAAAAGATTAGTATCAAGAATTTAATAACACTCCAAATCTAGGAATCTAGGGTGGAAGCAAAGAGACAGGATTTGGCAAGGGCAAATAAGTAGATATCAGTTGCTATCAATATTATTAAACAAATGAAATAAAAGAGGGCAACCCATGAACAAGTGATGAGAATGCATCATGACAAAAAATCAATCTATTAATCTAATTCTGGATTCCTGAGATCTAATATGAGTGTGTGTGTGTGTGTGTGTGTATACATATATATATATATATATATGTATATATATGTATATATATATATATATATATACACATGTGTGTATATATATATATGTGTGTGTGTGTGTGTGTGTGTGTGTAGGTATATATCTATATATCTATATATGATTGATTGAAAGGAAAAGGAACAGAAGTGATACAAATTTTTTGTTGCTTGTTTGTTTTAACTAGGAGAGTTGTAAGCTACCAGGAATATAGGTATGAGCCCTAAAAACAAACTACTCTAAATAATATAAAAACCTTGTGGAATCAGACTTTCTTATATTTTCTGGTTTTACTATTTTTATGCTTTCCTGCTCGTTCAGCCAGGGTTTTAATCTTATCTTTTAATATTTAACTAGCATTTTTAGGTGTTCTGTACCCAAAAGTCTTTCCTCGCATAGTTGTTCACCATGTTCTCAGAAACACACATGCACACACACACACACACACACACACACACACACACACGCACACACGCACACACATATAGAGCTGTATTTTTTTCAGCTTTATTTTTTATTCAAAATGAAAACAGCATATTTAAGCTCCATGGGTGGAACTATTTATTCTAATAAATTAGATAAATTTCTTCATTAAATAGAAAAAAAATAAATATGCAAATTGGTACCACTCTTAGAAAATGAAATGGTATCTTCACTCATAGTGAGTACTTCCTATGTGCCAAGAATGATTCTGGATCCAAGGGATTTAGTAGTGAATAAATCAGTCAATACTATCTGTCTTCATGGATTTTACATTCTAGCAGGAGGAGGCAGACAAAGTCAGATAAATGAAAGAAGCAACATGTCCTGAGATCTCAAATGCTAGAGGTCAAAGTAAAGCAAGTGACATAACAGGGCTGGCAAGTATGGTTGCTGCTATAATAAACTGGCCAGGAATGGCCTTACTGGTAAGGAGGCATTTGGACAATGCCCAGAAGTGGCCAAAAGGTGATGCCTGTGATATCTAAGGAAAGGAGCTTTCTAGACAAAGAGAACAACACCTACGGAGTTCCTGAGTTGGACATGTTAGGTTTGAAATGCCTGTTAAAAATTCAGGTAGACATGCTGATTAAGCAGCTGAATGTGAGATGGAGTTCAAGAGAATAACCAGGCTGGAGATATGTTTGGAGTCATCAGCACATAAATGATATTTAAAGCCACAGCTTGGATAAAATTATCAAGGGAATGAGTGTAGCTAGAGAAGAAATTCAAAAATTTAATGCCAGGCCTCTATTTTCACTAGGGTCCCAAGACTCTTAGTGGGATTTAAAAATATTGTTAGAGTTTAGAAGGTGATCTGGTGAACAGTAGTGCTCTTCAATGTCAGGTTTTGGAAATATTTCAAAGGTATAACTATTAGAGAATACATGTAGTATGATGGAAAGCAAAATCATTTAAGGAAAAGGGCTCAAGGAATGCAGAAGCCAATGAGTCAGAGAGCTTATTTATTTGGACCCCCACATCACAGTTATTACAAGACTGGTGCTTGAGAAAGTCACAAGGGCCCAGGGTCTAAATTCTTTAAGATATTTGAAAATGGATGCAAATCAATAGATTACTGTAAGAAGAAGAGATAATGGAGGATATCATTTGATGACATGGGATTCAAAGATGGATTCATATTAGAGAATAGGAAGTGACAATGGTCTGGAAACAGCATAAGGAATAAGGTCACTACTCCATCTCCAATCCCAGACAGGCGAGGTGTGGGAGAGAGAACCATCACCACTTGAGACAACAGCAGAGAAAGAAATGTCCTCAGGGCTAGGGACAGAGCACGGATTTTAGTGAGACCAAGAGCTAAAGGGAACACTTAGCAGAAGAGAAAGATTCAGGGCTTTTGCTGGTTACTGGCTATGATTTCAGG
This sequence comes from Panthera onca, assembly GCF_046562875.1. Taxonomy (NCBI): domain Eukaryota; kingdom Metazoa; phylum Chordata; class Mammalia; order Carnivora; family Felidae; genus Panthera; species Panthera onca. The sequence continues at coordinate 127,303,407 of NC_138342.1, forward strand.
GAGGAGAATAAACAGTTTCTAGGAGCAAAAAGGATAAGGGATAAGGTCACAAAAAAAGGCATACAGAATTAGAGAGAAACGGAGTGGGACTTTGGTGATAAGAGGCAACCTGGAAGTCCTAGGTGTCTTGTGGACACTGATGTAGACAGAGTTAAAGGTCATACTTAATGAGATTCATCCCAAGGGTCCCAAGGCTGTGAACTTACCAAGTAGGGTAAGGTAAGAAATCTTGCTAAGAGCAAAGGCTGGGGTTGGTCCACTTCTCTCCAATCAATGATTATGTACAGAGATTTTAATATCTGAGAAGCAACCCTACAGGTAAGGGAAATATTCTAACCTTTTGTTCTTTTCATTGAAGATAGTTTCATTCTTTCCTTGAAGATTACAGATGACGAAACTAAAGCCCAGAGAACTGGGGTACCTCCTACCATGGGCCTATTCCCTTAGAATCATAAAGATGGAGGTAAAGCTCTGAAATGACTGGTGAAAGGAGTGCTTGAAGAATATCAATTTCAGTGTGACCTACCAAATTCATTGAAATAGCAAGTAAACAGGCAGATTCAAGGTCTAGAGCAGGATGCTAACAATGATAACGACAAAAATAGTTGAATTCAGGAAAGGTCACAGTGATTGTGTTTATATATTAACAATAAAACTCACTTCCTGAGTTCCATGCTGTGATAGGGTTGAGTGTGTGGTTAAGAGGTAGGTCTTGTGCTTCTAGTAATAAATCCTTTAGGATATATGCTTTACTATTTACATCTAGGGAACTGAAATTAATAGTCACAGCTCAATTTTATTAAGCACCAGGATGTATGGTATACATGTTATAAACATAATCTAAAAATTTTGAGGTTGGTATTGTTATTATTCCCCATGTAATCAATGAGGAAACTGACTCATAGAGTGATTAAGTCACTTGGATGAGGTTTCCAACTAGAAACTGGCAGACAGTCAGAGTGGCCAAAATGAAGAAATCAGGAGACTATAGATGCTGGAGAGGATGTGGAGAAACAGGAACCCTCTTGCACTGTTGGTGGGAATGCAAATTGGTGCAGCCACTCTGGAAAGCAGTGTGGAGGTTCCTCAGAAAATTAAAAATAGACCTACCCTATGACCCAGCAATAGCACTGCTAGGAATTTATCCAAGGGATACAGGAGTACTGATGCATAGGGGCACCTGTACCCCAATGTTTATAGCGGCACTCTCAACAATAGCCAAATTATGGAAAGAGCCTAAATGTCCATCAACTGATGAATGGATAAAGAAATTGTGGTTTATATACACAATGGAATACTACGTGGCAATGAGAAAAAATGAAATATGGCCTTTTGTAGCAACATGGATGGAACTGGAGAGTGTGATGCTAAGTGAAATAAGCCATACAGAGAAAGACAGATACCATATGGTTTCACTCTTATGTGGATCCTGAGAAACATAACAGAAACCCATGGGGGAGGGGAAGGAAAAAAAAAAAAAAAAAAAAAAAAGAGGTTAGAGTGGGAGAGAGCCAAAGCATTAGAGACTGTTAAAAACTGAGAACAAACTGAGGGTTGATGGGGGGTGGGAGGGAGGGCAGGGTGGGTGATGGGTATTGAGGAGGGCACCTTTTGGGATGAGCACTGGGTGTTGTATGGAAACCAATTTGACAGTAAATTTCATATATTAAAAAAAATAAATAAAAATAAAAATAAAAAAAAATAAAAAAAAAAAAAAGAAACTGGCAGAGCCAGAATTCTAATCTCATTAGAATGACTAGAACAACTTCAGTGCCTTCACTACTGTGCTATCCCGTAGCCCCCTTACCTGCAGTTTCACTTTCTATGGTTTCAGTTACCCACAGTCAACCAAGATCCAGAAGCAGATGATCCTCCTTCTGACACACTGTCAGAAGTTAAATAGAAGCCTAATGCTGTCATAATGTCTATGTCATTCACCTCACTTCATCTCATTAATAGACATTTTGTCATTTCACATCATCATGGGAAGAAGGTGGGTGTAGTACAATAAAATATTTTGAGAGACAGACCACATCCATGTAACTTTTATTACAGTATATTCTTATAACTGTTCTATTTTATTATTAGTTATTATTAATCTCTTAATGGGCCTAATTTATAAATTAAACTTTACCATAGGTACGTGTGTATAGGAACACACATAATATATATAGGGTTCGGTACTATCTCAAGTTTCAGGCACCCACTGAGGGTCTTGGAACGTATCCCCCATAGATAAAGGGGGACTATTGTACCACTTTAAAAGGCAAGGCTTCAAGTAGTATAAAGTGTATATATTTCTATATATATAACATATAATTATTATGTGTCATACATAATAATATATGTAAGTCAAATGAATAGAAGTCTTGACTTTGTCTTAACTCCCATGTTCTAATTTCCTTTCCTTTTTCCTTTAATAAGAATAATGTAAAGGAAGGAAAAAATAAGATAAAAACGGAGAGGGAGGCAAGCCATAAGAGACTCTTAAATACAGAGAACAAACTGAGGGTTGCTGGAGAAGAGGTGGCGGGGCGGGGAGGGGGCGGAGATGGGTTAAATGGGTAAGGGGTATTAAGGAGGGCACTTTTAGGGAGGAGCACTGGGTGTCATATGTAAGAGATCAATCACTGGGTTCTACTCCTGAAGCCAACACTATGCTGGACGTTAACTAACTTGAATTTAAATTAAAAAAAAATTATTTATTTATTCTAAAAAAGAATTGGGCAATTTTAATTTAAGAGCCCAGTAAATTATCATATACCTCTGAGAAAACCGCAAGATCGGCATTCTCCACAATTTAAGCTACATCCTCTTATTAAAGAGACCTCAGCAACTGTTTCAGACATTCAGTGAAGCTGTAACTTACTAAACAGTGTTAATACTGATGTCCAGAAAAAGCTTTGTTGGACAAATTTGTAGACTAAACCTGTAAAATGAACTAAAAAATTAACATGAATTTTAAAAAATATTCATAAAGTATTGATTATTTTTCACCCAAGACACAAAGCCAGGATCACACCTAGGTCACACCTAAAAAAAAAAATCAACATTTTTCACACTTCTCTGATAGTTAAGTAAGTCCTGGCCACAAATTTTCAGACATTTCTGACCTTACCAATAATAATAATAATAATAATAATAATAATAATAAAATTGCTATTATAAAAGAGTTGTTTGGCTGAAAACAAAGCAAAATAAAACAAAAATTCATATGAAACAAAGCACTGGTGAAATTTCCACTCTTATTTTATTAAAAATACATTTCATTTTAAGGAAAAAAGAAGAACTGCACTATAGCATTTGGAAATAATATTTTATTGAAAATTTTTATACTTTCAGCATGTTTAACCTTCCAACTCCCCTGAAGTTATATGAGTATTGAGAGACTTATATCATAAAACTAATAATCTGCCCAACAATTTGCTTTTAAAGCATATAAATGAAATGCATAACATTTTACTTATTTTTATGCTATCTCTGCAGTCTACACATAATCAGTGTAAACCAGAACCATACAAGAAAAGTGTCCAGTGCCCTTTTTTTGCAGGTATATATTCATTGTTGTTTTTGTATTTTATTTCCCTAAATTCATCTTTTTCTTTTAGCCTATAATGCAGAAAGAGATACACAGATACATATAGAAAAATATTCCATTTGGGTGGCTTCTTTTAATTTGTCTTCATTCATTCATTCATTCATTCATTCAACAAATGTTTATTAATGCCTAATATGTGCCAGTCACTGTGATAAGACAAGGAGCCTTCATCTCCCATGAAGTTATTATGGATCTATTAGTAAATATTCCAAATGTGTCAGCAGAACATTTTTGCATGGACAGAACCTTTAGCAAACCTCAAAGCACATCCTGTAGGTGACTGCCCATTCTGCAGTCCTTTGACTCACAATTTCATAATAATCTGTAGCTAGTAATTGAGATTCTCTCAATAAACATTTTAGAAAGATTTTGTCTTTTCTTTAGCACTAAAAAAAAAAAAAAAACTGTGGTCAAACTCCAATGTAGTAAGTTCCATGTAGATGGAAAAAGACTTAAATTTCTACATTCAGAGTAAAGCCATGAGAATTACTGAACCCTTCAATGAACTAAGAGGTGGCTCTAAAAAGGGAAAAAACATATGATTTATCTGAGTTTGATGGTATTTGAAAACAGATTTTTATCAATGCTTAGTATGATTCTGAATAAACTCTAAATATCATAGAACTTTCACTTATAAGGTAGTTAAGGGCTGCAAAACCTCAGCCTTCACAGTTATCAGATTTCAAGATTATACTATTTCACCTATTAGATCCTATGCTTTATGAAGAATTTTTGACAGCATTTACTTCTTCATATACATATTCTAGACTCAGTTGAGATCCACACATTGTTTACACTACCTGGGACCTCAAACTACCTGGTCAAGCCTTAAAAGAATTTAAGCTATGGATCAATTCAACATTCAAAAATTTTAAACAGATGTGTGTTCGACTTTAAACAGCATGTGTTCAAGATTCTGACATTATATTCACAAATATTAAAAGTACTGGTGAATATTGGTTGGATTAATGAAAATGTGGTGCTTGAGCCTCCATTTGATGCTTGAATTCCTTATAATAATCAAAGCAGAGAAACGCTGGCAAAATTGTAGTTGGATAAAGGAAATTTTATGCAAGAATGTCTTAAGAATGCAAGGAGAAGCTTCTTCTGCAAATTTTCAAAATCAATCAAAGTCCCACTCTACAAGAAGAGTTTTCTCTTAATGACAGCCTGAAGCTCAAGAACATGAGTAACAAGTTTAAAAAGAGGAAAACTACAAAACAGTTTCTTTGGATCAATAGCCCCCTAGGTCTGTCTTTAAGCAAGTCACCAAGTTCCAGAGAGTTAGCTTTTCAATCACCCTTAAGGGACTTTAAAGAATCATCTATATTTTCTTTTGAAGAATTATGTATTCTTTTAAAAAAACAATAACTCAAGGATAGAGGAAATTATAAAAGTATAAGAAATTTATGCTTATAATTTCCTAAAACCTTCAATATTCACACACATTAAAAACATCCAATCTGGGGCGTCTGAGTGGCTCAGTCAGCTCAGCATCCGACTTCAGCCTAGGTCATGATCTCGCCATTCCTGAGTTCAAGCCCCGCGTCAGGCTCTGTGCTGACAGCTCAGAGCCTGAAGCCTGTTTTGGATTCTGTGCCTCTCTCTCTCTGCCCTTCCCCTACTCATTCTCTCTCTCTCTCTCTCTCTCTCTCTCTCTCTCTCTCTCTCTCTCTCAAAAATACAGAAACATTAAAAAAATCCAATCTCTCAAGTTCAAATAAAAGAGCTGAAAATGAATTATTAGTATTTGTTTCTGAAATCTCTTTATATTTTGACACAGTATTTAAAGGAAATACTAGCTGTTTGACACTACATTTTAAATAATGTGAAATAATGAAAGTCACTGCGTTATTAACACTTACGAATGAGACTCACCATGTTCTTTCGGAAGTCCCATGGAAGAGGTGGTCATGGGTTGTAAGGGCAAGCCAAAGTTGATGGGGACGGCATATGGTGAGACCAACAATCTGTTTCCAGAATGTAAAGATAAAGCCTTGAGTGATTTCTAATCCCTATTTTGTAATACAAACGCTCAAGAACAATGTTATAATATTAGATGCTAATCACAGAGAAAAAAAACACTTGTCTCCTATCAGTAGAGACTATGCATGTTGGACCCTCAGCATTCTGCAGAGTTAGAAGCATGCAGTAGGCCCTCTATAAATATTATTGAAAATATATATTTATATGTAATTATGTTATTACATATAAATATATAATATTTATTGAATTAAGACAAAAATAATACCAAATTTTGCTGGCTCTGAGCATGGATAACAAATAGGAACATTTGCTTTCTGAATGAAAACAAAACTCAGAAAACTGAACAAACATCATATCTATTTATTCTCGCTTTCACAAGAGATTTTAAGTAACATGTTTCTTATCATGACTTAGTGAGATTTAACCAAGTCAGCTGAATCAAAAACTGGGTATCATGTAGAAATTTTAGCAAATGTACATAAGCAAAAGGAAGAAAATAAAAATTAGCCCTAATTCACCACCCTATTATTTTAGTCATATTTGTAAAACCTTAAATGCTTCTTAAGGGCCAGGCACGATTCTAAGTTCTGTCTGTCTTGCTGCATTTAGTGCTCACAAGATACTGGGTTTTTATTATTATTACACCCATTTTATTTTATTTTTATATTTATTTATTTATTTATTTATTTATTTAAATTCAAGTTAGTTAACATACAGTGTATTATTGGTTTAGGAGTAGAACCCATTGAATCATAACTTACATATGACACCCAGTGCTCATCCTAACAAGTGCCCTCCTTAATGCCTATCACTCATTTAGCCCATCCCCCCACACTAACCTCCCCTCCAGCAACCTCAGTTTGTTCTCTGTATTTAAGAGTTTCATATGGTTTGCTTCCCTCTCTGTTTTATCTCATTTTTCCTTCCCTTCCCTTATGTTCATCTGTTGTGTTTCTTAAATTCCACATATGAGTGAAATTATATATTTGTCTTTCTCTGATTTCTTATGTTTAGCATAATACACTCTAGCTCCATCCACGTTGTTGCAAGTGGCAAGATTTCATTCTTTTTGATCACCAAGTAATATTCCATTATATATATATATATATTCCATTATATATATATATTTAATTATATATATATTCAATATATATATATAATAATAATATATATATTATATATATTATATATATAATAATAATATAATATATATTATATATATAATATATAATAATAATATATATATTCCATATTCCATTATATATATATATATATATATATATATATATATATATATCTTCTTTTACAAATGAATAAACTAAGACATTAAATGGTTAAGTAGTATATAGTTCAAATGATCCCAGCTAGAAATGGGTGGAGCCAGGATTTGAATCCAAGTAGTAGGACCTCAAGAACTGAACTCCTTATAACTATTTTATACTAACTGTATTTGTCATAATTAACATATGTACTATTTCATACCTTCTCTGTTTATTTGCACATATATGTACATGAATCCTTTAGCTCATTTTTTTTTACTTAATATCATGAATTTCTTTATTTGTAAATGTACAAAATGTACACTGTCATTTAGACCCTTTACAAAGCATTCCATTATATGGATTTAACATACTGATGGTTTATTTACCAATTTCTTTTGCTGGATATTTGGGTTGCTTCCACTTTTTTGGTATTTATAAACAAGGATGAAAATCTTTGAACATTCATATTTGTGAACCTATCCAATTCTTTTCTTATTATAAATGTCTAGAAATTGAATTGCCAGTTCAAATGTTATATAAATATTATAGAAATTTTTAGGATTTTAGGGGCGCCTGAGTGGCTCAGTCGGTTGAATGTCCAACTTCGGCTCAGGTCATGATCTTGCAGTTTGTGAGTTTGAGCCCCACGTTGGGCTCTGTGCTGACAGTTCAGAGCCTGGAGCCTGCTTCAGATTCTATGTCTCCCTCTCTCTCTCTGCCCCTCCCCTGTTGGTGCTCTGTCTCTCTCACTCTCAAAAATAAATAAACATTAAAAAAAATTTTAAGAAATTCTTAGGATTTGAAAACATTTTGCCCATCAAAAAACTAGGGTCTCTGAGGGAAGACTCTGTGGCAGAGTTTTACATTTGGCATACAATTGATACTTAATAAATAGTAAATAAATGACTGACTTAATAGGATCCATTAGTCTATCTGTCACTCATGTGGTCACATGCAGTGGCCAAACAACTGAGGTATCACTAGTATGACCAAATCATACAGTCAAGGGAAAATATGAAAGTCTTGAGTATACAGTCAGCTTTGCAAAACCCCATTTAAAATTCTAGAATTTATTTGTATGTCATCAAGAATAGGGCCACAATACACTAATCAATCACAATTTTCTTTGATCTCTTCTATCTGGCCCATGGTTATATATTTAAATCTCCAAATTAGGACTATTAATTGCATTGTTCAATGATTCCCTATTAATGAAAGATCCTAACAGAAGCAGACCACAGTTCATCCACTTAAGCAAAATATTTTACAAACATTAAGGTGAAATGGCAGGGTCGTTTCAACTTGGATGTGAAATGCAGTGAGGGATTCTATCATTACTTTATAATCTTCTCATTTTATTATTCAATTGATCAGAATAGCCTAAATACAAACTGTCATATAACACACAAGAAACTCCCGAATGGTCACAAAACTAGGGGAAGAAGTCTGGGCTCACTTGCCCAAGTTACAGAATGCATTTACAGAAATACAGTTGTCATACCTTCAAATGCACCAAATATTATAAACAACAACAACAAAAATAGCTCTAAAAATAAGTGCATAGAAAATTAATTTCCTTGGTGGAAAATTAACATTTAGAATGCACTCACATTTATCACTATTGTCATAAAAAGAGCATGTTAATGTACGGTAATCTTTGAAGTTAGAATTCAAAGGTATATTGAAGAACTTCACTTCCTTAAATTTGAAAATTCAGAGGTATTCAATTTTGGTTTTGCTCTGCAAATCAAATGTAGAGAAATCTGGCAAAAGGAAATCATACATTTATAAGATTGTATTTCTTCATGTATTGTCCAAGGAAATTTCTTTTGTGGAGCCAATATTTTTACGGTCTACCTAAAAATATTATGTGTCTCCCTTAGAAATAAGTATTTTCCAAGGCATCTTCAGGGGAATTGTAAGTAGTTTATATACAGCTTCCCTCACAGGGGTCTATTCGTATTGAACAGAAATCTTCCAGAAGTCTCACAAAGAGTTGGGCAATTCATGCTAATTAGTGCTGGACTCTGTCCCTGCATTGTTAACAACCTCCTACCTGATTTCCAACTGATTCTATTGTCCTTTCTGTTGCTTATATCCTCATGGCTAAGTTTCCTTATCTTTATTATGTGGTGAACTAGATTTCAGTAAAAATTTCACTCTAATGGCATCTTATTTGTCTAGTTAAGCACAGGTTTTCTAATACCCTGAGTCACCATGTCCCAGAACACTTATTTGTCTTTCCTTCTGTATTCCCATCACACTTCTAACATTAATGAAATGAAGCTAACTGCAAGGTAGGAAACAAGTTACCGCCATAAGCTAGCTATAAATAAAGACAAAGCAACCCTAGTGGATTGAAGTTCAGGCTTTATGTGCCCCAGGCTGTTACCGGGAGTACATGGACCTGCTCTTAATTTCAGAGGGTGTTGATCTTCCTCATTAGGTAGGACATGTTTTCATTAAAAATGGGATGTTAGGGTGTTAAGAGACCTTTATCTTCCACCAGTTACAGAAGAAACAATTCTTTGAGAAAGACTCAACTCTCTTGAGAAAGACATACTGAAAGATACTCTACCTGATCAGATTTATTATTAATGAGTGCTCCACTTGTCCCTAAGTCATTATTATTCTTTCTTGAATCTTCAGTCCCATTGAAATATACAGAAAGTGGTAGATTTTCAAATTAGTTCAGTTAACTTTTCTAGTTATTAAAAGCGTACTTGAAATTCTAAACTATTTGGTTAAATTGGTCTATTTTTAGCAGTTACCACTCTGCTAGATCAACCTGGGTCTTGGTTTAAATTAAGGCCAAAAGCAAATTTTTTTTTAAACTGGTAAATTCCCAATATAATCATTTCTTTTCCTTTGCAATTAACATCTTCCCCTACCATGGATAAAACCAAACCCTCAGTATTAGAGCTTTACATAAATTCCACTCTTCCAAATTTGAATATCACATTACACTTATGCCAACAAAGTGTTGACTTCTGAGCATCAATCTCCTAGTGTTAAGCACAGATTGTTGGATAAATGTTGGAAGGTCCATGATATTCTTTATAGCCAGGGAAACATTTTCTCAAATTTTTATTATTTATTACTGTGCTAATTATCCCAAATTTCTGACGATGTTACATAATGAAATAATGTAAAACAAATGACTGAAAAACACATTTAACAGAGCAACATTGATAATCTACAAGTATAAATGTTCCTACAAAATGTGCTGAAGAACCTTTAGAGGTTCTGTAGCCCTAGGGCCAACAGTTATGTACACAATTGTAAAGTTACCTTGAAGATGACCGTGCTATTTAATGGAATAATGCGGAAAAGTAACTGACTCATCTCCACACACCTTTGGAAAGCAGAAGCAAATGCCTTCCCTGAAACTATGCTCTACAGGATCAGTCTCACCTTCCGTTAGAAAAAGACTAACTTTAAATTATTAAATTAAAAAAGAAAAATTATAACTTAACTCTGCTCCATAATTGCTGCAGAGGAGTTATTAAAATTCCAAACTTATGTAATATTATCATAAAATATGGCATTTTTCTCAAGAAAGCCACAAATTGGATTTGAGCTTATGCACTGTAAAACCCAGATGGTTAGCTTAACTACTCAGACATCCTCCAGTTCAAAAGTTAATTGAATTGAAAACTAAAATTTTGATAATTGATATGCTTTAAGGGACTCAAGCAGAAGGACAAATTAGGATCCCGCACGACGTGTTAATAGACTTGAGAAACTACAATTGGTCAGGAAGTATTCGCATAATAGAATAAAACTATACATTTTCTATAGGTTAGGTAATTACACATTACCTGGACTTAACATGGTGCTGATGCTTTTCTTTCTCCATTTTTTTACCCACTGATTCAATATTAGTCACTATTTTACCCAGTTTAACTTGTTCTGGAATTTAAAAAAAAAGAAAAAAACCTTTAATTGTATCCTCTTCGTTTTCAAGTTCTAAGGCGTATTTTGAATTAAATTGCAAATTGCAGATTTTTTAATAACAAGAGGTACAATATTTTTCAAACAAATTACTAACACAAAGATACTCTAAAAACACATTTGAGTGGTTTTTTTTCACCCCACGCTCCTCAGATGTTTTGCAATTACCAAAATTTAGTACTGAAGGTATAGAGTAAATGAAGCGCATATATCAGAAAGGAGATAGCTCCCCAAGAAATGTCTGCAACAGCACAGTACATACAAATGAATACCAAAGCCCCGTTTATACATATCAGCATTATTATCACCATTATCGTCATGAGTCTTAGCTTTTATGGAGAGCTTGCTATTTTAAAATAATTTAGCAATCGTTAGTTAATGTAAGTAGGAATACTCATCAATTTGATAAAGCAAAACTGATGTCCAAAAAAGGCAAAGTTCTGCTTTACAAAAAATTGAGGTTTTAAAGTCTAAAGAGAAATTTACATAAATATTTTTAAATACCTATTCCTTTCTATTTTATATAGATAATAGGACTAATATAGTTTGAAACATTATCACAAAATATTAATTCAATATCTATTAAGCACGTTCTAGCTACCTGCTCAAGTATAAGAAAGATACACTAAAGATACAGGAAACTTATGAAGTGAAACCCTCTGTTTTAAAAAAATTTACAAACTAGTTGGTGTGTCAATACTAACAGAAGAGCACAGTTGACTATCTTATGTTAATTTAGATTTAAAATATATAACACAAATACAAAAATTTTGGAGAAACAGAATCTAACAGAATGTTAAAATTTACTGACTATTTATATACCAGGGATGTTGGTTAGCCTTCCCCATAAATTGTCTCACACTTAAGCCTCAGAACCAGTTTCTGGCGCTTTTGTTTGTTTGTTTTTTGGTGAAGTGCAATGATTACTCTCTTTTACATGGAAGGAGAACAGCTTACCCAAGATCGGGGAAGTTAAAAAGTACAGAGACAGAGCTCCAACTTCTATCCCTCTGACTGTAAGTTCCTTCATCACTACAGCCCCTGCAGCTCAGGGGGCTCCCCTCAGCTGCCTAATGAGGGAAAGAGGACCGTTTCTTTCTTGCTTACTTTGGAGGGTAATAGAGCTCAAAAGACATACTTTATATAAAGACACTAATAGATGGAGAAATAGAGGAAGAAGTAGGGAAGGAATTTATAAGTTTGAGTCTTAAAAATAGAAACATTTAAAAATATTTGCCATATGCTAAATGTGCTAATTCCTATACATGGGTTATCATATTTTACTCTCACAAGCACAATACAAATTAGGTTCTATTATTATCCCCATTTTACAGATGAGGAAAATGAGTCAGAGAAAGAGATTAACTTCCCCAAGGTTATATAGCTAACAGTAGGTAGAGTCAATATTCAAACCCAGGTAGGCAGTCCTTGGAGCCTGCATTGTTAATCAATATGATACTCAATATGCATATTTATTTTATTTCAGTAATATCTACTGAGTGAAAATTGCTATGCTAACTCCTAAAGAGGGGAGATATAAGACATAACAATTAATAAAACATGATTGGCACTTTCAAGGGACAGCATGACTAACAGCAAAAATTATTGCAGAAAAGCAAAGGAGCAAAAGGATAGGGAGGAAAGATCACGAGAACATGTGATCCAGAGATCTAAGGAGTGAATTTTATAGTGATGCTAAAGAAAGTAAGATTGGGTTACTATAATAATTAATAAAGCAAAAGATATGCCCATTTGGGGGGGGGTTAAATTCATTTTTTTAGTAATCTCTACACCCAACATGGGGCTTGAACCCACAACCCTGAGATCAAGAGTTGCATGCTCTTCTGAGCCAGCCAGGCGCCCCTATACGCCCATTTTTAATAAAATCTGTTAAAAAACTTCAGGCATAATCCATTTAAATGCTAAACTAAAAGCCTCTACAGTAGCATTTAACTAAATCATGTTAGGACTGCATCCAAAATTTAAAAAAATAAGTATAGTTATATCCCTTTAAAAAGAGGGATTTCTAGAAAGGCAATTAAAGCATATAAAAAATCCAACATTACTTCTAATTAGCTTAATAAACCTTTGGATGGGGAACCAGACTTATTGTATGCCTTTGGGCAAATTATATCATCTCAGAGTTCATAACTATTCCCTTTATGTAAAATCTAGTCTCTAAACCAATTACATCAAACTCAAATTCAGTTCTAGAATGTAAATTATAAATCACCTCTGGTTAGAATAATTGGTAAATAAGAGACAAACAGGGAGACTCGGAGAAGAAAATGCAGGTAAAGCAATAAATTTTTAGGGCTTTTGTAATGAAATCAAACATATGGAACATAAGGCATTGGAACTGCCAAAGGACTCTAGTCCTTAACACTATGTACCATGCTTTCTTCAGAGTTCAGCTGGAATGGACCATTCATTCACCTGGAATCAATCATCCATTTGATTTCCTTCACTTCTGAGTACTTCACCTGTCTCTTCATGGACTCATGTTGCCTTGCCACCTCCAGCTGTTGTGCATGCCCCACAGCTCTTTCTTTGGCTGCCTTCTAACCCTTTACTTGAATGATCTAGCCAATGCCCATGGCTAAATTAATCAACTAAATGTAGATGCCTCACAAAATCTATGTATCTTGCCCAGCCTGCTCTCAAGTGCCAAATTTGAATAACAAACTATCTCTATATATATGTCCCAAGACATCCCAATTAACATTTCTCTCTCACAATTAATGACACTACCATCCATCCATCTACTTGGAAGTTACTTATACTCATTCTTCCTCAGTTTCCTCCTACAATCAGTCATTAAATCCCTTCCATCCTTTCCCAAACATAGGGCCTCAAAACGGACCTTTGTCTTCTCTCCTTTGAAAACTAATACCTTCCTTCCTTGGATTCCTGCCTCCAACCAAAATACCCTCCAATCCATCCTCCTTACTTTCCATGAGTAATCCTTGATTTTCAAGTTAGGGATTTTAAATTATCATTGTCATTTTTTTAACTTTTTAATTCATTATCATGGGTTTTCACTTATTTTTTAATGTTTATTAATTTTTGAGAGAGTGTGTGTGTGCACGTGTGCACAAGCAGGGGAGGGGCAGAGAGAGAGAGGGCGACAGAGGATCAGAAGCAGGCTCTGTGCTGACACCAAACATCGAGATCATGACCTTGAGCCTAAGTCAGACACTTAACCAACTAAGCCACCCAGGTGCACCTCATTGTCATTGTTTTAAAATTTAATTTCACTGTAATCAGAGAACATGAAGTATAATTCCAAATTCTTTGAAGTTTATTGATTCCTACTCCATAAAACAGTGTGTAGTCAATTTTTCATAATGTTCCATATTTGTCTGAAAAATATATATCCTCTCATTGTTGTTCTATATTGATCTAATAAGTTGACTTTTTTTTAAGTTTATTTATTTATTTGAGAGAGAGAATGTGTGAGCAGGGGAGGGGCCGGGAGAGAGGGGGAGAGAATCCCAAGCAGGCTCCATGCTCTCAGCGCAGAGCCCAACAGGGGGCTCAAACTCACAAACCTTGAGGTCATGACCTGAGCCAAAACCAAGAGTCACATGCTTAACAGACTGAGCCACCCAGGCACCACAATGAGTTAACCTTCCTAATGTAGTTGTTTAAATCAAATTTTATAACTTTACTGATATGTATACACATATAATTTATCTTTTGCTGGACCATTTGAAAGTAAGCTGAAAACAGTATGACATTTCTCCTTTAAATATTTCATTACATAGCTCCCAAGAACAAGTACATTTCTTACACATTCATAATCCCCACCTAAGGATTTAACATTGATAAAATAATATTATCCAATAAATTGCCTATAAAAATTCCCCTAACTGTCCCCCAAATACCCTTTATAGATGCTTATTTATTTAAATCCAGGATCTAAACAAGGATCATATATATCTCTTAGATCTATTTAAACCTAGAAATTCCCTGTGAATATGGTAGCCACCAGCATATAACTACTGAGTCTTAAAATGTGGCGATTCTAAATTAAGATATACTATATGTATAAATACAGTCTGAATTTCTAAAATTTACTACAAAAATGTAATATTTCAAATTAAAATTTTATAGTAATTAAATACTTAAGTAATATCTTCCTATATTGAACTAAATAAAAATATGTCATTGAAATTAATATCACCTGTTTTTCTTTATCTTTTTCCATGTGGCCACCAAAAAATTTTAAATTGCATCTGTGGTTTGCAATGCTTTTCAACAGGACAGTACTGACCTAAAACATTCCTCCTATTCTTTTTTCATCTTGAAGGCAATCTGAATTCTCCCCATTGTTTCTTTATGACTAGATTAAGACTAAGCATTTTTGACTGGAAGAGTACAGAAGTGTATGGTGTCCTTCCTACACATCCTATTAAAGCTCATCAAAAGGTGTTGCTAAATTTGGGCATTTGATTTGGGTGGCAACTGTCAAATATTTCTATTATGAATGTACATTTTCCTCTTGTAATTAATAAATAATTTCTGGCTGATACTTTGGCTGTTCCAAAATTCTAATTCGGGTGGCTAAAAGCAACCAATCTTAGTTAAGCTAGACCAGTGGAATTTAGTAGGAACCTAGTTTTCTGGAACTTAGAGTTTTAATAATTCAGGTATTGGATACTGTAAAAGGTAATGTGTTCCCCATCACAGGTATTTCCTGGCAGAGACTGGACAGGGACTTTCCAGAAAACATTAATTAAGGAACTTTGTATCATGAAAATAGTTGGGCTAGAAGAATGTTAATGTATCTTCAATGCAGAGATTTAATGATACTAAGAAAGTGCTTCACACAGGTTAAATCCAGATCCTTTTCATTCAAAAAATGAGATTTTAGGTTTTGTATACTGAGTAATTATAAAATGCTTTTCTTTTTATTTTATTTTATTTTATTTTATTTTATTTTATTTTAAATATATGAAATTTATTGTTAAATTGGTTTCCATACAACACCCAGTGCTCATCCCAAAAGATGCCCTCTTCAATACCCATCACCCACCCTCCCTTCCCTCCCACCCCCCATCAGCTCTCAGTTTGTTCTCATATAAAATGCTTTTCTCACCTTTCTCTCTTTTTAGGACCCACTGTTTAAATTATATTCAATCTCATATGAATTAGAATAAAATTTAAAACTTAATGTTGCAAATTTAAAGACAGATTCATTAGTCAAGAATGACAGATTGCAATTTACTGACATTTCACATTCTAGTGTGTGGGCTGGGTGGATGTCATATGATTTTCTACTGTTGGAATTTCTAGCACATGTGTGTTATATAGAATGCCAATTCCTCCCTAGATTGTGAACTCTTTCATGGTCTCTTGAGGACAGGGATTGTGTTTTTATCCAACATCCACTTATTCAATCATTAATTCAACAAATATTTACCAAATGCCTCTAATGTGACAGGCAGTCTGCTAGGCACTGGGGATGCAAGACATAATGTGGGGATTATGAAGGTTATATCCTAGGGAATTCAATAACTAAATAATTAATTACACAAATAATTGAGTACTTCCAATTGCAGTGCTAAAAAAAATCTATTTCCATTATCTCATACATTTAAGACAAGGAATGAAATACATCCTTTCGCTTTTCTAATTAGGAGCCTATTCATGGAGAGTTAAAGGCAAAGATAGAAGCAGAAGCAAGATTTCACTGCTATGAAGGAATAAACTCATTGGAAATAATAAATGTAGACTCTCTTTTTAAAAAGTGTGGTTTGAAGAGGAGGAGAGAGATGAAATGACCATCATGGGGACATAAGTTTGAGAAAGAATGTTTTGGTGTCGATATATTTTTAAGATGAGGAGATTTTAGGATGCTTATAATATTGTAAGAAAGGAAAAAGTGGAGACATAAACAAAAGAAATAATATGTAATAGACAAGGTAGGTTCCTGGCAAGAAGGAAGGCATGGGATAGAATTTACCCATATTCTAGAGAAAATAGATATATTTTCTTTTCAAGAAGGTAGATAAGGTTTTAGGTAGCTATGAATAAGTTTCTAAAGAGTTCACTATCAAGAACTGCATTTTTTCCATGAAGTAGGAAGTGAGATCATTTACTGGGAGAGGGGTGTAGAAGTTTGATAAGGATCTTCAGGAGAGTGGCAAAGATTTGAAATAAACAGTAAGTGTGGTGGGTAAACAAACTGACCAAGTTTAAATAAAAGGTTTTAACTCTGATTACCTCAAACGCAGTCATCACAGCTATCACTTCAAAACAAAACAGAACAAAACCTTCTCTTTGCTTTATAGGAAAATGATTAAACTGGCTGTCTACACATAGTTTGCACTTCCTCATCCCCACTTCCAATCCACTCCCAGTAAAGGTTGCTCAGACACCATATCAAGGGCACAATGACTTCCATGCTATCACTCCCACTGGACAAATCTCTGTCTGCTTTTTCCTGGGCAGTACACAATGGTTAATAGTAACCCTCCTATGAAGGGATTACATGACACTTTCTTCTGGTTTTGCTCCTAGGAAAACCAGGCTGCTCATTTTCAATATCTTTTGCTGACTCATCCTCTTTTATCAACCCTCTAAAGGGTTGAGCCTCTATCACAAGCCCTTTTGTATTAATTTCACTTGTTCCTTAGGAAACTTCATCCAGGTCCTTGGACAAATTATGTCCATATACCAATGACTCTAAAACTTTATTGTCTGTACCACATCTGTCCTCAAAATTTCGCTCGTGTATACAGCTGTCTTACATGTGAACTTGCATGTTAATAAGTATCTCTAATATATTTAACAGAACTCTTGATTTTCTCTCCCAAACTGTTCTTTCTTGTATTTCTCATGTCTGTAAATGATATTATCATACAGCCACCCATTCAAATCAGAATCTCATTAACTATCACTAAGATATATCTCTAATTTGGCCATTTCTCTCCAATTTCACTAATACTACAACAATTGCCAGTATAATACTGCATAGAAAACCAAACCAAAAATCAGTGGATTACAAGTTTAGATTTTTGTTGCTCACAACTCTTCAGCTTGGCCAGAGCAGTTCTGAGTCAGCTGGCTTAGATGGGCCAGGCTGGAGAGTTCAGCTACCTGGGGCACAGTTTTTCATGGCAGATTGTGGAGTATAAGAGGCAAGTTAAACCACCAATACATTTAAAGCTATTGCTTGCATCACGTCTTCTTATCTTCTATTGACCAAAGCAAGCACAGGGCCAATCTCACAATCAGTGGGTCAGGGAAGCGTACTCCAATCCAAGGTAGCAGAGGAAGAGAGTGAATACGTGTTGAACAACATTAGGAGTGAAAAATAGCTTTCTGGTTAGTCTATTTCCCTCTAGCTTCTATTACTTCATTTTACACACAGAGGTCAACACATCTGGTTAAGATGGAATTCTGATCATAACATTTGCCTTAAAACCATTCAATCACTTTCCACCACTCTTAAAACAAAAATCAGCTTCTTGCATTACTTACAGGGCCATACATCAACTGATTCCTGGTCATCTCTCTCACACGATTTCATATCACTATCCTTATTTTCTCTGCCATTACTCTACATCCACAATGGTTTCCTTCCTTTCAGAACCTTCAATGAGTCAATTCCTGTCCCCTCTCAAGGCTTTTCCACTGCCTGGATTTCTTTCATATTGCTGCCTGTGATGTGTTGCAGCTGGTTTATACAGCTTTCAATGGCCGGTTGTTAAATTTTTAGAAATTTTTGCAACCCAGATGTTAAACCATTGGTAGCCTGAAATTAGCCACAGTGGGATATTTACACCATGAAAGTCAAGACATGTTATATCAGGCTTTTTTTTTTCTTTTTCCAGAGTGCTAGTTTACCAGCACACCACTGGTCCTCCTCTCCGTGACATCTCACATCAAATATGAGTTCCTCAGAGATGACTTCAAGACATTTGCATCTAAATATATCCCCACAGTCTATTACATCACTCTGTTTCCTTCATTGTGATCTTTGTGTTTTGTGATTATCTTCTCTATTCATATGCTTTTTGTCAATCCTATCCCAGCAGAATGTAAGCTCCATTTCACAACTATATCATCAGTGTCAAGAAGAGTGGCTGGCATATAATAGATGTTTAATAAAGAATGAATGAATGAATGAATGAATGAATTTTTTCTAGCATATTATTAGCTATTTATGAATTGAGATTTTTTATTCCCTTTCTAACTCATGCATAGCATTATAAATCAGAAGCACAGTAAATGTTAATTGTATAAGTGAAATAATTTATTAATGCATTTACCAGGTACAGATATAATGAATTTTAGTCAGAAAGGGGATATGCTAGACAAGTTGTCTGAATACTTCAGATTTTACTATATATTTTTGTACTCCATTCTCATGTAGGTATTTTTGTCCACAATATGATATCATTCAACTAACAAATGGTAATTGACTACCTCCTTCAGCCATGTGCCAGAGACCATGGAGGTTATAAGAAAATGGGAAAACATCATCACCACTTTCCAAAAGTTTGTATTCTATTAATCACACAGTAAAGATAATCATTCATTCATTTGTTGAACAAATCCCTCAAGTGCCTAGCCTAGCATGTATTAGGTACTCAATAAATGCTGAATGAATAAACAAAACCCTGCCAGGAACCAAGAACAGATTGAATTAAATAAAAGAGAATATAAAGTTCTCTGTGATGTCAGAAGAAGAATACTGGAAATTAATACATATTTTGTCAGTACAATTTAACTATACTATGAGACCTCAGTGTGTAAAACAATAATGCAAAATGTACTAAAATAACAAATATATAACTATTTTCAGAAATCTAAAAATATAATGTAATAATAATGAAAAAGAAGACAAAGATTATACAACTCCAATCTCCTATAAAGTTTAAGACAATTTACTCAAGTATAATCAATTCAATATCTACCAGGTACAAATTATTATGTTAACTGATATCCTATTTTAGGAATCTGAATCTCATCCTCTAGGGGGTATACTGCATTATTTATTAGGGATCACACAGAAAAATGATTAAGAGGACAGAGAGACTTGAGGGGGTATAAATTTGAACTTTATCACCAGTGTGACCCTCAGGAAGTTTCATCATATCTCTGAGTTCATCTTCCTCACTTGTAAAATGTGTATGATGATAATAGGTTACCATGAGGATTAGATGAGTAATACATGCAAAGGACTTAGCACAACAACATCTGGTACATAGCCAATGCTCAATACAATTCGTGGTGGTGATGGTTAAAGTAACATGTTATTGATTATAGTCCATACAGGATATGAAGCAGACATGTAACATGTTATAAAGTGAAAGCTATATGTGCTATAATGTGCTAACAAAATACTGTATCAAGTATGTAAACTTTTAGTAATAGCACAACGTATTGAAAACAAAACACAAAGTCGTATTATGCTAAGTAAATATTCCTATGCCTAAAACTTTTCTATCAAGCATTCATTTCTCTCTTATCTAGTCACAAAATACAGCAGTACTCATTAAGCCTTTAGCAAATTAGGTAGCATACACTCTTCCCCCAAAGCAAAATAATGCCAGATATCCCCTACTGAAATAGCTGAATCTCTACCAAGTAAATATCATAGCTAAAGGCTTAACAAAATTGCCCGGAAGAAATGTATTTATATTGATCTTCTTAGGCCACCCTCTCCTACAAAAAATAAAACAACTAAAAAGCCAAACAACAATAAGAACCAAAGATGTGGGTACAGTTAAATGACTCTTACAAATCTGAACCTTCGCTCGGCCTTACCGGGCTCTGGTCCACTTGATGGAAAAATACTGGTGCATATCCCCAGTCAGCCAATCTTGATCTTTCCCTTACACAAAATTAAAACAGGTGGCAGGAGATAATTCTCTATGAATATTTTTACTTTTGTGCACTGTCAGGGCTTTCTGGGCAACAAATTCTGGCACCTGGGTTAGAGGATGCCTGAATGGCAAACAAGCCAAGTAAGTTAAAGGTAGAGACTCAAAAGAGATTTAGGGGCACCTCCCCTGGAGACATTTATTTACATTCCAAAGACTAATAAACAGAGGGACCTTCACTTCACCTCCTTCTATCATTTATAAAGCACTTGTGAGCTTTCTTGCACTCACTCTCGCTCTCTTTCTCCCTCTCTCTCCCTTTCTCTCTCTCTCTCTCTCTCTCTCTCTCTGCCTCCCTCCTCTCCCCTCTCCCTTCTCCGCTGTGTCTCTCTGCAGGGAAGAAAGGGCAATTGTGCCAAATGCCCCCAAATAAACTCTAAAACTCACAATTGCAGAGTTCCTCTTCGTGGTACTAACTCCACGGTATATGAGGTACAGGGAAACTGAGGTAAGATGTTCTGAGTAATTAAGTCTATCTCTGATACAGAAATCTCATGTTTCTTATCAAGATAGGTAGATGTGGATGGATGGATGGATGGATGGATGGATGGATGGACGGACATAGATAGCCAGATTGCTAGCTAGCTAGCTAGCTAGCTAAAGATATAAAACTTAACATAAGCAGGGTTGATGTACTCCTTTCCCTCACAGATGAGCCACATTGAGGGAAGTTAAGGAACTGACTTCCAGATGTGTGAGTGTTTTACCTAGCTCTGTCAGATCACCACCCTTCATACCTGTTCCCCATGCTCCCTCCTCACCATGCAAGGAAGTCCATCTTTGGGTTATGACTCCAAAAACCTTAGCACTATTCTCTTTTAGCTTATAGCTGGGCACCTACTAAACTCTCTAGTTCTAAACCATTCCATTGCAATATCTCTCAAGAGTTTTTGAAAACAACTTGCTACAAACACTCATTCCCTCAGGAAATGCATCATACCAGAGAGTATGAGCCACTTAAAGTGAGCAGTGTGGGCATATGGATTAGCAGACTGAGCTGGCTGGTCCACCACTGGCCTTGGGTAAGACACTTAGCCTCTCTAAGCTTCAGTTTCATCATTCTTAAAATTAGGGAATGATACTTCTGAGTGTTATAAATTAGACTCTAATGTGTTCAGTAAGTTGTCAACTATCTGCATATAAAGCACTGCCTGTATAGGCACTCAGAATAGGGAACTGTTGCTGCTATCATTGATGTGTGTATTGTCTCTTTTGCTTTTTATAAAGACAAAACATAAATTCCTCAGCACTTGCTTTACCTAGCAGGACTCTTGTACTACTAAGGCCATCACCAGAGGGACCCAGGGACCTCATCTTTCTTTCCCATTGTGTCTAATCTAAAGAATACAGGAGACTTGCTAATAACCCCAAATCCCTCTGAACATGCTTCCTAAAAGTGAGGCATAAAAACACACAAACTGAGTCTCAGAAGCAAGTAAATACATCACACTCTAGCACAGGCCCTGAATTCGATCTTGAGAACTCAAAGATCTTATTTGACCCTACCTAGAATACTGTCTCCAGAAACCTGGGAAGGTAGCAGTTGTCATCAGGAGTTGGTGACAGATATAAAGACAAATCAATGTAAAGCTAATTAAATTCACATGTTAGGGAACAAAATACAAGCATTCATGGAGAAACCTAAAATACCACAGCCCTTAATCATAACCATTTAGTAACCTTGACATGGCAAGGAGGGTATTCATTTATAATCTTATCCCTCACAGCAGATATTCCTGGGTGAGAAGGGTGTAATTACTAGGGCAGGACTGCTAAACATAGAAGGTGGTAGCTTTAGGCATTAGGGAGTGTTTGCAAATGGAGATTGCTTTATTTATTAATTTCTGAAGCATAAATCATGCTGCATCTTGCAATGGTGTTGTCATTTCTCTTGCATGCACACACTGAATTACTGAGCAGTGCTATGCAATGTGTCTCACACACGCTGGCACTTCCATTTCATACTTCACAGTTTTAGTGTCACTTTGAGGTTTGAAATGTTTCACAGTTATTTGCTATATGTGGGTGCCAAAAAAAAAAAAAAGTCAGCCTATATCACTGAAAAAGATACTGCAAGAATAGAAAATGGTTAGAGTCAGATGGGAATGTTTGTCCCATTAACATTCAGAACTTTATCAAGAATCAATTTACTTTTTATCAAAATCTAATTTATGCTTTACAGATGCATGGGAGCATACAATTATTTTGCTCACCACATACACTTCTCACAAAGTTAAATATAAACTTTTATTGATATAGATAAGATTCTATAATTAGGAAATTGAAAACACCATACATATTTTCTAGCCTACAACTTGTCCATATGCTCTAACATAACAAACCCCAAATCCTCAATCCAGTCACCTGATCTAATCCAGTGTAAATATTGAGCGAATTTCTATGTATATATCTTGACACATGTTTCAGTTTAATGTGCTGAAGTCAATCTATTTAAATAAAGATAGAATGGCTTATATCTGCCATAAATATAAATGTGTTAAGACAGATCATACACTGAACAATATATGGATCGACATCGACAAATAATGACAGGCGTTTTACTATCAATTCTTGTAAAGCGCTACCACACCTGATGACGTCCTATTTCTGCCTATATACTTTTACTGACGACTCCCTTACTTTTACACGTACCCCCAGTATTCTGGCATATGACCACCCACATACCACATGTATATTTTTATTAACATAACCTGTCTAGTTGTCAACCACAAAACTGAATAAACAAATAAATAATAAACATGTTAAGACACAAACAAAAAAGGAAGCTTTTCACACGAGAAGTGTCTAGAATAAGCACTTGGCAGAAATCAAGCACTAAGTAAAGATGTGTCCTCTTCTTCTCCTTGTCTTTCTAACTGCACAAGATGTCTCCTCAAGCTTAAATGTCTGGTTTGTTTCATTACAAATAGATTCCGAGAGCCTGGTAAGCATGAGAAGAAAGCAAAAAGAGAAGTAAGCAAATACAGATGGAAACTCAAGTAGTGACATGTTTGGGTATGCTCTGAATACTGTTTAAGAGATTTTTTCTCCCCCTAAGAAGAGGAGTTTAGGCCTATCTGAAAGATTATAATTAATTGCTAGAATGTAGGAGAGTAACTTTTCCATATAGCCCTTAACAGAGAAACAGATGATGTCAGAGAAAATAATACTGACTTGTTGCCAGCACTACAAAGAGTCCAAAGGGCTATTCTAGTTGCAAATATTCCAACAAGAATCCAGAGTAATCCTGAAACTGGGTATTCGGAGATAAGACCAAGCTCCACAAAATGGACAACGGGCGCAAGAAAAGCTCGTTACCACAGAATGCTAGCATCGGTCTGCTTTGTGTTCCCAACTTAAACTCTACCTTGGCAACGCCACACTAAAAATGCAAAACTGTGTGTATTTGCCATATTTTATATTTGCAACTTTCTCTCTAAATGTATGTACAATTAAATGAATAGCAGCAACAACAAAACTTAAAACATACAACTTCTTTATCATAGAATAAAAGTGGCTACTAGAAAGCAATAATATCACACTATTTAAAAGGTTTTGATTCCACTTGGTTACCTCTGTTAGCTACATATAATGGATATTCTGACCCAGGATTTACCATTGCCCCAAAGTACTGACATTGTACCAAACTGCCTCATGAAATTAACAAAAGAGGTCTCACAATGAATCAATTGCAACTCACGTTAAAATTAACACTTCCTAGTGGCATGTTTAGAAATAGGTGGGGAGAAGAGGTGGAAGAAATGGATCAGAAAATACCTGCAGAACTTTTCAAGTATCACAAATTCCTTAAAAAGATAGGCAAGTATTGGTTTAGACAATAGGCCAAGGCCTCGACTGTGGTTTCTAAAGAGACTGACTGGGCCTTCAGTCAATCATGTTTTTGCTTTACACTTTATTTAGTTATAAACATGTCTTGTGTCAAACTTTCTGTCACATGCTGTGGGGTTAACAAAAGTGACAAAATATATGGTCTGAGTGATCATCAGAATTAGAGAACACCTTATACAGAATAAGAAATAATTTTATTTAGAAAGTAATAATTCAGAGTTTACTTGAGCATGTCAAGGGAAAAAATGATTACCGTTAAAGGGAAAGTCAGGCTAATGGTTAACTATTGAGTAGCTGAAGCAGTTCTGATTAAAATGTTAGAATATGAGGGGCGCCAGGGTGGCTCAGTCATTTGAGCATCCAACTCGATATCGGTTCAGGTCATGGTCTCGTGGTCGTGGGATTTAGCCTTGGGTTGGGATAGAGCCCTGTGTTGGGACTGTGGGACTGAGCCCCATGTCAGGCTCCACACTCAGTGTGGGGGATTCTCTCTCTCCCTCTCTCTGCCCCTCCCCCATTCGTACGTACATGCGTTCTCTCTCAAAATAAAATAAATATTTAAAATGTTAGCATATGAGAGAATTAATTCATAAGATCCTAACATTCTCTAGAACCCTTTCTCTATTTCACACCACCACACGTTACTCCATAAGCTGAGAGTGTCTTTCTCATGTATAAGCACAAGACAGACATATTCCCAAATGCATGGTATTTGTGAAGAATGTGCAAAGCTGGAGAAGTCTCCAGTCTTCCAGTCTTTTTCGCACTCTACTATCAGTACAAAAACATTTTATCAGGGGTTCCAATCTATGTATAGTTGTTTATCTATAAATTACACTGACATTCTGCTTTATTAACTGTGTACATTATAAAACAAAAAATAGACATTTTAATCAGAAGATACAGAAAAATATCAACAGAAACTTCTTACATAACCAGGTATCACATTGCTTAACCCTTGGAATAAGCATTCCCTACTATAATATCAATGGATCAGAGTAGGGGTTGGCAAAAACCAGAGCCACGGGCAAATTCAGCTCATTACCTATTTCTGTAAATAAACTTTTATTGGAACACAGGCACAATCACTTGTTTACCTACTATCTATGGCCACT
This sequence comes from Panthera onca, assembly GCF_046562875.1. Classification (NCBI taxonomy): domain Eukaryota; kingdom Metazoa; phylum Chordata; class Mammalia; order Carnivora; family Felidae; genus Panthera; species Panthera onca. Next base: position 127,329,067 of record NC_138342.1, read on the forward strand.
TTCGTGTTACAAAAGCAGAGTTGAGTAATTGCGACAGGCAACACATGGGCCACCAAGCCAAATATTTTTACTATTATCTGACCTTTTACAAAAACAGTTTGCCCTGCCCCCCTGCCCCATCAGGATTAATTTTGAAGTATCTAAGGATGGAGAGTTCTACAGATACAGCAATAAGACGGAGCATCTGAAATGGAGAAAAAGAAAAAGGCAGAAGTGACGAATCGGCTAGGGAGGGCAACCAAGTTGCAACACAGACAAACGAGAAGAATTCCCTACCAGAATAAAACTGACCGCAGCATCAGAGAGTATGAACGCAGAACTTAAATACTGGTGAAAACAAAACATAAATCAAAGGTATAGAGGAACAGTTTATTTTTTAAAACTGGTATTTCTTACAATACCTCCACGAAGGTAGGTAACTTCTATCTCAGCACAACTTTGGTTGGCATACCTTTCATATCTATGTCAGCACTTGCCACAAACTTCAGATTAGGGGCCCACAAAATATTTAGGATATCAATGGTTAAAAAGTTTGGTTTAACATGAAGAACGAATAGCACAAATTCCAATTCAAATCTCTCTCACACACACACGCACACACATAATTCTAGTCCTCGCATCCTCTAGCAAATATCATAATATTCCCTTAGCTGTGACAGGGGGTTCTCTTAAATATGCTACTAAAGATAATTGTTGGAATATGGAGAGTGAAGGCATTCATGTCCCCCATAATCTCCTTCCTTTACGAAGCTTTCTTAAAGTCAATGCCAAAGATCCTACCATTTATTTATTCTGCAATAGTAGTTTTGACTTTCCCAACTAGAGAGGACAGAAATGACAAAATAAAGATACCTGCTGTGTTTTAGTATGCCACATGTCTCTTAGAATGGGCCTGTGGTAATACACCCAATAAATAATTATTGATTGATTCCTGAGAGGTTATCTGCAAAATGTGTTGTTCCATCTTATCGCTTTTATTATAAAACTGAATACTCTTTTTAAAAAAAATGTTTCAGGATGAAGTGGAAAGAGCACTGGACTAAGTGTCTTAGAAATTTAGTTCTAGTCACAGTTGGTGTGACAAACTAGCTTTGTCACACACTGACTTGAGCAAGTCACTTTATCGCTTTTGTTTCTCTCTCAGCATAATGATGGGTTAGAGCAGCTGACAACTAATACCTTAATATTTAGCTCTAAAAACCCTGTGACAAGATCACATTTAAAGATACAGCAAATCATTTGAAACCATGTTATTCAGTCAGGTGTTATAAAATGGCAGCTGGAGAGCTGAATCCAGACACAGATTTGGCCGGGGTCGGGGGGCGTGGGGAGAGGTTTCAATGTTCAAGGTATTGAATCAGAGTGTATCTGGATGGGTGTGCTTTCTCTAGCTTGCCATAGACACTATTCCTCCCATTGATCACACTGGCTATTTTATAGTTACCTGCTGATCTCAGAAGGGCATTTAAGTTTGTACCCCACGACTTAAAGCAATTATAATTCTGTTGTTATTTCAATACCTAGGATGATGAAAAACAGAAGTACTATTGTTACCGAACAGAACTTTAGAACACATAATGAGAAGGTACTAAGCTCCCAATATCCTTGAGTTCTTCTTTGCTCAGAAGGCAATGTAGAGTGTAGTGACAAAAAACTCTGAATTTTAGATTCAAAAAAATCTTGGTTTCGGCTCTTCTGTTTACCACTAATAAGACCTTTGACCTTGGGTGGCAATTCTTTGGGGCTCTCTGGACCTCTGCTTTCTTACTGGTAAAATGGAGGTGGGGTGGTTAGACTAAATTGTAGCTGATGTACATTTTATCTCTGCAATTCTGCAATTCTATGAACAATTTCATTGTTTTGACCTTATTTCCTAGAACTTTGAGGAAGCTACAGGCCTTTAGAAATAAACCGATTTATCTAAGCTAAAAGGAGGAAAAGATGCAGGAACACTCTAGTCTGATAAAATCAAAATGCAGCAATAGAAGAAAAGGAGGAGTCATTTCCTGCAATGTACACAGCAGTAAATAAAATAATGGAGAAGCCCTCACTAAAACACACAGCCAACAAAGCCTAAAAATTCTTTAGCAGTAATACAAAAACAGGCCAATGGTAATAACATTAGACTATGAATTAAAAATACTGCATTGTAGTCCCTGCTGTGCCACTTATTTGTGACTTTAGCTTCTTATTTAAACACATTGAGCCTCAAATTCCTTATTTGCCAAAAGGAGGGAATGATAGTGCTTTGAAACTACAAATATATGTGCATAGAATTTATACAAGTTACAATAGACACATATTGTTGGTAAGATAATCATCTAGAGTTCCTAAGGGTTAGAAGAGGCAATCTGCCATGGGTCCTAAACACACTGAAAATCATACTGGGTGACAAGAATGCCAGGTTCTGGCTGTTCTTTGCTCTTTACTCAGACTGTTTCTCAGGGTTGTGTTTGCAGCAAGCCAACCTTGAGGAGTGAGGTAATGCCTCTCCCAAGACAGACAGCATGCTTCCTCTAAAAGCCATAGATTCCCTCAAGCTCACATCTCTCAGCTGTAACCCAAACCCACCATGGGAATGGCAGCCCTCCACGTGGCTCTCATGGGACTTGAGGGGAAGGGGAAGAGACAGAGACGTGGACATGAAGGTCAGCTTGCATGCTCTAATTTGAGTAATGAAGTCCTTATCTCTCTCTGACAGGTCCTGATTCTGTCTTCTGCCTATATCCATGAAACTGTATCAGGCTAATTTTTAGCTTGTAAATAGGGAGAAATCCCAGACCTTTCAGAGACCTTATGAAAATGCTTGAAAATCCATGATTGCTGTATGAACACAAATTAGAATATTTCATATACATTTCATTTCCTTTTCTTAATAGAAATCTAAGGTAAGTTTATCGTCTACTCTTATGAATAAAGAGTTCTATATTTTAATCTACAACCAGGAAAAGAATTTGTGTGGCGTTTGTGATTTTCCTTATTCCTTATCGCACAAACTGTCCTCTGTTAAGTAATTTACTACACACACTACCATCAACATCCCATCCCGCCAACCACTCAACATTATTGATGACAAATGCCAGCACCTCACCTCTTTCTTCTTTCCTTGGTCAGAATTTTCCTGCCCTCAAAAGCTAAGATCTTTTAGCCTGACTACTAAGGTCCCGATCCGAGCTAATCCCAGATCTGCCACGCTAATTACAAAGCAAGTTATTTTAATGGTATCCAGCACCAACACCCAAAATATATCCTTTTTGTGGAAACTTTACAAATGATACTTCTGTGCCTTAATTGCACTTGAAATTGTTACAGAAAAAAATAGGTATAGCTGAAAAGACTGTAAAATTGCTTAGGATTGTAGACAGGAACTTGGAGATTTAAGTGCCACCTCTACTATATTTTGTCAGAATGTAAATATAATTGCAGGTGCTCAGAAAAAAAAAAAAAAGACAAGTATACCAATAAAAATCTTACATGCTGAACGCCAGGAAAGCAATAACACTTCTATTATAAGCCATTTTATGTGATAATTGCCTTTTGAGAAATAGGGATAGGGATATTATCACTAACAAAAAGGCTTTAAGGAAATGCAAATTCCTGATTAGGATCATTTTCAAGTGAGGTAAACAGCCATTTGTAAACGATTATTTCTTTCTCTGTTTTCTCACCAGCTCTTAGCTTTCCTCACATTTTATACCATCACTTGTTTTAGGTAAAATATTTCAAACACCTTGACATACTTTCTCACCTTGCATTAGGAGTCCTATTTTTCCTGTGCCTAAAACTAAGTCTATGCGAACGGACAGAGGATGTTCGCCAAACCACGATATGCTGTTTGTCCTCAAATGGATTTGGCAGTCTTCTTGTTGTTTATCTACACAGACTTGCCAATGGCATTAAACCACCAGACAGAACAGGAATCTGACTCATCTGCGGCGAATCACAAGGCTCGAGGCTGTAAAGCTGACCAGTTTTGTGACTGGTTGCAGACACAGAAACCAAGGTGAAACAGAGGATGGAACCTGGCCCCACTCCTAATTAAGACACTTCTGCTAAAACCCTATTTCCCAGTACACTTGATGCCAACAACATTTGTCACAGTTGCTCCCTGGCAGTTTATTAAGTAGTTAACGTTTTATTAAGTCTTGAAAACCACATGATACACGAAATTCTAAAACTTAGACAATACACTTGGGCACCAACATAGCTTGGCACCAACATAGCTCGAACACATTTACGTAAAACTAGAACATTAGTTTTCAAATAACTGCCAGGTAAATGGATCATACTAAGCTTTAGATGCCCTACCCAGTGTAATGTTTGAATGTGATCTGTTGACTGAGGAGGAGAGGGAACACAGACAACCCACTCAGATTTCCAGGAAAATTTTCTTTTTGCAAAAGCGCTTTGTAACTGCTTTGTAATAAGACAGCCATCGGCTCTTTTGTATCAGCATGTACATTCTTTTCTTATGTTAGTCTTTCAACGAGCCTTTAATAATGTACCTGGTATTTTATAGTTTATATTTTCGCATAGAAATCTTATTTGGTCCTCACAGCGATCTAGTCAGCAGGTATTTTTATCATTGTCATCTAACAAAATAGGAAACTGAGCATGCAATCAATGTGTTAAATAATTTCACCGAGATCATGTAGGAAGAGAACGAGACCTTGATTTTTTTGTTTTCTTTCTGAAACTCAGATTCTTCCCCAAGCAGATGCGGATTAGACTCCCATTATCATCCACGGACAGACCATCATTCTGGACTACGTTCAGAGTACGGAAGCGCCATGGCGAAGTCTTCTTGTCCCACCCTCTCAGACCACTGAAGCTGCTCCTTTAAGCAGTGCAAATATTTCCTCATGGACAGGATGTTCATATCAGAGCTACAAACACAGTAACAAATCTAGAAAGATGTGAAATTCACTCTAGGTGTTAAGAGAATAAAATTTGGAGGCCAACCACCAAAAGAGTACAGCCTCTAGTTACAGTGACAATCAAGATTCGAAAAACATTCCTTTGTCAAGGAGGAAGAGAGACTCAGATCTGTAGATCTGGACAATTAAAATGTCTGTAGGAAACAAATGATTAGAAAAAGTGTACACTCATTTGATTTTACTGCTTATGCCATAAAACTTAAAACTTTTTTCCAAATGTAATTATGCCTATAAGTAAATGAAATCAGCTGCGAAAGGCAGATTTGAGCAAACTGGGGTTTCAGCTATTGTGATTTTTTTTCTTTAAACAAGGCAAAGGCACTATGTACAAATTAAAATCAGCCTTCATTTAAAAGCCAGGCAAAGAAATGCCTTGGGCAGTATAAACCCCATGTCTGGTGGTTCTAGCATTGGGTCCTAGAATTATAAGCATTATAGTGTCATTGCTGAGTTCTAACTACTCACATAACAATTTTACCTAAGAAACTGTCTAGGAACATCAAAAACACCTTCATAGCCATTTTGGGCAGTTCATTATTGTTGACCCAGCCAAGCAATCACGCCTTCAACTCTTTTACAGAGACAGTCAATCCTTCCCCATATTCTGGCTGCTCCTCCCACTCAAGGAATCCATCTGTGCTTTCATTGATGAATGTGGTATTGTTAGAGAGGATTTTCTAGGTAGATGTAGAAACAGTCACCATTTTCACAATAAAAAGAGGAAGAAAAAAAAAAGCAACTGCCAAAGCTCATCCCAAAGCTAATATTCTCACCTTTAAAATATCTGTGTAACATGAGCTGTCTTTTCATTTTTACTAGCAAAAATAGATTCATTTCCTGGAATTTCTTGAGTCCTCTAATACACAGCACAATATATCCCTCAGATGTCATTTCTTTTTCTGGTGAAATTTCTAAAATGCATCAGGTCTCTGTGGCTTTGGTCAGACAGGAAGGTGAACCCCGCAGCAATACTGGAATATTTTGCTCCTGATCCATAGAATCAGTGCTGAATTAATTACCTAATGGTTTCCACTGGCATTCTTTGTCTTCATCCACAGGATGCCTCTGTAAGGACCTATTGAAAATGATGCTGCCCCTTGGGAACATCTTTGGAATAACCAGGAAAGCCTACAATTGCTACCGGACATAAATGACAATGGCATAATTTTCATTATTATCTAAGATGAATTTGGGCACTTTAAATGTCACCCATCTTCTGAAAGATCATAACTCTGCATGAAAATACAATAGCTTTCCAAAGCAACAAACAACAGATCAGTTTAATGAGGCAAATTGAGATACAGAGAAGAAAAGTGACTCACTCAAGGTATACAAGAAATTAGGAGATTTAGCACCACTTCCATGCTCCCAGAGCACTTGGGAGACCCTCATTCCTCCAAGCACCCTAAATTGCTCCTAATGCCACTGAGAAAGAGGATGCATGAGTGGAAAGAATGCAAGCTTTAGAGTCAGAAAGACCTCAGTCCTGGTTCTGCCATTTGCTATCCATGACAACAGCATGGGCACTGTCTCTCTCTGTGCCTGTTTTCTTAACTATACAATGCAACTAATGACGTGTCTATCTTGCAAGACACTGGATAATGCATGGCTTAATACAGTGTCTAATAAGTAGTAGATGCTCAATATATGTCGTTTCTTAGCTCCTCTGTTCTGTCCCCCATTATTTGGCTTCCAAAAGAAGAAGAGTGGAAACATTTTCAATTTCTTAACACCAAAAATTAGCCTCTAGAGATAGAGGTTTCCAAACTTTCATCAAGAAATAAAAAAGCAAAGGTCATTTATTTACCACGCTACAACCTCATATCTCAGTCTGTTTATAAATGCCACTTAAAGGCCACACTTAGTGGTTTAGTGTAGCTGGAAACCAAGAATTTAAGTAGAAAGTGCCATCAATTTAATCACACTGAAGTACTTAAAAGCACCTATTAAATATGCAATGATAACACATTATATGTCTTCATGAATGTCTCTACAGTGACTGCATGGAACACTTCTTAGATCCATCCTAAGTATAGTCAGAGTACTCATTGGACTTCTGGAATAGTTTTTTAAAAAATAAAGTGTCTCTAAAATAATGTTTTGATTCATTAAGTGCAATGGGATCAAAACCAGATGGACTTGGCAGCAGACTTGTTCCCCTGGTTCTCAGGCTGTTTCAGAGCAGTGCCAGCTCAGAGAGGAGATGATCAATGTCACACATTCCACACTTCAGGCACTAATAGATCCTTGGCTCCAGGTTTCCCAGTGTTCAGACGGAATGCCAGAACACACGTGCTGTGACAGAATCATTTTGGAAGCATCCATGCAGACCAGAGAAATGAATAACTGCTTTGGGCACTGAATAGCTCGGGCACCAGCTGTTTCACACTGGACAGTGATTAGGATCGATCTCTTTATTCTGTACAGTAACTGTCACACTTCACAAACACACACACATACACATTAGGTCTTCCTAAGGTGTAACACAGGGATCAGCACGTTGTAACAGAAGTATCAACTCAATGGTAAGTGGAATTGTTTGAAAAACCACCAGGCTTGCCTAGAGCTGGTTGGTGAGTTACACTTGCACTCATACTTACACCTTTCATCCCATTATCCAACAAATGTGTATGGACTACTCCTCAGGTTCTAAATGAGCCCATCTTTCTGGTTTTAAGGCACTGAGAATATAAAAGCAAACAAGAGAAATAAAATCCCTGCCATTCCTACTAGTGGGCTTACTTTTTAATGTGAATTACAGATCAGTTCATAGGCAAACCACTCCGATGGGAGATGTTCTTGGAGCTATCAATTGGAGGAATACCTAACACTCCTCTAAAATGATAATAAGAACACTGTCCACTCATCTTGGAAGACTTTTGATGACTTACAGAGCCTAATTAATCAGGATCTCTGCAGTAGAAAGCTATGAAGAAAGATTTTTTATTTTAAAGTTGGTTGGTCTCGGGGAGCCTGGGTGGCTCAGTTGGTTAAGCATCCGGCTCAGGTCATTATCCCACAGTTCATGAGTTGGAGCCCCATGTCAGGCTCTGCGCTGACAGTGCAGACCTGCTTGGGATTCTCTCTTGCCCCCTCTCTCTCTCTGCCCCTCCTGCTCTCTCTCTCTCTCAAAATAAATAAACTTTTAAAATAATAAATAAATAAATAAAATTGGTTGGTCTGAAAAGTAACTTACCTTGGTATATTCTGATACAAATTAACTAAATCAGGGTTGTAAGTGGCCTCACCAGAAGAAATTGAAAGAAGTTTATAAAGATATTCACTGGCCAACGTTTGCGCATAGTCATAGTAACTAGCAAAATAACCAATATTAACTAGATTATAGGATTATCTTCTATTGCACTTCTGCTAAAACCGAAGATAAAATTACAATAGCAAACAAAATATGTTCCTTTAACTGCAAGAATATTTTTGCTTAATACAACAAGTCCTGCTTTTCTCTATCTGATCCCCTCCCCCCATAGAAAGATGACTTCTTTGGGGTTGTCTGCCCCATGCAGTCCCCTTCTCCCAAACCACTTTCTCGTCTATTGTCTCCACTAAGAGGTTGGGCCTAAATGGCCATAATGGTACCTTACCACCATCGCTTCTGTCCTGACTGTGGCTTTGGGATCACCCGAACCTAGGTCTATCATATTGCTCTCCCAGAAATAGGAGCTTTAAGAAAATGAGTTAGATGTGTAGTGTAAACCCAAAACTTCATGTGGACTTAGGCCATGAGGCAACCATGTTGGTCTGTGTGTCTGATGAAAAGGAGAAGAGACTTAACTGTGAGGAAAAACAGAGGAAACAGTCCCACTGGGAGAAGCAGGAGGAGAGACCAACTGGTCCTCAACAGCCTGAGAGGGCACCTCAGTTTCTGCTAGGCTCTCAGTTCTTACGAGACTCAGCTGTATTTTATGTTCCCATTCCTTGCATTTAGCGAGGTCTGAAACTTGAAATACATTCCCTTTACTTGAGCTAGCCTGAGGTGGGATCTTTGTCCTGTGCACCCCACAAACATATAAGGACAGGTGCAATTGCCAATTAAAATTTGACACAGAATGACCTTTTATCACCCTCCTTCCATGCTGATAGTCAACTTTTTCTCTGAATTCATTCATAAACATTTATTGAGTATCTGTCAGGCTGAGGTATGGGTTATAAAACACTGAAAGAAACTACTGTCGACCCTCAAGGAACCACTGTGTCCCTGTTCACACCCTGGTGTGAACCAATCAGCCGGCACCTGAGCTCCGTTTGAAGCATCTGACTCTCTAATCACCGATTTCTACTTATTTAGGTTATTCCTCATTGCCAACAATTTTTGACCCCTACCAGGACCTATTATTCACTGATACTACCACCTTCCCACACTCCCTTGCCATCTTTATAACTTAGCCAGTTGCAATTCCAAGTCCGTCCCCATGCTCATTCTCTCACAGACCCTCAGCTCTTTTGACCCTCCTGCATTTTGTCATGTTCATTTGTGAAAACACAAAACCCTACTTGAATCTACATCTCCACCTCTTGTGTGGTATTTGCACCCTGCATGATTGATGTGAGAGTAGGAAACAAAAACATGATTGGCCTCATTTCACATTCATGAACGAGAACCCAAGTGGGCCTAATGTATCCAGTAGTCACAATTCCTTAGTCCATTCATTCTCCCCTCTCTGTTTCACATTTTTCTACTCTCTCTTCAAACCTTCAACACTTCCCCGACCATACTTTCAGCTGATATCCTTGCTTTCAATTTCACTGAGAAAACAAAAGCAATCAAAAGACACCACTGGGGGCACCTGGGTGGCTCAGTCAGTTGGGCGCTTCGACTCAAGTCATGATCTCACAGTTCGTAGGTTTGAGCCCCATCTCAGGCTCTGTGCTGACAGCTCAGATCCTAGAGCCTGCTTTGGATTCTGTGTCTCCCTCTCTCTGACCATCCCCTGCTCTGTCTCTGTCTCTGTCTCTCTTAGAAATAAACATTAAAAAAAAAAAAAAAAAAGACACCACCAAAGCTATCCTCCTGACCACATCTGTACCCATTCACTCTCTGCCTTTCCTTATTGCCAGTGAAAATACCCACGTTCCGATCTAAGGCCAACCCCTCTATGTGTCCAACAGTTCTCCTCTACTCTCACCTTCTCAAGGACACTGCCCCAATAATTCCCTGCTCCTTGCTTTATTATAATTTTTTCCTCTTCTCTTGAATGTTCTGATCAGAAATGTTGTAATTTCTTTCATCTTAAAACAAACAAGTAAACAAAAATACTACTCTCTTGATCTCACCTCCCCCAATAGGCACCCAGTTTCTGTTCTCCTTTATAATAGAATTCCTTGAAATAACTCTTATACTTGTCTCATTTCTCTCTTCCCATTCTCTTTTGAATTGGACACGCTACTGAAACAGTGGGTGCTAAGGTCAACATTGACCTCCACATTGTTAATCCAATGTCAATTTTCGGTCCTCACCTTACTTGATCTATAAACAGAATTTGACAGTTAATCACTCCCTTCTTGAAACACCCTCTTCACTCAGTTTTCAGCATATCCCAGTGTCCTTTTTGAGGTTTGTTTGCTTGGTTTTTTTTTTCCTTCCTCATTCGCTGTTGCTTTTTCAGTCATCTTTGCTAGGTTCTCATAGACTTCTTAACTCACTCTTATGATATATCATATAGCCTTAGAGCATTAAATACTGTCTATAAACTGAGGTATCCCAAAGTGATATCTGAGCCTATTCCTCTGCCATGAACTCCAAATCCAGATACCAACTTTCTATTCAATATCTTCACCTAGATGTGTAACTGATATCTCAGATTTTATATGACTAAATTTAAATGACTGAATTTCTGGTCGTAAGACTCACATCTGTTCTTCCCATAGACTTCTCCATCTTGCTAAATGGTGACTCTACCCTCACGAACTTGGGACAAAAGCATTTATGTTTCAGGTTTGTTTTGAAGTAGAACCTTCAATAGGAATTGATGATGAACTGCTCATCTCTGACTCTTTTCTCTCCAAAAACATCCAGTAATCAACTCATCAGCAAATCTTGTTGAAGGTTCCCAAAGCCTAAATACTTGCTATCACCCTAATCCAAATTACCATCTTACTATTTCTGTTTTATGACAGTAGCTTCTGATTTTCCTGCTTAACTTTGGGCCTCCACTGGTAGTGAATCCAGGTATTTTAGGGACTGAAAATTATAAAACTTGTGGGGACATACTAAAGAAAGTGTCTGTAAAAGCATAAATACAAAATGAGGTGTAAACGTGAATATTTAGAATTAGAGAAGGTTATCACCATAAATAACAAATTCTTAAAGCTGAAAAGTAATCACAACATCATAAAATCCAGATAAATAACAGTATTTTTGTTAATTACCTACCAGAGATACCTCTGTAATACCTTTTGCCTCCTTTTTTGGCTCTGTATTCCTTGATTACTGCTTCATATAACAAAAATTTCTTATTTTCAATAAAAAGAATAGAGAGGTAATTCAGTCTTTCTTCTATCATGATTGATCCAACTTTTAAAAAATATTCATAGTTGGGATACATAAATATATAATTTTACCTCCATTATCCTGTGGGCCCTGGGGAAACATTGAAGGATTTTTGAAAAAAAAGAGAGTGTAGGATTTGCATTTTACAAAAATCACTCTGGCATAAATTTTTTTTAAAGATTGAATCAGATTTTGACCAGAGGCAGGGAGACAAGTTAGGGGAGCGTGTTAATAATGTTAATAATGTAGGCTCGAAATGACCAAAGACTGTCTCTGACTGAAAATGGGATTATTGTCTTAACAGCATTCTTTAGTTTACGTGGAGGTCAGTGGGGAAAAAAAAATTCACATTAAAATTTGTAAAAAGAGAAGACAATTAAGTTAGCCTCTGCTTATTTCTTTTACACATATATCAATCTCAGAAAGGTATTGTCTCTGAAAGACAACCAAGATCTTAATAAGATGTTCAACCTCAAATGTTGAAAGTTAACTCTACTTGATGTACTAATTATCCAGCAATCAGATCTGTGCCTGAAATAGGTTAAAGTAATAAACATGTTAGTGGTTGGGGTTGACTAACTTCCACACAGTAGGACAAAAATAATTATGGGTCTCTTGGCTACATATAAATCACTAAGAGGAAGGAAATGTTCCATGGCTTACATTTTTTTTTAAATCCCAAAGTACCCAACATAGCAAGGAGGAAATTACATGCCACTCAGTAAAAGATTTAATTACCTTAACACCCAGTTTATGGCTGTTTCTTTTCCAAACCCTCCAAAACGTATGTAAACCTCAGACAATAGGCAAATCCTACAAGTGGTAACATGGTGGCCTCTGACGATAGGAATCTGTAGTACTGGGGAGCACACATTTATTTATGTTTTCCCTTACTTCAGAGACACAAAGGAGATGAGGGTATGGCTAGACAAAAAGGCTCATGGCTTTGGTTTGTGAGAGGCCAAGGCCTGCCTTCACCCTGTGCCCTTCCTCATTCTGACTAGAAAAGCCAAGCTGGGCTTGATCCCTTCAGAGTGTCTCCAGCCTACAAGAATGGAGCAAGCAAATACACTCTCCTCTGCAATAGGAGGTTTCATCAGAGGGCAGGTGTTGCTCTGTGTGTGTGTAGGGGTGGGGGTGGGGTGGTGGTTAAGCCACAGGGCTACTTATCCAGTGCCATATTCTCCCATCAGCTTTCTCTGTAACAAAACGAACATTTTAATCTCCATTTGTCCAACTCCTGTGTCTTCTGCATTCAATTGGTTCTTAATTCAGAAGGGAAAAGACAGTTACTTATAACGCTGGACTCCCACCTTGAAAAATCTCCACCCCCCCCAAAAAAAAAACCCCACCCTGCAATATGTATATTTTTTGAGAGAAAGAGAGAAAGGGAAAGTAATTTATGCTAAACTGAAAGTTTCAGGAGGGCAGGGGCCATGGTATGTAGTATCTGATTCAAGGAGGAGCTTAATACAATTGCTGAATAAACATATGAATGAGGAAATGAAAGTTGAAACAATTGACCTACTGATCACACTTTTGCACTCATTATAACAAAGAGGTTATTTTTCAATGTCTTGAAACCTACTTTTGGAAGGACATTATATTAGTTCTATATGACTGTTATAACATATGGTGGCTTAAAACAACAGAAATGTGTCCTCTCACAGTGTGGGAAGCCAGAAGTCCAAGATCAAGATGTCAGCAGGACTCCACTCCTTCAGTCTCTACAGGCAAATCCATTCCTTTCCTATCCCAGCTTCTGGTAGCTGCCAGCCGTCCTGGGCCTGTGGACATATCATTCCGATCCCGCTTCTATGGTTACTCTGTGTCTCCTTTTCTATGTGTCTATAATCCCCCTCTGGTTTTCTCCTATAAAAACACTTGTGTGGCATTTAAGGCCCACTGGAATAATCTAGGATAATCTCTTTAGCCCAATATCCTTAACCTAATCACATCTCGAAAGATCCTTTTTTCTGAATAAGGGAACATTTATAGGTTTCAGGATTTGGAATGTGGTATCTTTGAGTGGCTATGATTCAGCCTGTTACACACATCTTAAGTGGAGTTTTTCCTACATTGACTGGATAAGGACGGTGTTTCCATCAGACTACCAAGAAAAAAACCAACAGAAAACCAAATTACCTTAAAAGGAATCAAAGAAACTGATGAGTGTGAAAGCTGAGATGTGAATCTAGGGAGTTGAACTCCCATGTTCCAAGCCACTGAACTATCTGCCTTCTCCAAAGGGCAGAGTTCACTGATTCCCATAAACTGGGAAATCCAAGTAAAGTCTGTCTTCATCAAAGCTTGCATCAGAGGCTTAAACAATGTCATCAGGGCGTATTTATCTGCATCATTCAGCTTACTCTTCCACGTTGACTATACTCTAGAATTCCTGTGCTATATTCTCTGGTACCTCCAGGCTCACATCATTCTTCCTCATTTAAGCCCAACCATTCCACCCATCACTGTGGTCAGGAGAATAAGCTCATTTCTTTGTGCCTGAATCACATGCCAAGCCTGGGGCTAGAGGGTGGGTGACAGCCCTTTCTGCACTGCACAGACTCAAAGTGGGAGGAAATGTTTCTCCAAAGTCAAACCTGAGAGCTGTTACCAGAGGTAAGGTTAAAGGATGCTGAGAAGTCAAAAGCAACAAAGGTCCACTGAAGATTTTCACTGCAAATAGGAAACTACTCCTAGGAAGCAAGGACTCTCATTTTAGTTCCTCGGGGAAGCTGGTATTACTTACTCCTACAGAGAACTTATGTACAAATGACTTAGGAAGAACACTAGCCCACTGTAAAATATTTCACTAGCCTCAGCTCTCCTCTGCTTGTATTCCTTGTCAAATGCAAAACATAGAACAAATGTACTTAATCATAAAACCTCTGCAAGTCACTACTCTACCCAAAGATTTCTGTAATTCCCTAAATTATCCTCTGGGCTAATAAAATAGTAGAAGGCAAATGGTAAAAAAGAAAAAAAAAATGCCTTTCAACTGTTTCTAAATCCTTTGTATTGTTTAATAATTTTTATATTTAAGATACTATTACTTTATTAAAAGTTAATGAACTTTATGACTAGTTAAATGTAATAAACCATGTTCCTATAGAGCAATGAGTCTCCTATCTTAGAGTCTCCACATTGCATCTTTCTATTTCAGAACTTACCAGGTCAGCATAAAAAAAAAAAGAAAGAAAGAAAAGTATAAGGAAGAAAGAACTGTGTTCAAGACATGTGTCACTCAAATATATAATTTGCTAATCTTAATCCTTAAGTCCTTTCCTCAAGAGCATAGGCAAGCAAAAGAAAATTACTGACAAGAAATGGGAAGAAACATAGCAACCTAAACCAGAAAGAAACTAAGAGAAGCAGAGAAGCGGTTGCAAAGTTCTGTGTGATTATCCCAAATTTATTCCCTCATCTAGAAATTCCTCAAGTAGAGTCTGTTTTCATATGTGGAGGAAGATGCTTCAAGTTCCAAAGCTCCAAAAATCAAATTATTCTGTAATATAAAATTCAATATAATCTTCCACCTCATTTAAAAGAGCCTCTAGATTCCATGTTTCTTATATATTGTTATGGAACTTGGCCTCAAATTCTTCTAAATAACTTTGTAGGAATGAGTAAAAAAACAATTTTAATATATTTGTTGAAATCATATATATATTTAAAATCATTAAAACATAAAACAGAAGATTTTATATACATTGCTTATCAAAAAAATTGTTTGGTAACTTTTCACAACTGAGAAGAAAATAAATAAACATAGCACAAAGTCATTTTTCCTGATAGGTTTCTCCAGTGCTTTCCAGCCACATAGTTATTTTAAAGCATTATTAAAAATCATTCTGCCTTCATTTTATATTTAAAGGAAGATTTGTTTGGAGACCAAAGAATACATACACACATAAAAACACATACACACACGAACATATACACATTTACTCCTTTCAAAACTGGTTAAGGAACAATCCAATATTGACCTTAAATATATTTGCTTGACATGAATATCAGGAAAGCTCATTGAGTTTAATTAATCTGTTTTCAAATTTAAATGACTCAAAGTTAAACCTAAGTATTTTTTTGTTCCTAAAGGAATACATAAATGAGTGAAAACTATATATTATATAGTAACTATAGCCTAATATTTTATATTACAAAACCAGATTTTCACATGTGACTTCTAATTATCAAGATTCATAAATTGTTGGCAGCTTGACAATACAAAATGGTTAAGCAGTACTGTAGAATATCTATATACTCAAAGAAGAAATCATTTTATATTTTTTCTGATTTTGCTCTATGAAGAAAAATATGGGCATTTATTACATGTAAACACAGAGAACGTATTTACTAAAGATACTTGATATTATAATTGTTACAGTGTATTTTTATTTTTTTATTTTTTTTTAATATTTGTTTATTTTTGAGAGACAGAGCATGAACTGTGGAGGGGCAGAGAGGGAGACAAAGAATCTGAAGCAGGCTCCAGGCTCTGAGCTGTCAGCACAGAGCCTGATGCAGGGCTCAAACTCACGAACCGTGAGATCATGACCTGAGCCAAAGTCAGACACTTAACTGACTGAGCCACACAGGCGCCCCTATTACAGTGTATTTTTATTTTATTATTTAAAATTTTTTTAATGTTTATTAATTTTTGAGAGAGAAAGAGAGAGCGCAAGTGGGGGAGCACAGAGAGAGGGAGACACAGAATCCAAAGCAGGCTCCTGGCTCTGAGATGTCAGCACGGAGCTCGACGCGGGGCTCGAACTCACAAACCGGGAGATCATGACCTGAGCTGAAGTCGACTGAGCCACCCAGGGGTCCCTATTTTATTTTTTTTAATTTTTTAAAATCTTTATTTATTTTTGAGAGAGAGAGAAAGAGACAGAGAGAGAGAGAGAGCATGAGAAGGGGAGGGACAGAGAGACTGGGAGACACAGAATCCGAAGCAGGCTCCAGGCTCTGAGCTGTCAACACACAGCTGGACGCAGAGCTCGAACTCAAAGACCGCAAGATCATGACCTGAGCTGAAGTCGGACACTTAACCGACTGAGTCGCCCAGGTGCCCCCAGTGTATTTTTAAAGTTGATATCCTTGGATCAAATTCAAGGAATGTTTGGCCTCTTCTCATACAGATGTTTAGCTTATGGAAGATAATGCAGCTGATCTGTCAGTGCAGCATGAGCAAGGTACATGTATCACACACACAGGACTCACTTTTCTTTCTAATCTCACAAACTTTAATCAAGTTCTGGAATTAATACTGCTGATATCTTAGATCATGCTTCCATTCACACTGAAGTGAATATTAGGAGTATGTTTAAAAAATAGATGCAAGTTACAGACTTAATATATACTTTTTGAGATAAGAACTTTAAGAAGTGAAATCCAATTTTAATTCAAATATAAACTCTAAGATCAGCACTTCACAGCTGTCTGGTGGGACACATGCAAAAGCTCCCAGTAAAATGTCTCTGGCTTCAACAGAGCCTATAATAGGATTTTCAGGAGGACCACTGTCATCCTTGTGCTCTTGATAAAACTTTCACTCCTTTCCCATATCCCTCACCCCCAACATCCTTGGCCTCGTGATCACAAACCGCTAAAGAAAACAATCCCCAAAAGGAGACTACCATTTGAACATTTTACCTGTCTTCTATAAAAGACCCTCTGAACTTGTCTTCTCATTCTTTGCTTTTGACCTTAATCTCCACAGACCCCCACTGTTTTATCCTTTCTTGAATTGCCTCCCCAAACTCTTCACTGTACCCTAAGAAACCCCAGATGTTTCATCAGCTGAACTGATATTCTAGCTATGTTCTATGTTTGAACTGTCTTCTTGTTCTAACCCTTATTTTCCTAAGGGCACAACTTCTTCAACAGTTCTCTCACGGGGTAACCATTATTCTCTTTCACCCTTCCCATAATCTAGGGCTAGAGATAAAGTCAGATTCTTCCTTAATCCTTACTGACACTTCCCAACTATTTCTCTTTTCTCTTAAAAAAAAAGCGGGGTGGGGGGGGGCGCCTGGGTGGCTCAGTCGGTTAAGCGTCCGACTTTGGCTCAGGTCATGATCTCGCGGTCCGTGAGTTCAAGCCCCGTGTCGGGCTCGGTGCTGATGGCTCAGAGCCTGGAGCCTGTTTCAGATTCTGTGTCTCCTTCTCTCTCTGACCCTCCCCCGTTCATGCTCTGTCTCTCTCTGTCTCAAAAATAAATAAGCGTTAAAAAAAAAATTAAATTTTTTTTTTAAAAAGGGGGGGGTATTTTTCACAGAAAATTACCTTTCCTAGTCCATGCACTTCCACACTTTCTCAGATTATGATTAACTCACTCTTCTCCTCACTCCTCAAAACGCAATACTTCCCATCCCTTCCTCAAGTGAAGACCTTACTTCTAACTTCACTGAAATAAACAAACAAACAAACAGTACCAATCCCACCATCTAATCTACCAATGAGACTGTCTCTGTGCCCATGGCCCTGTCTTTCTTCTAGGACAATGGATGAGATTTCCTTGCTCCTGTCTAAGGCATTCCTCCTCCTTTACTGAAATACGAGTAATATATTTCACACTCTCATGATTTCTTCCCCAGCTCTTCATTTCTACTTCCTTTGCTGGGCACTTCTCTTCTTACCCTCTAAATGTCAGAAACCTCCAGGACTTAGTCCTTGGATATTTTTTCTCTACCTACATTTATTTATTTGCTGATATTATCTATGATTGTAAATTAAAATGATATCTATGATGTTCAATGCAGTAGCCACTCACCAACTATAGTTACTGAGCATCTGAAATGTGGCTACACCAATTTCTAAAATATACACTGGATTTGGGGTATAAATGTAAAATAATGTAAAATACTAACAATTTTTATATTGACTACCGTGGCTATAATGAGTTAAATAAACCTATTATTAAAATTAATTTTATCGGTTTCTGTTTTTTTAGTTTATTTAAGAATCTCTATATCCAATGTTTGGCTTAAACTTACAACCCCAAATCAAGAGTTACATGGTTTTTCGACTGAATTATCCAGGTGCCCCTTACCTATTTCTTTTTTATCTTTTCAATGTGGCCACTAGAAAGTTCTCAATCACATTTGTGGTTCATATAATATTTCTATTAGACAATATTGATCTGTACTTTAGTGACTCAAATTTTGAGCCCACACTTATACACTACCTATCTGACATTTTCATTTGTATGTATAATAGACACATTAAACATAATATCCAAACCTCAATTCTACATTTATGCCCATTGAAAACTGTAGGTCACTCTCCTGTCTCAGAAAGTGGCAACTCTTATCTTCCAGTTCATTAAGTTTTAAAGCCTAAGAATTATCCTTTCTTGACTCTTCCTTTCCCTCACATTCCATACTGTCTCTTACCAAATACTGACAACTCACCATCAAAATATTTTTTAAGAGGGTATTTTAAGAAAGTGAGCTCAAGGAACAGGAAAGAACAATGAGGAAATAAAACAAGAAAGAAAGGTAATGTAGGAAACCTTTCTGAGTTGAGCATCACTACAAGAAACTGGTTGCTTAACTGTTTAGGACCTTCTGAGAAGTTTATATAGTGTAACTAAGACCATTCTCCCCAGGGAAAGAAAGGAGGAAACATTTACCCATTGGCTCTTATCCTCCCTTCCTTGTTGCTCATGTGCCAGTGTTGAGCCCATTTTTGTTGGTGTCCCAAGCTGGGAAGGAGTCAGGGAAGCCTGGAGAAGGAAGCAGCCTCTACTGCAGTAGCTGGATAAGAAGTAAATTTAAGAATATTTCAAATGGTGTGTGAAAGGTGTTTGCCCCAACTATGGAAAGAACAGACTGTGCACATCTCTTCACAACTCCCCTAATCAGTGATGTAACATTGGTAGCTTGAAATTGGCTACATTAAAGTATTTACACGATGGAAATTGGCAAAGACTATAAATCAGGCTTCCTCCCTCTGCCCCACCATAGCCAGTTAATAAACATTTGCTAGCACAGCACTGACTACAAGGTCCTATTTTTCAGATAGCTGCAGGCTACCCCTCTCCAGCTCCTTCCCAGAACCGTAGCCTCATAAGTTCTTTTTGTACTTCTTTGAAATTATGTCTGTGCTTCCCTCCCTTGGGCCATTGCAAATGGTTTTCTCATGACGTAGAACTCCAAGCAGGAATTACTTCTTATCCTAGTAATTCTTCCTCATCTTTCATAGCTTAGCTCAATTATCATTTCCTCTGGAAAGCCTTTGCTGACCCCAGTCCAGGCACCATTCATTTGTCATATACTCTCAACTGCATGTAAGTGATTATTTAATTGATAACTGTTTCCCCCGCTAGTCTCCAAGTTCCATGAGGGAGCAAATTTCCCTTTTGTATTCCCCATACCAAGTTTTGCATATTTACTGAATATCTCAATCAAAATTTTTCAATTGACAGTTATTAGAAGCACTTTTACAGGGTTCCTGGGTGGCTCAGTCAGTTAAGTATACGACTTTGGCTCAGGTCATGATCTCACAGTTCATGGGTTCAAGCCCTGCATCAGGCTCTGTGCTAACAGCTCAGAGCCTGGAGCCTGCTTCAGATTTTATGTGTATCTCTCTCTGTCTCTGCCCCTCCCTGGCTCATGTTCTTTCTCTCTCTCTCTCTTTCTCTCTCTCAAAAATAAATAAACATTAAAAAAATTAAAAAAAAAAACAAAAGTTCTGTGTAACAGAAAAAAAAATTTTTTAATAAATAAATAAATAAACAATAAATACGTAAAAGCACTTTTACTATTCTCCCATCAATGAAATTGCAATTGTTTTAAGAGTATTGAAAAAGAGTCCTCATAGTTGAAAATATGGGAGACATGTTGGGAAAAGAACAAAAGATATTTTTT
Source organism: Panthera onca (assembly GCF_046562875.1). Taxonomy (NCBI): domain Eukaryota; kingdom Metazoa; phylum Chordata; class Mammalia; order Carnivora; family Felidae; genus Panthera; species Panthera onca. The sequence continues at coordinate 127,349,385 of NC_138342.1, forward strand.
GGATAAGCATCACTTTTAGCTATAATCCACTGAGCCAAATCTCAGTCACATAGCTCCACCTAACTGTAAGCGACATGAGAAATGTATGTTAGCCAAGTGCCCAGGAAAAAAAGGATACAGTAATAAGTTTGATAAATATGTAGCCAGTCTCTGCCACAGTCAGCCCTTTTGAACATCAAATATCCATCCATTCTTATTCCCTGACAAATACACTCTTCCTCTCCCCAAAGGAGATAACCTAAAGTTCAACCAAAGTACTACATTCAGCTCAGAGTCCAGAATCTCTGGCTATTTGAAGTCTTCTTCATCAGGTCCAGGTGTGGCTCCTTCTGGCCAGTAATAATATATACAAGATATATAAAATTATTTCCACCTTCCCCCAGAAGCACACAACATCCAGCTTTGGGGCAGGTATAGGATAACTTCAGTAAAAACTCCATTCGTGAAAGAGAAAAAGAAAAGTCACATAGCAATCACCAGACTAAAGAAGTTACAGAATCCTGCTGGGGAGTCACTGAGAGCCCCCTAACCTGGAGGTGGAGAAGTTTTTTGAGTACACAATGATTCTGTCCTGGAAGTACACTCCCTTATTCTTTTTTTTTTTTTTTTTTTTTTTTTTTTTTGGTTCATTGTTGTCTCTGGATCTACTCTGGGAAGATTTTTCTTTGCTTGTTAGCAAAGAAAACCTTGCTATTGTCCTCCCTGGGGACTATACAGCTTTTGTGGGTCACTTCCAAATAAAGCCAGGTTATTTTACTTTTGAACATTTTATTAAATCAAAGTTCATGGTTTCTTTGGCAATAACATTCTCTAAAATATTTGTTAGATTTTTTAATTCATTTTTTTCTAATTAATTCTTCATGCCAAAAACCACATTCAAAGTTCTTTTTTTTTTTTAAGTGTAGCTTTAAAATCTCTTTTGTATCTTCATTTATTTATCCCTTGCTTTAGTCTTTCAACTTAGTGTTAAGTGCCTGGAGGGGATCTGAGAATATGGGCTGGGTTAAGAAGGACACACCCTTAATCTGATTTTTGCTGCAATGATAGGTCTTAGACATTTGCTCAAAACCAAGGAATCTAATACCTAGTACCACTCTATGCCCTTTCATTTCTGCTTGCAAACCAGCCAATACTTTTGATAGTTCATCTCTTTTATAGAATAACTTCCCACAGGCAGCCAAAACCACCAACATATTCAATAATGCTATTTCCCAACTTCATCACCTAGAACAAAGCTCAGTAGGTACATGGTTTAGATTCCAACTTATTGCTGGTGGCAGTTTTACTATTACATAAGATGTATCTCCAACACTTTAATTTCCTGCATCCGTTCCCATGCTGCCACTTAGTACAAACTATGCCAGTGAATCCCACAGCTCTTCCCCTGTGTCTTATGTTCCACCTACTGCTGACCAAATCTAGAAACTCTACTTCTTAAATGTCTCTAAAATCTCTTCCCTCAGTTCTGTTCTCAGTGCCACTACCTTAATTCAAGTCATCCTTTCTCATATGAATTAGTCCCCTCATCGATGGACCCTGTGCCTCCAAAATTCAACACACCTCATCTCTGCAACCAGGAATGCTCTAAAAATGTAAATGTGATCACTGCCAACTTTTCACTAGAACATCTGAAAAGCAGGGAACCTGGGTGGCTCAGTCCGTTAAGTATCTGACTCCTGGTTTCGGCTTATGTCATGGTCTCATGATTTCATGGGTTCTAAGCTGGCAGCATTGAGTCTGCTTGAGATTCTCTCTCTCTCTCCCTCTCTCCATCTCCCCCACTCACGCTGTTTCTGTATCTCTTAAAATAAATAAATAAACCTAAAAATAAAAAAAACATCTAAATGGTTCCCATTACTTTTAGGCTAAAATTCAAAGTTCTCCAAAATCTAGTCTCATCTCTGATTACTCCTCAATCTTCATTTCAGTCATATAAAATCATTTCAGCTCCTGCAAAGACACTACAATCACTTTCTCAGATATCCATTAGCATGTAGAGGTTAGACCATCTGAGTCTAGTTAGAGTTCCATAGAACTTTTCATCTTTCATTATTTTTTTAATATAATTTATTGTCAAATTGTTTTCCATGGAACACCCAGTGCTCATCCCAGCAAGTGCCCCCCTCAATGCCCATCACCCACTTTCCCCTCCCCTCCACACCCCATCAACCCTCAGTTTGTTCTCTGTATTTAAGAGTCTCTTATGGTTTGCCTTGAGTAGATGTTTAATCACCCTTCAAAATTTACCAAAGACTTTAAATCTCCTGGGAATCCATCCTTAATTATTAAATCTGAAGAAGGTATCGCCTTCCTATTGATTTCAAAGCAGTAAAGCTTATTTTTATTACAATATGGGTCACACTATATTGTAACTATCTATTTATTGTCCTTTATCCAACCACATACAAATTACATATATCAAGTTTGAATTTCTTCAGGGTAAGTAGCATATCTTTTGTCTCTATACATTTCACATATAAGTAAATCTTGGCTGAACAAATGCATGAACCTCACAATTACATCATGGCAGTTAACCCCCAACGTCAATCTTCAATCTTCACCTGTCTCTCTCTTATTTGCCAGATCTCCAATTCCAACTTCCTAATGGTTATCTTCATATTCATGTCTACTTGTCAGGTCTAAAACTCAATTCACTATCTTTCCCATTCCTTTCTCCATCTGCCTAAGTTCCACTTGTCTTTCTCCATTCCGATCTCAATGTAATAATGCCTACCTACCCAGCATTCCAGTCTAGAAACCTCAATGTCTTTCTTTAGGAATTCTTTGCTCAAATGAATTGGTGATGGCCAAGTTAAAAAGAGCAAACAGAGTTCTTTTCTACAGCATTTCACAGAGCTCTCAATATATTAATGCTCAACATGAATCTCCAAGTAGTAAATGCATTAAAACTTATCTAACTGGAGATCCCTTTTGTTGAGGTGAATGCCTCAGAACTAGTGTTCTGAAGACTCTACTTTGAGAAATGCTGCTGTAAATCCCTCCTCCACACTTACTTGATGCTGACTACTGCCCTCACTTAGGCCCCTGCCATCTCTTACATAGACCATCTCTTTCCCATGCAACCTCCTCACTTATCTCTCTGGCACCAATCTCTGCACAGCCTCTACTGACAGTTTTATTTTTCTATCAGAAGTATATGGTCATATCTTACCCTTTCCCCACTTTTCCCTTGAAATGACCAGTGGCTTTCCATTACACACAGGTTCAAATCCTAGGCCTGCTATTATATTTTCTTCTAAATCTAGCCTCACCCGTCTTCCTAACCTCATTTCTTATCACATATCTCCTTTCCCAAAACGTATCACATTCTTTCTTCCTTCAGAGCTTTAATATTTTTCTCCCATGGCTCAAAATGGCCTCTTCTGTTCCCACACTACATTTAACAAATTTCTCCTTAAAACCCCTTTCTAATGAGCTCTCTTCTGAGAAATTTCCTTCTGGCACTTGGTTGGTTACTCCACAATGTTCCCGTAATGCTTTGCACTTACCTCTAGTGTAGCAATTGTCACACTGGATAATAAGAAATTACTCAGACACTCATCCCCACCATTACTCTATGAGCCTTTTAACCTTTATTTCTCCAGCTCCTAACATAGGAAAGTATCCACATTGAATGAATAACATAAGAAGCAATAACAAAAGAGGAAAAATGGAGATGAAGTTACAAAGGCTTAAACAGAAATGTGTTTTAAGAAGTCATTTTGTCTAGAGATGCCTGGGTGGCTCAGTTGGTTTCATGATCTCAGTTTATGAGTTCAGCCCCACATGGGGCTCTATGCTGACAGCACTGTCTGGAGCCTGCTTCAGATTCTGTCTCCCTCTCTCTCTGCCCCTCCCCCACTCATGCACGCATATGCTCTCTCTCTCTCAAAAATAAACATTAAAAAAAATTTTTTTAATAAAAGTCATTTTTTCTAGCCATTAGTCTCAGGAAAACAATATCACTTTGCTTAAATAGACTTCCAAGTTCCATCTTACCAAGTTCCTGATAGAAAATAAACCTCTACTATATAATTTTTCTTAAGGAAAATTCTACAATTCCTAAAAATCCTTTTGGGGTTTTGGGGGAACACACTCACAGCTTGCCTATACTATCTACCCTGCTCAACAACAGAATTCAAAGCCATAAACCTCTCACTGCTTTAGTAATGGTGAACTACAATGGTCTGAGAATTTGTATCAGAAGAAATATTATCCTGTCGGAAGACGTGGCTAACCAATTTTGTCCTAATAAATTCCTCTTTCCCATTAGCATACTCTCTTCTCAATTTCTGGTAGTCCCCAGAGCTTAGTAACCCTTTTAATCATGGCTCCCTACCTCCCATGGCTAAGACTTAAAGTATGGGCTTTTGTTTCAACAAGGAAATTCCATTAAAAGCACACCAGAAGCAAACAGTTTTGCCTGTTGGTTTGCTGAAATTCTCTGCTCCACCAAAAACTTACCTTTCACAATTAGATCCATCGAGTCCTTGAATTTTTCCTTTACACTAAACATGCATGGCTCCTTAAAAGAAGTTTGTTGAGGGGTCTCCTCAAAATGTTCCCTTTTGAACAGGTGTTTGGGAAAACAAATCTTTTTGTGTGCCGTCCAAAGTTCTTGGACCCCATCAAGTGTTTCCTTTTTTTTAATCTCCAAAGGTATGAATTTTACAGATTTTGGTTTTTGATGTTTATTTCTAAAAACATTTATAGAAGTACTTTGAACTTTATTCTGTGAGTAAAACAAAAATAAATTTAATAAAACTCAATTTTACTATTAATAGTATAATACAAAAATTATATAATACATTTTATAATAAAATTATATCCACTCACTGCATTTTACAAAATACCTTTACTATATAAGACATTTATTATAAAGCACATGACAGTAATCAGATAAAGCAGATGTTATCCTTTATAGTTCTTCAAAAGCCCTTAACAAGAATGAGGGTTAGTTTTCACTTCCAAAAAAAAAAAATGTAAATTCTAAAATAGTAATTTTCTCCTCACATGTGATATTTTCAAATGCAGTTTTAAAGTCCACTTTACAATAGAAGTTTTCAAATACTAGACATATTAAGAGTTTAATATTTTTCAAGCATCTTTGAAGAATTTTCAAATGTTCATAAAATGCTAACACTCCCAAACTTCTTGGTTGAACCAGAACTTACAGTTCTTATTGGAAGTAAGTTCTCAAGAAAGCATATTAATAATCAGATATATATTTCAGATCCTTTCAATCACTTAATTCCTTCTTACTTTTGACTACCTTGAACAATAGAAATACAGTCCCAGGTCTCCAACAGGTAATTATCCAAACAATTATAACTGTTCTAGTCATTATCTTGGCCCATAGACAGAGCTATGGCTCTCTGCCCTCATCACTCCCCTCCAGAAAAAAAGATTTATACAAATTCAAATTGTTGCCAACTCAAGATGCCAATAAAAAGATTTTAATAAGATAGTACTATGTTTTGCCAAGCAACCAAAGATAGAAGAGTATGCTCTTAGGATTGGATAAAATTCTTTAGAAAGGTCAAGTTTCTAAAATACATCTATCTAACTCTTTAGTTTTCAACCTATGTTTCTACTAGTGAAATCAATATAACTTGAAATCATTTTTAATTGGTTAGAGAAAAAAATTAGTTAAGCAATGTTAACAAGGTTGATTACAAAATTAAAACCACTTATGACCAGTTTCAGCCTAGAGGACCATTCAAAAGAAACCTAGGTAAAATTATATCCCCCTCACCTACAAGCATTTAAAAATATTTAAAGTCCTTATCTAAAATTCAGTTTTTAAAAAAAGCATTCAAGGGGCACCTGGGTGACTTAGTTAAGCATCCAACTTCTGCTCTGGTCATGGCCTCACAGTTTATGGGTTCGAGCCCTGTGTTGCGCTCTGTGCTGACAGCTCAGAGCCTGAAGCCTGCTTCGGATTCTGTGTCTCCCTCTCTCTCTGCCTCTCCCCCTTCCTCCCCCTTCTTCTCTCTCAAAAATTAATAAACATTAAAAAAATATAAGTATTCAAAAAGCAGTAGTATGATGTGGCACACAGTAAGCCATCCTAAGATCCCCTTCCCTCACCTGTCTCCCCAAAGACCCATTTCTCGCAATAGCTGCTGCTCCCCTACAATTTCTCATCTCGTCTGCAGATGCTATCCTCTAAAATTTCAACCTGCACTGATTCCTGTCTTATTGCTGACCGATTCCCTCACACTCCCACCTTCCAAATCTATGCCATTCAGCAAATATTCATTGAACCAACCACAAAGCTTGTTGCTGGAGATGCAACATTCACAAAAGAGTCACGGCCCTCAACGGATGGTCAGACTGGTAAAGGGCTCTAATGCAAAGTGATATGAAAGGAGATTCAGGGGAGAATGTCATTCTGGGGGCATGGGAAAGACACATCTCACAGTATATTTTCTAGTTTAGCTTTATCTAATAGTGTTTAAAGAGGGATATTTATTTGAGATAGTTAATTCAAATATTTGTTATAATTCATTAAAACATTAAAAATTGGATTAAATTTGCAAATTAAATATATATATATAATCAAATAATCTGTATATTTATAAAATCTTATTTTTAAATGCAACCTAAAATCAATTTTTATATCTAGTGAAGATTTCATTTTCTCTTCTATTCAGAATCTATTAGGGTTCATGCAACCATTTGGAACAATCAGTATAGTATACAAAAATAGTTATTAGTTTTCTGAAAAATAAGTTAGATAAATGGAAAGCATTAACCTCATTTACTTTCTCATAATGTTGGGCAATGAGAGTTTTTGCTTCTTGAAAAAAATCTTGCTTGGCGATCTTTAATATGGGACCTAAAACAGAAACACAAAATGTTTTGGTTTGTTTTTTTAATGTAGTTAATGTACTTTCTTGATCACAAATGGCAAAACTATGAGATTAAAATTTGGGCAGTGATGAATCTTGCAGGATATTATAAAAGGTAAGTGTTACAAGTGGATGTTGTAAGTGAATGCAAAAGAAGTTCACGGAATGATCCTTCAACGTAATATTTTACTTTAAAAAAACATCAGCTTACAATGATGAGAGTGGTAAGGTAGATATCCTCATTTACTTAAGTCCAGGGAAACCAAACAAAACACACAAAATCTAAATCTCCTTCAGCTCTTCAAGTTCTTTAAATGTTACTATATAGAAGACATAATATGTTTTGGGCACAGAAATTACTAATGAATCTAAACGTATTTTGTATACCTGATGACTAATTCATATGTCTGTACATTTCTTCAAGAATATTTACCTTATATCTAGATGTTAAAATTATAACTACAAAATAAACTCAATAGGTTTACTGAGTAGGAATAGCAATGGAATAAAAAAATACACAACTACAAATGAGTAAATAACAATAACTCTTATTTATATTCTCCTAAGATTCTCATTCTTTTTATCCAGAGCTACATATAGAATTCTACAGCATGTACATAGACTACATTATTCTGTCTTGTCTAAAATTTCCTCCTTAGAGGAAAGGAGGATCAAGATTTTTCTCTTTTCAGCCATTCAAATTTTAAGCAATTAGAAACTTCATCTTCACAAAAATCAAAACCTTAATAAGATACTGCCTTACTTCATGTGGGCTGCTATAACAAAATGCCATAGGCCAGGTGACTTACAAGCAATAGACATTTATTTCTCACAATTCTGGAGGCTGGGAGTACTAGATCAGGGTGTCAGCATGGTCAGGTGAGGGTATCCTCACATGGTAGAAAGGACTAGGGAGCTCTTTGGGGCCTCTTCTATAAAAGCACTAATCCCATTAAACCCTTTGATGAGGGTCCCACCGTCATGACCTAATCCCCTTCTAATACCATCACCTTTGGGGGTTGGATTTCAACATTCCAATTTCTAGGGGTAGGGGTGGGGGGGCAACATTCAGATCATAGCCACCACATACCCACCAGAATGGCTAAAATTGAAAACACTCATAACAGCCAATATTGGCGAGTCTGCAGAGCACTGGTAGGAATGTAAGATCATCAGTTTGGAAAAGATACGGCAATTTCTTATAAAACTTAATATACATCTATCCTATGACCTAGCAATCCCACCCCTAGGTATTTATCAAAGAGAATGAAGCATATATTTACAAAAGAGTTGTACCAGAATGCTCATAGAAGCTTTATTCATAATAGTTCTAAACTGGAAACAGCCCAGATGTGTATCAACAAGAGAACAGCAAACAAACTGTAGTATATTCACACAATAAAATACCACTAAGCAACAAAAAAGATTCAAACTACTGGCACACACAACAACATGAATGAACTTCAAAAACATTATGCAAAGTAAGCATCCTTACACACACACACAATATAATACTTTATCGTTCCACTTCTATGAAGTTCTAGTGCAAACACAGCTAACATATGGGAGAAAAAAAAAAAGAACAGTGATTTTTCTGGTGGGAGATGGCATGAATTGACTGAAAAGGAACATGAAGGAAATTTCTAGAGTAATGGTAAGCATTCTATATTTTGATACAGAGTGGATCACACAGGCATATGTAATTAACTCAGTGAATATATGTCCAAGATGTTGGCATTTTGTTGTTGTACATTTTATACTAATAGAATAAAAATATAAACAAGTAATGAAGTCTGACTATGATATGCATGTTGATGCATGGATATGAAATAAATTGAATACAGTAAAATATTCATGGTAAGAACTGGGTGGTAGGTCTATGGGTGTTAATTTAAAATTCTTTCAAGCTTTCTGTATGTTTGAAATTTTCATAACAAAATATTGGAGACAAGTTCTCTCTTCATTCCTTCACGAAACCTCCCCTTGCTTTTCCCCATGTAGACTCATGGGCCACAGGTAGCTGTTCCTTTGGGGCAATGCCATCCCAAGGATTGAAGCCTGGGAGAAGACCTTAGCAATAAAGGAGAGAGACAACTGGACCCTAGCACCCCCTTAAAAATGTTGGGTTAGAAGAAAAAGCATTTACTAAGTTGTCCCATCAATGGGCATTAGAATTATTTCTGTGCAGTCATTCTAGAAAAAATATCTTTTCTTGCTCTCAGGCTTCTTCCTTCCTTCCATTCATACCTATACCATGGAAAGTGGTGTATGTAAGTCATGTCAAACTCAAATATCCCTGTCCACCACACACTTGCCACTGTGTCTCCCCACATTCAGAGCTATTTACGTATTTCTAAGGATAATGATTGGTGGGGTTTTTTAATTCTTTCCAATAAAAAAAAATTTGTCAAGACTTCACGCATGTGCTTTTGGAAAAGTATACATATTCTTTGTACAGATCAGAGCACAAAGTCACATGTGAATCATAAAATATTTCATTATAAATATCATCACTCAAACCATAAGATGCACTGTCCTCACATGGAAGAGACAGGAGTTCAGGGATTAAAACTGTCTGTCAAGTTTGAACTAAAATCCAAATCCACTTTGAGGGGTCTTCTAACCAGACCATGTACTTCCCAGAGGAAAGGCAGTAACATATTCTGAGGGGTGACTCCACAACTTATCCTCTTTATCTTCCTCTCATGATGATCTTTCCTCCTTCAAATCCATCCTTCTGACTAATGGAATCTCCCTTATAATTACAGCACCTCCATGTGTCATACACATGACAAACAATATAACTTATTCATAGATGAGATGGTTAAGTCACTGAGTTTTGGTGAAACTATTTTGTCTTCATTCCAAACAAGACCTTGAAGATGATCTAATCTTCATGTATAGGCAAAGCTCTGACACGCCGAGGGCCCAAATGCCTACTGAAGTCAGCTGAGCTGGAAGCCTACACAGGAGCTGTTCTTGTGAGTTGCTTTCTGCTTTTTCCTACACATCTGCTTCTTTTGCTGAAGCCATGCACTCCTTTTGAGTACTGAAGACTCCAATGAGGTTTGCCTGTTCACTCTAGTAAAATATTTGCATTTCATTGCCACTTTCTGCTATGGACAAAAGATATGTATTGCCCCAAAATTCATATGTTGAAACCTAATGCCTGATAGATGGTATTAGGAGGTGGGGCTTTTGGGAAGTGATTCGGTCATGAAGGTGAAGCCCTCATGATTGAGATTAGTGCCCTTATGAAGAAGCCTCCAGAGAGGTAGGTAGTCCCTTCCATCCTGTGAACATACAGTGAGAAGACATCCATCAGTGAGGAAGCAGGCCTCACCAGACATCAAATCTGCTGCCACCGTTATCTCGGACTTCCCAGTCTCCAGAACTGTGAGAAGTAAATTTCTGTTGCTTATAAGCCACTCAGAATATGATACTTTGTTACAGCAGCCTGAATAGACCAAGACACTTTCATTTCAAGCTGTCAATCCTGAGTCCTTATTGTAATTTAATGTCCTGATAAAGCTGTTCTGATTTTCCCCCTCATAACTATAAATTGGCCTTAGACAGAGGAGATAAATTCCCAAGTCAGCATTATACTCCTAGCTGGGCTTTTTGATGACTGGTGTGTCTGATTCTCACCAAGAGCCACCTGTCACCTCTGAACTGTGGAGGAGTTAGTATACACCCTGGCAACCCTAATGGCCTTCCTGGAGCCAGCAAGTAAATTCTGACTCATTGAGGGACTTGCCACAGTGAACTCATACAGTGAAGCCATGAAGTTCTTGAACACAACAAGGCCTGGGATTGTTCTTAAAAGGGCAGAGAAAGGCAGCCACCATCAAAAGAGCGCAACTTCTCACAGACCCTAAAACGACTCCAACTGAAGACATGTAGATACACTGACTCCAGGTCAGCAATCCCGAGCCCTCACTGGCATTTAAGATGCTGAGGCAGTTGTTCTGATTTCCTCTGGTAACTAAAAATTAGCCTTTGAACCAAAAAGTTAAATTCGTAAAGTAGAACAAGAGAATTCATATCTCAGGCCCTTAGAAAAGGCAAAGCTCTAGTGTGTGTTCCTTAACTTTATAATTTCTAAGAATCTTTATATATTCAACAAATGAGTCTAAAATTATGAGAAATTAAGCAATTTTGATGTTAAGAATCCATCCAGTTAATAATCTTTGAAGCTTCTGTTTCTCTGTTCATAATAGGGTAAGTATACAAGCATGCAGCTTTTATACATTCAAGTGTGCATTAGAACTTCAATTATTAAAAGGAAGCTGTCAAGGCCTGCTCCTTCTCTTAAAAAAAATCTATAATTAAAGCTTTGTTTACTTGCAGATACACATCCATAGCATATAGAATGACTTTTAAGAGCTCTCATTCCTGAGTCACACTATTTTGGTCTTGAATTACAATTTGCTCATGAACCTTATTTTATTGTCTTAAGCCTTCATTTTCTCATTTGTAAAATGAGAACAATAATAAGAATATATCTTGCACAGAGTTTTGAGGATTCAATTGCACTTGGTTACAAAGCACTTAGCACAGAGGCTGGCACATAACAAGCTTTCGATCAATGTGAGCAATTATTACTGTAGTTACTGTGGTATTACTCTCATTGAGCTAAACTTTTCTCCAACCATGTTTATATAATTAATTTCATCAGTCAGTTCTCATTTCTTCAGTAGCACAAAGATAAATTTCAACTTTCTAAATTAGTTTGAATAAATCTGGTCTTATTATAGTTCTTTTTATCCAAAATTAATTAATTAATAGGTTTGAAAATAATACAATTTCTTTATACTTTGGATTCCTTAAGTTACTAAACCCCCAAAAGCAGTAAAAAATCATTATAAGCAATAACAAATATTTTATGATAAAGTTCATGAAGAGATTTAAATACTTATACTACTTAAATAAAACATGAGTACAAATATTAACATTTCTATGGGGGAAGATAATGAATTTCTAATGCCAAATGATTTCACTAGCCTAAAATTGTTTTCTTACGTTTATTTTATATTTTTTTAAAAAACTCACTCTTCCTATATCATCAGTTTAATGCTATTATGATAGATAGTTCATAAAACTTCATATTTTTCTTAATGCTTTGGAGGTTCTGTGTAATTGCTCTAGTAAATCTCTGAAGTGAAGACACCAGAAGATCTAATTTTGGAAGTTATGACAGGGAACAAATCATTGGCCATCTCTTGATTATATCATTGAAAAAAATCTTTTCTGCCCCTAGAAAAACCAAGGGACTAGCAAACATGTGTTTGGTAATTTGTTGTAGCAGCAACACAATACTAATACAAATTGTTTACTCATTCTTCTGTTGATGGACATTATAGCTATTCCAAGTTTGGAGCAATTGTGAATAACACTGCTATGACCACTTTTTCACAATGCATTTGGTGGAAATTTTTCACTTGTTTTGTGGAATAAGAATAAAAAATAAGAATAAGAATAAAATTTCTGGGTCATAAAAAAAATAACTGGCCTTACTAAGAGAGTTTCTATCCTTCCTACTAACAGGTTCCATTCTTCAGAGACATCACAAAAATTTACTACGGAGATATCCTGAACAAAGATGTATGCCTACATGGCTAATGCCTTCTTTGCCTCTATAGTCAAAGTAAGTGCCTATGTGTTTGATCTCACAGATGTTAGAAAAGCCATACCTCAGACTCAAAGAGATTTAGTTCAGCATATGTTCATTAAGCACCTACTAAGTCCCAGATGCTAAATGTGCTAAATTTGGTGCTGATTTGGTGCTAAATGTGCTGAAATAAATAGGACATTAGGTAGCCCTGCCTTCCAGGTACTTAGAGCCTAATGCCAGGAAAAAAAAGAAATATTGTAAATAAACGCCATGACATTCAGTATGCACATACACTGTGATAGAGGCCAATGTAAGTCACTAACACCCCCTACTGCCAGCTTGCTAATGTATGAATTTCCCTTTAAAGATATGAGACTTTGCATTGTATTATTAGAGATAAGGCTTAAAACAGAAATATCCCAAGAGAAATAAAACAGTGAATCAAATCCAGACTAAGACAGTGGTTTTAAAACTGTGCTTCATCAATTTCATGTGCCTTCAGGGCCCTTCCTTCTTTCAATCACAGAAGCTCAGACCTTATCTGTTTTACATATTTGAACTCTTCCTAAGTTTTCATTTTGTAGGAAATATCCCTTGGCTAAAAATAACAAACACACAGCAAACAAGTAAAAAAACAAATTAACAAAGGTTTGAATATTACTTTGTGTGCTGAAAGATCTCCTTCTAAAAGCAGGTTCAGAGGACGGGCAGGATTAAGTCAGGGGAGGGGAGAAGCTTAGAGACAAGGTGCAGGAGAGAGAAGCTGAAACTAAGATGGTTTAATTTGTTCCAGGGCAAAGAGTTGTGGAAACCAGAATGTGAAGGGAAGCTCTTTGAAGAGAAACCTCAAAGAAAATAGTTTATATTCAATTCCACTACACTTAAGTGAAGAAAATATAATTTATCTAATTTCTTTTCAAAAAGAATTTATTTTTTTAAAGATTATTTTGAGAGAATATGCGAGAGCGCACAAGCAGGGGAGGGGCAGAGAGAGAATCCCAAGCAGGCTTCTTGATATCAGCCCAGAGCCTGATGCAGGGCTCAATCTCACAAACTGTGAGATCATGACCTGAGCCGAAATCAAGAGTTGGATACTTAACCAACTGAGCCACCCAGGCGCCCCCCCAAAAAACCAAACGAAACCCAAATTCCAAGTGACATATGGCTATAATCTCCTAAAACACATATTTGACAATTTTTTCTACAGCACATTCTCCATTAAGACCCAACTCTTCAGTTCCATTGTAACAGCATTCTGTTGAGTTGTCCCTTACACACTTTTCCTCACTTCCCCACTTTCTTTATTCCTTCTTTAGCCAAGTGGTTTATCGTCTTTACAACAATAAACTAATTAAGGTTTCTACCTACCTCAGGGAGATTTTACAGTGTACCTCCCCTCCAAAACAATCTCTCTATGTTAATCTTTCCCAGAGTGGGATTAGGTTGCTAAGGAGATACATGGGAATTACCAGCTCTCAGTATCAAGACTTCAAATATAATTTAATTAATTATGGACATGACCCTAAGGCAAAATGGAACTAGAGAACAGTCCTCCTCTACTTTATGGATCTTCTTCCCTTCTGTCCTATACATCTTAAAAATGTGCTGTATTATCCGGATAGAGAGTTAAAGTAATCCACACAGCGCTCTATTTGTAGCCCAGAATAGAAGCTGGCTGGCCTGTATCATATACTGCCTGGGGTCACAAGAGTCAAAGAGAGGTAGCCTAACAGGAAATCTTAATGATCTCAGCCTCTATGCAGCACTCTATGTTTCTCAATCTGGTTACCTAAGCCTAAATTTAAGGTTACCTGCATGTTGCCAAATCTAGATTAGATCTAAATGAAATACAATGTGAAGGGTGCCTGGGTGGCTCAGTCAGTTAAGTGTCTGACTTCAGCTCAGGTCATGATCTTGTGGTTTGTGGGTTCGAGCCCTGCGTTGGGCTCTGTGCTGACAGCTCGGAGCCTGGAGCCTGCTTCAGATTCTGTGTCTCCTTCTCTCTCTGCCCCTGCCTTGCTCGCACTCTGTGTCTCTCTCTCTCAATCTCTCAAAAATAAATAAACATTTTTTAAAAAATTCTTTTTAAATAAATACAATGTGAGCCTAATATAGACACATTTCTAAAAGTGAAAAAAGATGGAATTAATTTTAATAACATACATAACTGTTATAGATTTTATTTAAAGGACATATATCCAAATATCATTTCCACATCAATTGATACTAAAAATTAATGATATTTACATTCTTTTTTTGTTGTCTTCAAAAATCATGTATATATTTTACACTTATATACCTCTCAATTCAGATGTTGGTCTTTACTCAAAAATAATCTATTCAGGTTCTCTAAAATATCCACTTGCAAAAGTATATTCACATACTCAAGTTCCTCTAAACATGGTTAAAAGTTTTCCAATAACTGAGTTAAATATTTTAATAAATCAAATTACATTTAAATTAAAATTAATTACATTTAAATTAAAAGAATTAAAATCAAACACTCAATCCTTAGTTTGGTCACATTTTAAGCAATCAATAGCCATATGTGGCCAGTAGATACCATGTTGGACAGCACACTAAATTAAAAGTTGCTATAGATCTCTCAAAGAGAGATTGGTTATATTTAAATAAAGGGAAGGAGGTGAATTCTTACAAGTCACACCAGTAACTTTAGTGCTCCAGATATTAATAATTAGAAGTTTCTCAAAACTGTTGGAGCACCATGCGTTGCGCACTGAGTCGTTAGGGAAGTGCAATACTCACCTTCTTTTTTATCAGACATAACTTCCACAGCAGTCGTGATGGGCGGTTAGGGTGATCTTTTTTGAGAGCTGAGTTCCAAGTCCCTAAACACAATCACATTAAATACTGCATTGATAATAAATACTTGCTTTTATCTATTTCTTTCACCCACTCATGAAAAAAAAAATAGGATGATTAACACTTTTTATACATCACTCCTCTGCTCTAAAATCTCCTATGACTGCCACTTCTTTTTTTTTTTAATTTTTAACATTTATTAATTTTTGAGAGACAGGGAGAGACAGAGTATGAGCAGGGAAGGGGCAGAGACAGAGGGAGACACAGAATCCAAAGGAGGCTCCAGGCTCTGAGCTGTCAGCACAGAGCCTGACGCGGGGCTCAAACTCATGAACTGCGAGATCATGACTTGAGCCGAAGTCGGAAGCTCAACCGACTAAGCCACCCAGGTGACCCTATGCCTGCCACTTCTAAAGACAGTAACCACAACAGCTAGCATTGGGTGGGGCTCTGTGGTTTACCAAATGCTTGTGTGTGTGTGTGTGTGTGTGTGTGTGTGTGTGTGTGTGTGTGTATCACCTTACTGATTCCAAACAACCTGACTGGAACTTATCCCACTTTTGGCAGATGTGGAAACTGGAGCTCAGAGATGTGAAACAACTTGTCAAAGTAAGCATATATTTAGTGGCATGTACAGAACTCAAATCCAGATCTTTGGGCCCAATTCCCTATGCAGGCCCCTCTGAATTCTCACTATTTTCCCACTAATATCCAGTTAATACCTGGCACATACCTTACACATCCTTGCTTTGAGCCAACACACTTGAGCTTAGGTTGACATTAGTTTTCTACTCAGAATGCCCCGTTCTCACACCTTTGTTTTCTTATGTCCTACCCATCCTTACAACATAGGTTCAAATCCTACCTCCTCCATGATCACCCCAGCCTCTAGGGGCCTGTTCTTGCAAACACAGCAGTTATGATGTCCATGCCTCTTACTTGAAACTTAGTACATGCTTCTGTGTAGGGAGCTAAAAAAACAAACAAAAAAACAGAGTGAAAGATATAAATAGAAGTTCTGTATTCTTAATTAAACTCTAAGTGCCTTGAAAACCACAGTGTACTTTATACCAGTGGCTCCTCAACCCTGGATGTCTATTTAAGTTGCCTGGGTGGGAAATGGTTAAAAATGAAATCAAAGTCTAGAGTTGGGCCTAGGAATCTGTGTTTTTTTGTTTTGTTTTGTTTTTTAAGTTTCCCAAAAGATTCAAAGGTTCAGCTGGAGGAGTGAACCACTGCCTTTTGCCTTGAACTTCCTAATGCCCACCTCAGTGAATCACATTCTGGAAGTGCTCAGTAAAGGGCTGATAAACATGTTGACTAAGCTGAGCCCTTCTTCCTATGTTTGAAATTATCACTACTTCCAATGGATTATCCAAAATGCTTCAAATGTTACCCCAGGGAGTCAGGGGTTACCCCAGGGAGTCAAATGTTACCCCAGGGAGTCAAATGACCCCAGGAAGTCAGTTATACCAATGCATATTACTGTGTGCTCACATGACTTTATAATTAGAAATAGGAATATTAAATGTTTTACAGAGTCCCATGGACCCTCTTGTTCTAAAACCCTAGGTATAATTTTTAATTAGCTGACTAGAGCATCAAACTGTGGTGAAGTATTCAAGACCTTTTAAATACTCTGGGCATTATTTGAGTAAATGCACAAGCCATCATGGCCCTATGGAAGTCATGACTCTATGACAACATGATCTTAGGTAAAAGGCTACAACACTTTTTCTCAGCTTCTACTCAGAGGGGGGGAAATATTGCAGTTAGTTTTAAAAAGCAAATCTGAAACATCCAAAAATGATTCATTCTCAAATTGTCAGCATTATACCATGGGCAAGAGTACAGACCATGTACCTCATTTGCCTGATTGTACAAATGAACTGGGACAAATTGAAATACTGCACCTCCCTTAGCAATTAACAATCAAAACTCATCTTCTGGTCTGGCTTAATTACTATCTCCTTTCCATTTAAATATAAGAAGAAAACAAAGGTGTTTTGTGCTCTGTCATTTTCTTGTTTTAATCTCCATAGCAATGGACTCTTCTCTGCGGCGGTTGGCTCTTCCACCTTAATTCAGTATGCCAGGAGTGTCAGCCTGCATTAAATTGGCTGGCAAGAAAGCCGTCCCACAGTCCTTTTAATGCACAAAACTAGCCAAGCATCCTAAGGGGTGCTGGTGTGGTAATGTCCCCACAAACCCAAGGTGATAGGGAGTAACTGAGACAGAATCTGGGGGTGGATGAAGTCTTTGGAGTCTATAACAACTGTGAAAATATTACATGGATCAGAGTATAAAGCAAATGGAAAAGTCATTAGATAGACAGAGGTGTCCATTTCCTAGAAAATGATGAGGATGGAACTGATTAAAGATACAGAACACAGAATATCAGATAGGGTCCCTCTCCACTTTCCATCCCCAGCAGACAGTTATGAAATGTTGCATACCTCCTGATATATTGACCAATTTCAATTAATAAGAGCAAATCTAGTATCTGGGTTTTACAAGGGGTACTTCATCCATTTTGGAAGAAAAGGCAAACACATAAGTCAAAATTTTAAATAAAATCCAAACAACTATATGGCAGATGTCATAAGAAAGCCTGTGAGCTTTGTAAATAAGTGATATAAACCCATGAGTGCCATGAGTTCAAATGAAGACAAGACCACTGAAGGCTAAGAAAGGACTGAAGAAATGCATCAAAGGGAGACTGAGCAAAATATGGAAGGGTGACTGTTGAGGTAACAGTGAAATTTTGAAAAACTGGTTCAGCACAGGCATCAACCAATTAGAAGTGGATGCTGGCCAGCACACCTGTATGGTACTGAGTATCAGATCCGTCCCGAGTGGGTCAGGTTGGCTGCTTTAAGAGGAACAGAGAAGCAGGCAGGTGAGAGAAACAGCAAATGTAAGGTGAGAAAGCACATGGACAGCAAATAGTGGCTCTGATTTAAGCAGAGGGTTAGACTATATGCTGTTGAAGTGGGCAACAAACCATTGAAATAGTTTGAAGCAAGCAATGACATAAGCAGTGTTCTGGAATGTGACTTCCATAAAGGAAGGATTCTCTTTTCTTCCCTGCTTCAGTCCCAGTGCCTTAAACAGGACCTAGCATTTAGAAGGATTTCAAAAACTGTTTGTGGAATGAGTAATTGTGTCAACAGGATGCTGGAAAGGGATGCCCTACCTTCTTATGTCTTTTCAGGAACATCTGTGAAAAAGTCCTTCCACCCCCTCTCCTCCCGTAGATGCTCAAGGCTCTCCTATCAGGTTATAGGAATGCTAAGGGTTTCTAATTCTATTTCTATGTGGATAAAAAAAGCAAGCAGAAGTGGAAACAGCATTTCCCTACCTTATCTCCTTAGCTTATCCTTCCAAAGTAGATGACTGGGAAGAATTTATCATGGTACCTTATATAATTAAGGATCCTGGTGACAAAACAAAACAACAAAAACAAAAAACTGCCCTATGGTATTCAGCAGGACTTGGGGAAACACGTCATGGTCCATCGATGTAGACAGTCAGTTTCAACAGTCAAGATAAGGGTGAATGAGAGCAATGCTCCTAACCTTCAATCACATGTTAGTCCCTCCCCACTTTTCCATGTTAGAAATTGCACTTATATCCACCCAGTTACTCAAGCCATAAAACGTTGACTCCTCCGTATTTTTACCTACCACATCCAATCCATCAAGTCTTCTACATTTTTAACTTCAAAATACATCTGCTTCTCCTCATCTTCCCTCTTCCCAGTCACAATCATTTCATTCTTGGAATGCTGAAATAGCCCCCTACCTGCTCTCTCAATTTCCAATCTAATCCTATTCCCATTCATTCTCCACACAACAGAAGTTGTCTTCTTAAATGTTTATCAGAGCATATCATTCCCTTTCCATTACTTCCGAATGCATTTAGAATAAAACCCAGCTTCTTGCCTTGGGCTTTTCTCTCTCTCGCAACTGAGTAAGTATGGATGAAAAATATAGCACTGTCATCGCACAGCTCCATCCAGAACTGAGCCAAGGGGCTTGCTTTGACTTCTCTTAGCCTCAGCTTCCTTATTTGCAAAATAAAACTGTTGGGAAATAATACCTGGAAGGCCCCATTAGTTTCTAAAAACTGTTATTACATTGCTTTTGTATGCAATTCTAACTGGCCCCAAAACTCAAACACTATGAAGAGTTTGTGCCTCCCTCTAGTTCCTCTTCACTTTCCTGAGCAGAATATCCAAGAAAGTGGCCTAGGCCTGACCTCTTTCCATCACATCCCTGGTTGCAACCCTCCTCATGTGCTCTCTACCCTTGGCCACCAGGGTCTCCCTCTCAGATTTTGTCCTGTCGCTTGTCCTGTTTCATTCCCTGATAAGTGTGAGCCCTCCTCCACTTTTTCTCTTTCAAGAAAACAAGGATCTTTGGGTCCTTTTCCAGATTTGTTTCCAAACTTCTCTCTGCCAAGTCTCCTTGTCCCTCAGACCAGATATCAGATATGCTGGCACCAAACAATAGGAATAAAAAAAAAAAAAAAAAAAGGAGTATAGGGAGAAAAAAGGAAACAGAACAAGTCCTCACTAGGTCCAATATAACAGAGCCAATATTAGACATTTATAATGGGTAAAAAGGTATACTCAGAGAACAGGAGAATAAAAAACTTATAACTGTATAATTAAAATTATGAACCAAATTAATGAGATAGCCATAAAATGAGTTGGAAAGAAGATACTTTATGAATTCGCCAACACCAGTATCAACTAAGCTGGGATCCTGGGGAACACATGTAACAGTGGCAAACACACTTCTTTCCTGACGCAGAAACCTCCGATTGTCTAATTAACTTGGATGAAGACATTTCTCAGAGCCAGGAAGTGGGAAGGGAAAGGACATAATTGAATCATTAGGATATTGCCCCAGCTGACACAAATATCAGAATCTCAGAGCACTGTGGAGATAGCAAAGTTGGATTTCAGTCCTGATTCTGTCATTGCCAAAGTGTGTGATCTCAGCCAAACCACTTAACCTCATAGAATTCCACTTCCTTCCTGAATTCCTGTCTATAAGTGAAGAATTTAAAATAGACACACAATTCTTAAAAGAGCAGCTTCAACCTATGTTTAAAGGAAACAGTTTCTCAGAAGTCAATGAGGACAATAGATGAAAGCCTGGCTGTTCTCACTCAAGAGAGTCTCAGACCTTCTCCCTGCATGGCCCTCACTGCCACCAACACCAACCCAACACTCCAGGGTTGGAAAAGTCCAGTCGGTGACTACAGGTGCCTTGTGAGTGTAAGGTTCAACTTCATAAAACAGACATTATGCTGTATTTCCTTGTGGGCTTGCATGGACACTGGCACTTAATTAGGAGATCCCAAATATTCCTGGTTTTACATAAAATATTTAGGTCTTCAAATCACCAAAGATAGCTATTAATTTCATTTCAATTAGCAAGTCGTTAAAAAGGAGATGTTAAACTGAGAAGACTCGCACATGATGCTTGAAAATACTCTAAGCTTAAATATACAAATTCTTTCCCATTTGGCTTCAATGTGTAAAACTGGTCCTTCTGAGCCATATGCAATAAGCTATAAAGTTTTTCTGTGTTCTTACCTTAGGGTTTTGATACAGAGATAGATAAAATAGGATTTGGGAACACATGAACATGTACATTTAAGGCCACTGAGAATCAAAGTTTACCAACAGGAGATGAGGGCCAGGGTTGGCAAGATAAGACTATCATTCCACAGTGGTCAAGTGGAGTAACCGGTCAGGGAGAGGGAAGCAATCAATGTCAGATGTAGCCGTACTTCAGTAAAGAGATCAACTACTAGAGAGAACTGAAATATTGACTTTTAGTCCCTGAACTTTCCAAAATCATAAGCACAAAAATAACATACACAACATAGACAATTTTGACAAATCAAAGGAAAAGACAGACAATCTAATATAAAGGTAGGCAAATGATTGCAATGGACACTGCAAAGAGGATTTTCAATGGGACATCAGCATGTGAAAAGATGGCTCAAAACTCATTGGTCATTAAGGAAACACAAAGTAAAACCACAACTACCACACACCCAAACAAATGGCTTTCACAAAATCCTAGGTGTTGACAAGGATATAGAGCTACTGAAATATGCATTTACTGCCTGTTGGGAGTGTAAATTGGTAATCTCTGGAAAACTATTTGGCAGTATGTTCAAAACCTAAATAGGTTAAAAAAGAAGATGGTGGCATAGGAGGGCACTGGGCTCACCATGTCCTGCTGATCACTTGGATTCCACCCACACCTGCCTATATAACCCAGAAAACCACCAGAAGACTAGCAGAACAGACTCTCTGGAGCCAAGCATAGACAAGAGGCCCATGGAAGAGGGTAGGAAGGGCGGGGAGGCATTGTGCGCTACATGGACTGGTGGGAGGGAGCTGGGCGGTGGAGGGGCAGCCCCCCGGCAAGGCAGAGCCCCCAAGTCTGGCTTGCAAATGCGGAGGGGCCAGACGGAATGTGTTCTGACAGCCAGCAGGACTTAACATCTGGAATGTTAAAAGTCAACAGCTCTGCTCGGAGAGTGGGAGGGTGAGAGGACACCGGGAGGGAGAGGTGTTGAGCCCTAGAAGACAGAACTCAGCGCGGCAGAGAACAAAGGTGCTGTCAAGCACCATCTCCCTCTCCCATTCCCCAGCCAAAATCAAAGGGAACCAGTTCCCATCACTGAACTTACTTGCTTGTACCACACAAGCACCCAATGCTGTGCTTCTGTGGATCCATCCCTCCGACGGGATGGCCCACAGGGGCTGCAGGGCCCACAGGGGACCACCTATGGCAAAGCAAGCTAAGCCTGCCCCTCCTGCCCCTACGCACCTTACAGATCCACCCCAGCTAATACACCAGATCCCATCAAAGCAGCACCACAAGCCTGGAAGCGTGCAAGTAGCCTGGACAGGGGCCACACCACTCCACAGTGAGTTGGGCCCTTGGGAGAGGGGAAGATAAGGTACACACCAGTCTGACTGTGGCCCCAGCGGTGGGCTGGGGGCAGACATTGGGTCTCACTGAGGCCCTGCCCACCAACACAAGTTTCTCCACACTGCACAGGGGAAGTGCCCTGCAGTTCCACACCACCCCAGGGGCTACCCAAAATGATGAAACAGAAGAATTCTCCTCAAAAGAAACTCCAGGAAGTAGTGACACTAACAAATTGGTCAAAAATTATATAAGCAATATAACAGAACAAGAATTTAGAATAATAGTCATAAAATTAATCACAGGGCTTGAAAAAGTATAGAGGACAGCAGAGAATCTTTTGCTACAGAGACCAAAGGACTAAGAAATAGTCATGAGGAGCTAAAAAATGCTATAAATGAGGTGCAAAATAAAATGGAGGTGACCACAGCTCAGATTGAAGAGGCAGAGGAGAGAATAGGTGAATTAGAAGATAAAATTATGGAAAAAGAGGAAGCTGAGAAAAGAGAGATAAAAAAAAATCCAGCAGTATGAGGGGAGAATTACAGAATTAAGTGATGCAATCAAACAGAGCAATATCTGTATCATAGGTATTCCAGAAGAAGAAGAAGAGAAAGGGGCATAAAGTGTACTTGAACAAATCATAGCTGAGAACTTCTCTGATCTGGGGAAGGAAACAGGCATTGAAATCCAAGAGGCACAGGGAACTCTCTTCAGACGTAACTTGCATCAATCTTCTGCACGACACATCATAGTGAAACTGGCAAAATACAAGGATAATGAAAATTCTGAAAGCAGCTAGGGGTAAACACACTCTAACATAAAGGGAGACCCATAAGACTAGTGCCAGACCTATATACTGAAACTTGGCAGGACAGAAAGGAATGGCAGGAAATCTTCAATATGATGAACAGAAAAAAATATGCAGCCATGAATCCTTTATCCAGCAAGTCTGTCATTCAGAATAGAAAGAGAAATAAAGGTCTTCCCAAACAAACAAAAACTTCAGGAATTAATCACCATTAAACCAGCCCTACAAGAGATCCTAAGGGGGATTCTGTGAGTGAAATGCTGCAAGGACCACAAAGTACCAGAGACATCACTACAAGCATGAAACCTAAAGACATCACAATGACTCTAAACCCATATCCTTCAATAATAACACTGAATGTAAATGGACTAAATGCTCCAACCAAAAGACATAGGGTATCAGAATAGATTAAAAAAAGCAAGACCCATCTATTTGTTGTCTACAAGAGACTCGTTTTAGACCTGAGGACACCTTCAGATTGGAAGTGAGGGGATGGAGAACTATCTATCATGCTACTGGAAGTCAAAAGAAAACTGGAGTAGCCATACTTATATCAGACAAACTAGACTTCAAATTAAAGGCTGTAACAAGAGATGAAGAAGGGCATTACATAATAATTGCAGGGTCTATTCATCAGGAAGAGCTAGACATATAAATGTCTGTGAGCCAAATACAGAGCCCTCAAATACATAAAACAATCACAAACATAAGCAACCTTATTGATAAAAATGTGGTAATTGCAAGGGACTTTAATACTCCACTTGCAGCAATAGATAAATCATCTAGACACAGGATCAATAAAGAAACAAGGGTCCTGAATGATACATTGGATCGGATGGACTTGACAGGTATATTTAGAACTCTGTATCCCAAAGCATCAGAATATACTTTCTTCTCGAATGCACATGGAACATTCTCCAAGATAGATCACATACTGGGTCACAAAACAGCCCTTCATAAGTATACAAGAATTGAGATCATACCATGCATACTTTCAGACCACAATGCTATGAAACTTGAAATCAACCACAGGAAAAAGTCTGGAAAACCTCCAAAAGCATGGAGGTTAAAAAACACCCTACTAAAGAATGAATGGGTCAACCAGGCAATTAGAGAAGAAATTTAAAAATATATGGAAACAAATGAAAATGAAAACACAACAATCCAAATGCTTTGGGATGCAACAAAGGCCGTCCTCAGAGGAAAATAACATTGCAATCCAGCCTATATCAAGAAACAAGAAAAATCCCAAATACAAAATCTAAGGGCACACCTAAAGGAAATAGAAGCAGAACAGCAAGGACACCCCAAACCAAGCCGAAGAAGAGAAATAATAAAGATCAGAGCAGAAATAAACAATAAAGATTCTAAAAAAAAAAACCTGTAGAGCAGATGAATGAAACCAAGAGTTGGTTTTTTGAAAAAATAAACAAAATTGGTAAACCTCTAGCCAGGCTTCTCAAAAAGAAAAGGGAGAGGACCCGAATAGATAAAATCATGAATGAAAATGGAATTATTACAACCAATCCCTCAGAAATACAAGCAATTATCAGCAAATACTATGAAAAATTATATGCCAACAAACTGAACAACCTGTAAGAAATGGACAAATTCCTAAGCACCCACACACTTCCAAAACTGAAACAGGAAGAAACAGAAAACTTTAACAGACCCATAACCAGCAAAGAAATTGAATCAGTTACCAAAAATCTTCCAACAAATAAGAATCTAGGGCCAGATGGCTTCCCAGGGGAGTTCTACCAGACGTTTAAAGCAGAGATAATACCTATCTTTCTCAAGCTATTCCAAAAAATAGAAAGGGAAGGAAAACTTCCAGACTCATTCTATGAAGCCAGCATTACTTTGATTCCTAAACCAGACAGAGACCCAGTAAAAAAAGAGCACTACAGGTCAATACCCCTGATGAATATGGATGCAAAAATTCTCAACAAGATACTAGCAAATCGAATTCAACAGCATATGAAAAGAATTCTTCGCCATGATCAAGTGGGATTCATTCCTGGGATGCAGGGCTGGTTCAACATTTGCAAATCAGTCAATGTGATACATCACATTAATAAAAGAAAAGATAAGAACCATATGATCCTGTCAATTGATGCAGAAAAAGCATTTGACAAAATTCAGCAACCTTTCTTAACAAAAACCCTCGAGAAAGTCGGGATAGAAGGAACATACTTAAACATCATAAAAGCCATTTATGAAAAGCGCACAGCTAACATCATCCTCAATGGGGAAAAACTGAGAGCTTTCCCCCTGAGATCAGGAACACAACAGGGATGTCCACTCTCACCACTGTTGTTTAATATAGTGTTGGAAGCTCTAGCATCAGCAATCAGACAACAAAAGGAAATCAAAGGCATCAAAATTGGCAAAGATGAAGTCAAGCTTTCACTTTTTGCAGATGACATGATATTATACACAGGAAATCTGATAGACTCCACCAAAAGTCTGCTAGAACTGATACATGAATTCAACAAAGTCACAGGATACAAAATCAATGTACATAAATCAGTTGCATTTTATACACTAAAAATGAAGCAACAGAATGACAAATAAAGAAACTGATCCCATTCACAATTGCACCCAGAATCATAAAATACCTAGGAATAAACCTAACCAAAGATGTAAAAGATCTGTTTGCTGAAAACTATAGAAAGCTTATGAAGGAAATTGAGGAAGATATAAAGAAATGGAAAAACATTCTGTGCTCATGGATTGGAAGAATATTGTTAAAATGCCAATACTACCCAAAGCTATCTACACATTCAATGCAATCCCAATCAAAATTGTACCAGAATTCTTCTTGAAGCTGGAACAAACAATCCTAAAATTTGTATGGAACCACAAAAGACCCCAAATAGCCAATGTAATATTGAAGAAGAAGACCAAAGCAGGAGGCATCACAATCCCAGACTTTAGCCTCTACTCCAAAGCTGTAACCATCAAGATAGCATGGTAATGGCACAAAAACAGATATGGACCAATGGAATAGAATAGAGACTCCAGAATTGGACCCACAAAAGTATGGCCAACTAATCTTTGACAAAGCAGGAAAGAGTATCCAAGGAAAAAAGACAGCCTCTTTAACAAATGGTGCTGGGAGAGCTGGACAGCAACATGCAGAAGGATGAAACTAGACCACTTTCGTACACCATTCACAAATTAAACTCAAAATGGATAAAGGACCTGAATGTGAGACAGGAAACCATCAACCCTAGAGGAGAAAGCAGGAAAAAAACCTCTCTGACCTCAGCCACAGCAATTACGTACTTGACACATACCCAAAGGCAAGGGAATTAAAAGCAAAAATGAACTATTGGGACTTCATGAAGATGAAAACCTTCTGCACTGCAAAGGAAACAATCAACAAAACTAAAAGGCAACCAACAGAATGGGAATGACATATCGGACAAAGGGCTGGTATCCAAAATCTATAAAGAATTCACCAAACTCCATACCCAAAAGACAAATAATCCAGTGCAGAAATGGGCAGAAGACATGAATAGACACTTCTCTAAAGAAGACATCCGGATGGCCAACAGGCACATGAAAAGATGCTCAACGTCGCTCCTCGTCAGGGAAATACAAATCAAAACCACACTCAGATACCACCTCACGCCAGTCAGAGTGGTTAAAATGAACAAATCAGGAGACTATAGATGCTGGCGAGGATGTGGAGAAATGGGATCCCTCTTGCACTATTGGTGGGAATGCAAATCTGTGCAGCTGTTCTGGAAAACAGTGTGGACGTTCCTCAAAAAATTAAAAATAGATCTACCTCATGACCCAGCATTAGCGCTGCTAGGAATTTACCCAAGGGATACAGGAGTGATGATGCATAGGGGCACTTGTACCCCAATGTTTACAGCAGCACTTTCAACAATAGCCAAATTATCCAAAGAGCCTAAATGTCCATCAACTGATTAATGGATAAAGAAATTTTGCTTTATACACACAATGGAATACTATGTGGCAATGAGAAAGAATGAAATATGGCCTTCTGTAGCAATGTGGATGGAACTGGAGAGTGTTATGCTAAGTGAAATAAGTCATACAGAGAAAGACAGATACCATATGTTTTCACTCTTTTGTGGATGCTGAAAAACTTAACAGAAGGCCAGGGGGAGGGGAAGGAAAAAAAAGTTAGAGACAGAGGGAACCAAAACATAACAGACTCTTAAACACTGAGAACAAACTGAGGGTTGATGGGGGGGTGGGAGGGAGGGGAGGGTGGGTGATGGGCATTGAGGAGGGCACCTGTTGGGATGAGCTCTGGGTGTTGTATAGAAACCAATTTGACAATAAATTTCATATTAAGAAAAAAAAAAGCTAAATATATGCCTAACTATGGCCCAGCCTCCCACTCCCAACAGAAACACTTTACAATGTATACTAAAAGACACATATAAGAATGATCACTGAGCTCAGCACTATTCTGTAACAGGAAAAACTAGAAGCAACTCCAGTGTCCACTGACAGTAGAATAGATAAATCGCAGCATATTCATACAATTCAATGTGTCACAGCAGTGAGGATGACCTGCTATACACACAGACATAACTGACTCTCTCTCTCTCTCTCTCTCTTTCTCTCTCTCTCCCTCTCTCTTTCTATCACACACACACACACACAATCCTGAGATAATGCATGGAGAAGACAGAATGTATACCTCCATTAATGTCAAGTTCACAAAAGGCAAAATATTAATG
The DNA here is from genome assembly GCF_046562875.1 of Panthera onca. Taxonomy (NCBI): domain Eukaryota; kingdom Metazoa; phylum Chordata; class Mammalia; order Carnivora; family Felidae; genus Panthera; species Panthera onca. The sequence continues at coordinate 127,377,179 of NC_138342.1, forward strand.
GTAATAGAAAACAGGGTAATGGTGACCTTTTGGAGAAAGGGTGTAGTGTCTGATGGGGCACAAGGAAAGCCTATAGGGTGCTGGTAATGTTTATTTATCAGATGGTGGTTACACAGGCATGTTTACTTTGTGAATATTCCTCAAGCTGTATACTTAGGAATGGTGCACTTTTCTGATAGTATGTTATACATAAATTTAAATTTAACAATAAATTTTAAGTTTTAATTATTAGTTTTTCAAAGCAACCTATTAATCCTCTGAAAACACTACTTTCATCATTGTAGATAGTTTTGTTTCTACTCTTCTTACTCCTTCTCAAAAGAAAAAATGAAGCTAAGAACTTTGCTAAAGGCCAACAATATCTACACTAGAATGTAAGCCCCACTAGGGAAGGAACTAGTTTTTTTTTTATTTCTTTTGTGTCTTCCATAAGACTGATCACATGGCTAACCAAGCAATAAGGACCTCGTAAAAAATGTATTTGAATTCCTACAAGAAGTCCTCTAACATTATAATCTTAGTTTTCACAGAGTTCCTAATATTTATTTAGAAATCTCAGTACTACTAATTTTTCCATGTAATGTGTCATGATTTTTTGCAGTATGGCTAATGGACTTTTTTTAATGGAGCCAATGGTCTCTAGTGGGTGACACTGACATTAATAAATGACCAGCAAACGAATACATACTTCTAACCGATGATGTGTATGTACACAGGAAAAGTTCAGAGTGCTGGGACCAAATGTAGCAGGAGGCCGGGTAAAGTCCCACAGGGTGGCCATTACAAAAGATTTTCTCAAAAAAGTGGCATCTGTGAAGTGATGGCTGAAGTGTGTTTCCTAGTTTCCTAGGCAAGAGGGTAGGGGAGGAAGTGCATTCATACATTATCTTGTTTACTCCTTCCAGCAGCTGGAGGAAGTAGTTAGGATTTCATTTCACTGCCTGGAGAAACTGAGGTTCAGTGAAATTCAAACAACTTTTCCAAGTTCCCACAGCTAGCATGGGGATTAAGGAGTGCACTTGTGGTGATGAGCACCAGGTGATGTATGGGATTGTTTAATTTTATGCACCTAGTTCCCTTGATAGGAAGACCATAATTATCCAAATGAGGAAAGGAGCTAATTACTTTGGCCCAAATTGAGTAGTAATCACACACACACACACACACACACACACACACACACACACACACACACACGCACACACACTGGTTTCAGAAAAGCCAACACTATTCCACGTTTTTCTCATCTAAAACTCCCAGTCTTTGAATTTAACCTTAAGATACTGACAGAAAGGGGCCGGGGAGCAGGTAATAAGATTTTTCTTGAATGAAATGTTAAAAATATTTGAAGTTATATCTTGTAAATTTGAATTTGGTGAAATTTTAGTTAGAAACATATCAGATACAATTCATGCGTCCAGGAACAACAAAAAAAGGTCACAGTACTTTACTTCTTAAGCACTCTATTATATCAGAAATGCTTTCCATATATCTTAGGAAGATTCACATCTCAATACATGCAGTTATGCCTTCAACAAGAATTGTGGCATGTTGGGACTCTGTTTCTCATGATTTTTCACAGATGAAAACTGTGCTGTTATAAAAGTACATTCTCTCAGCTATTAATCACACATGCCTTAAATAGAAGACATTAACATTTTATAAATAACAATAAAGAATGAAAGCCAGATTTTAAAGCAGCTCCTGCTTAGATGTTTAGGACATTATGTAAACAGCTAGAGACAACAATGAAAACACTATAAAGTTAATTACCACAAATTAAATAAAATAAATTAAAGACCAGAACTGTCAAACTGTTTCAATGGAATTTGGCTGTGCTCAGATAGTCGCGTTGATGTTAAAGAGCTAGATCTAGAAATATGAACAAAATCATGAAATACTATAAATCCTGATATCTATTTTCAGATTTCTTCTTTCCCCATTACCTTATAACTTGATGGGCTATGAAACAGTTTTGGAGTTTATTTTAAATTTGGAAACAATCTTAGGAGTCGCCTTCTTGTTAGTCCTCATTTTATGGGTGAGAATACAGCTGTATGGGGATGTGAGTGATTTGTCCAACTTACCACTAGGTTTGTGGACACCCTGGAACCAGAATTCAGGTCTCCTGACTCCTGCTAAAGCACAATTTTCCCTAACAAAATTCCTTCCAGGAAATAGTACACCCCGTTCATGAATTCTTTCATGCCTTTACTTTCTATCTCCTCTGTGAATCAGTCCTTTTATCCCTACTTTGTTCTAATACAGAAAATATAACATGGTGGTGAAGAGCAAAGACGGTAGTCTCAAGAGGACCTGGGTTCAAGCCGAGGGCTTTGCACCTTCCTGGTCATTGTCCTTAGACATGGGCGGGGGGGGGGACCAATTCATCCGTTTGCCTAGGACTTTCCTGTTTTAAAACTGAAGGTCCTGAGTCTTGGCAGCCACCTCAGTCCCATATAAATTAGGTTAGCTATTTACTTAACTCTATAAGCTTGAGCTCTTTTATCTGTAAAATATGGATCATCGTCATTCTTATGCCTCATAGTGCTGCTAGGAGATCAAATGAATGAATAACTGTATGAAAATATTCAGCATAGCTCCTAAGCCTGGCTCATCTAAGCCCTCATTTCCATATGGATCCTTTCCTCTTCCACCTCTCCATGTTAGAGATGTAGATTTGAAAGTCTGTAAGACTCAAGTGATACGTAAAGCCAAGAGAGAGAAAAGAGTTTCCTGAAAAACAGGACAAGCAGCTGACTTGTGGAGGGTGGGAATAGCACAGAAAGAAAGAGAGTGCCTTGAGGCACTTGGTCAGCATAATCAGACAAGAAATGAAAGAATTTCAGGGCAATGGCATGCTTGGAAAAACTTAGTAACAAATTCTACTCTTGAGTCTATAAACACATGCAGATTCCATAAAGGATTTCTTTTTTTATTTTTTTAAATATTTATTTATTTTTGAGAGACAGAGTATGAGCAGGGGAGGGGTAAGGAGAGAGAGGGAGACAGAGAATCTGAAGCAGGCTCCAGGCTCTGAGCTGCCAGCACAGAGCCCAACACAGAGCTTGAACTCACAAGCCATGAGATCATGACCTGAGCTGAAGTCGTAAGCTTAACCAACTGAGCCACCCAGGTGTCCCTCCAAAAAGGATTTTTTAAAAGTAAGTAAAAAGAGGAAGTGAGAGTGAGGGGTAAATAGGTATAAACTTTAGAAACATGAAGAATCATCAAAAGAGACAAAAACACCTATAATTACCACATCACTGATATAGACAGTACCATATCTAGCATTTATATCTTTCTAGAAAAAAAAATATCGAAGTGGAATAACATATTGAACAACAAATATCAAAACACCTATCTTTTTCTCACCAATATCTGGCTGAAGTCTTTTTCCCCAGGAGTGAGACAGGCCTGAATCAGGTAGAAATCTTTAGTAATCAGGAGTAGAAAACAAATGCAGAGTGGTGATAGCAAAGAAACTGTGAATGCTGTTCTAGTTCCTAGACACAGGCAGAGGCTACTTGGAATTCAGTCGCAGTGGGAAACCCAGAACTCAGCCCAATTCCCACATCAGGTGCAGGATCAGGACCAGGCCCTGCTGAAAAACCACCAGATGAGAGGAGGCAGAAAATACAACTTCCAAACCATTCTTGGAGCAAGGACTTATCAAAAGCTCTATACTGGGGAGGCAGAAGATATACACATGTCCCACCACCCAGACCAGCCATACCAGCCACTGGCTCAGAGACAGAACTTGAAATATCATCAGTATCACAAGGGCAGGAGCTCCTAGGAACCAACCTAAGACCTGGTTCTGGAATGGAAAACACTGTGTCAACTACAGTACTATGAATCAGAATGCAGTGAGTATAAATAAAACATAAAAATATGATACAACTTCTACTCTACGTAAGCCTGAAAATTATTATAAAATCATTTCAAAATTACAAAACACATGCCCAAAACAAACACTAAGAAAGATACAGTCAATAAAATCAACTACTCTGTAGTAATTCACTCCATCGGAAATGAAAATGATAAAAGAATTTAAAATAAGTAGGTTAAGAATCCACCAAGAGACAGAGGAGGAAATAATATTCCTAAAAATATATATATGACAATATGAAACAAAGAAGCCAGAAATAAAGACATAAAAAAAATCAGAGCTTTCAGGATAAAAATATATCCCTCTTTTAGGGGCACCTGAGTGGCTCAGTCGGTTGAGTATCTGACTTTGGCTCAGGTCACAATCTCACGGTTCATGAGTTCAAGCCCCACCTCAGAGTCTCTGCTGTCAGCATGGAGCCTGCTTTGGATCCTCTGCCCCTCGTGGTCTCTGCACCTCCCCTGTTCACATGCATGTGTTCTCTCTTGCTCTCTCTCTCTCAAAAATAAACATTGAAAAATATATTCTTTGAAAAAATTTTATAAACTCAGTATACAGAATAAAATCTAGACTAGATATGGTATAAGAAAAAATACTGAGGAATTTCCCAGAAGATAACAAAGATATAGATAAAAAGATTAAATAACAATTAAAATTTATAAAACATAGACTAAAAGATCCCAAAATGTGTATAAAAGAAGTTCCAGAAAGGAAAAAAAGAAGAAGAAGAAAAAGAAAAAGAAATGGAAAAAAGCAATGTTTGAAGAGCCAGTATTGAAAAATGACATGAATCTTGAGATTCAAAGTACACTCTGAATGCCAGGCAAGAAGAATAAAAATAAATCTATATCCAGATACTTCTTAGCATCAGGAATGAAGAGGAAAGAATCATCTGTGCTCACTGTCTCTGATTTCTGTCTTCCCATTCTTTTTTGAACCTACTCTCATCAGGCTTTTGCCCTCACTACTCCATCTAAACTGCTTCTAATGGACTCTGTGATGTGCCAACCACAGCCTCTAGAAGAACTTACTGCCCAGCTGCTAGAAATGCACCAGGAGACAGTTCTGACCCTTCCTGAGACTGCACTGGCTAAGGGAGTCACTTTGTCCAAAATCAGGGTCCTTTCCAGGACAGCCCACTTCCAATGACTAGTCAACATGGTGTTTATGCAGGTCCAGATACCTCACTCTGTCTCAACAGCAGAGCTCCTCATGGGATTTGCTGCAACCTTCATTAGACTGGGCATCACAGCCCAACTTCCTGCCTTCTTCCCTCCCTTCCACAGATGGCAATTATGAAAGTAATTCTTAGCAAACCTCTTACTCATCTCCATCTCAGAGTCTTACTCATCTCCATCTCCTCACAACCTGCCATTCCTTCTATCAGGGTCACTGATGACCTTCATGCTATTAAACCCAACTGCCAATTCTTAGCCTTTATCTTGGTTCACCTATCAACTGTATTTTACATATTTCATCACTGACTCATTCTTGAAATGTTTTCTGCATTTGGCTCCTAGGAACCCCCACTGTCCTAGACCTTCTCTTACTTTTTTTTTTTTTTTACCTCTTCAGTATTTTTGCTGGTTCCTCCTCATCTCACTGACCTCAAAATATCAAAATGTCCCTAGACGCAGACCTGGAATCTCTTTTCTTTTCCACTACATATATTTATTTTGTTATGTCATCCAGCCTCATGGCTTCAAATACTATCTCTATGTTTATGATTGGCAAACATGTATTTTCAGCCCGGTCCTCTCTCCTTGGCTAGTTCACATTCCCATTTGAGCGTCATAAAGGCATCTCAAATTTTTCATATTGAAAGTGAGTTCTAATCTTCCTCTGATAATTTTCCCAACATCAGCAAATGACATCTCCATTCTTCTTGGTACTAAGGCATCCCTGACTCCTTTTGTTTTTTGTACATCCCACATCCTATCCATTGGCTAATCCTAAACCAGCAATACTTTCAAAATAGATTCAGATTCTGATAGCTAAGCACTACCTTCGCTATTAACACTCTAGTCCAAACCATTACTATCTCCCACCTAGATTATTAAAGTATCTCTAACTGGCCCCACTCTGCTCCCTGCCTCTATCCTATAATCTATTCTCAACTCAGCAACCAGAGCTATCCCACTAAGTCAGATCATGCCCTCCATTCAAAACCCACTGGTGGCTCACACAGCCCTACATTATCGGTTACCTCACTAACCTAATTTATTACCCCAACCCCTTGTTCACACTCCTGGAACTACACTGCTTTCCTGGTTGCCCTAGCCAGACAAGGCTTGCGTCTGACCTCAAGACATTTACATTTGCTATTTGCTATGTCTGAAATGTTCTTCCTGCAGATCTCCACAAGGTACCAAACCCTCACTTCTTGCAGGTGTGTACTCAAATGTACCCTCTGAGCAAGGACTTCACCAGCCACCTATATACAATTGTGATCCCACCTCCCACAGCCCTCCCTAGCTCCCTCCTTGACTTACTTTCCTCCTTAGCACTAATACTATTTAGCATACCATGTGTTTTACTTGTGGCAGGGCAGAAACTGTTAGCTGGCCCCCAAATGTGTTTTCTCTTCTTTCCTTCAGCCCACAGCTGAACTACTTTTCCCAGGCACCCTTGAAGTTAAATGTGAACAAGTGACTTCATCCTAGCCATGAGAATATGGGCCAAAGTGGTAAGTGCCATCTCCCAGGCTAGCCCTTAGAAACCTCCCATGCTGGGGTGCCTGGGTAGCTCAGTCAGCTAAGCAGCCAACTCTCGGTTTCGGCTCAGGTCACGATCTCACAGTTTGTGAGTTCAAGCCCCACATGAGGCTCTGCACTGACAGTGTGGAGCCTACTTAGGATTCTCTCTCCCTCTCTCTCTGCCCCTCTCTCCCTCTCTCTCTCTAAATAAATAAACTTAGAAAAAAAAAAAACCTCCCATGCTAGGGCGCCTGGATGGCTCAGTCAGTAAGCATCCAACTCTTGGTTTCAGCTCAGGTCACAATCTCACAGTTCGTGAGTTTGAGCCCCTCACCAGGCTCTGCACTGACAGTGCAGAGCATGCTTCGGATCCTCTCTCTCTCCCTCTCTCTCTCTGCCCCTCCCACTTTATCTCTCTTTCTCTCAACATAAATAATAAACTTTAGGGGGAAAAAAAAAACTCCCATGTAATCCTCCACAATCTTTTCCCTCTCTGGCTGCTAGACTGTTGGTGACCCCAGCACAGCATCAGAACTAAATCTTAAAGATGACACGGTCACAAAGTAGAAGAAGCCTGTATCTTGAGAACTCCCTAACTAGGAGCATCCATAACAGACAGTGTTAAATATAAAAAATAAAATCTCAAAATATTAAGCCAATGATAATCAGGTGTTTAATTTATTATAATGGCTAGCTTTATCTTAGCTAATACATTCACTTGTTAGACTGTAAGATCTTTGAGTGCAGGGAATTTTTACTGCTTTGTACACTGATGAATACCCAGTGCCTAGAGCACTAACTGTCATCAATCAATAAATATTTGAAGAATAATGAAAAAGTGAATTTAAAAGAACATAAATTCCACATAGAGAAAAGATAGGCCATATAGAAAAGAATGACAGCTTAGGCAAAAGCTCTAATCAGCAATGACAGTTGACAGAAGATAATATCTTAGAATATTAAAGGAATGTAACAATAAACATAAAATTCAAAGTCAATATAAACTATCATATAAAAGTGAGAAGAAAATAAGGACTTTTAGAAGTATTAAGTCTAAGAAATCTTCACATACATACACGTACACACACAGATCCCCCTAAAATGAGGGGACATACTTTAGTTAACAGACATACTTCAGTTAAGAAGAAAGTGAGTCTGGGGGCACCTGGGTGGCTCAGTTGGTTAAGCGTCCAACTTCAGCTCAGGTCATGATCTCGCGGTTTGTGAGTTCGAGCCCCGGCTCGGGCTCTGTGCTGACAGCTCAGAGCCTGGAGCCTGTTTTGGATTCTGTGTCTCCCTCTCTCTCTGCCCCTCCCCTGCTCATGCTCTGTGTCTCTCTGTCTCTCAATAATAAATAAACGTTGAAGAAGAAGAAGAAGAAGAAGAAGAAGAAGAAGAAGAAGAAGAAGAAAGTGAATCTGAAAGGAATGAATGGAATGCAATAAAAAATATATAAGCACAGAAATATGATAATGTTTGTAAATATAAATAACTATTACCTACAAAATATTATGAGTAGTTAATATGGGTTTTTTCCCATGGGAAACTAATTATTTTAGTGTGATTTATTTATTTATTTATTCATTTATTCATTTATTTATTTATTTATTTTGAGAGAGAGCATGAGTGGGGAAGAGAAGAGAGAGAGGAGGACAGAGAATCTGAAGCTGGCTCTGTGCTAAGAGGCTGACAGCAGTGAGCCTGATGTGGGGCTCCAACTCACAAACTGTGAGATCACAATTTGAGCCAAAGTCAGATGCTCAACCAACTGAGTCACCCAGGCACCCCAATGTGAAACTAAAAATTTTAATATAATAACCAGGAAGGGGGCAGGGAAGACCCAGAAGGGAGCAGTTTTCAGTGGATTAAAAGTTCAGGGCTCTTGTCTTGCTTAAGAGGAGAATAAATATACTGACTAGTTTTTTAAGAAAAAATTAGAGGCATATATTTCCAATAACATATTAAGGATGACTTCTACTAGAACACCAATATAACATATAGCTCTGAAACTATCAGAGGAATAATATATAATTACTGAAAACTCTATCAAGCCAAAAGAAGGCAGTAGAATGAAAAAAAAAAGGCAAAGAAAAAAGTTCAAATGGGAACCTAAAATAAGATAGTAAGATAAATATAAATTATTAATATTTATAAGTGCCATAAATATAAGTAGATTACACCCATCTTTGAATAGACAAAGATTATAGAATATAAAAAAATTTAACTAAAGGGTTTGTTTTAAAAGGTAGACTTAAAACCAAAGAACACAGAAAGATTGGAAATTCATGAAAAATATTTACCTACATATAATAACCAAAAAAAGCGATTATAACACTATTACTACATTAGATCAGACATTAGTCCAAAACAGACATTAGAACAAAATTATTAATAGGAATGAAGAGGTACACTAAATCATGGTTAAGGAAACAATGCTTCAAGAAGTAGGACGATCATGAATTTGTACATACCTAACAAAATAGGTCCAAACTTTTCAGTAATAGAATTACAAGGAAAAAATGTTAAAATAATTAGAGAGGGATATTTTAACACACCACTATTATAAACATGGATCAAGTATATACAGAATGATAAGGATATAGATTTAACATTAGATGCTTGATGTAATATATGTTTTTAGAATCCTGCACAAATAAAAAATATACATTCTTTTCAAACACATATAAGGCATTTAAAACTTTTTTCCATACACTAAGTCACATGTAATGTCCCAATAAATGTTAAATATTTGAATAATACAATTGTTACAAATCAACAGTAAAGACAGTTTTTTTTAAGTGTACTCCTGAATAACTAATTGATTAAAGAGGACATCAAAAAGAGAATTATGAAATATTTAGAACAGGAAGTAAATGGAAAAACCACAAGTTAAACTTGTGGAGGAATGCAGGCAAAGTAGAATCAAGAAGTAAATGTATTGCCTTAAATGTATTTATTAAATGAAACAAGTATTTAAAATAGCAATGCAGGGGCGCCTGGGTGGCTCAGTCAGTTAATCATCCGACCTCAGCTCAGGTCATGATCTCGCGGTTTGTGAGTTTGAGCTCCACATTGGGCTCTGTGTGGGCAGCTAGGAACCTGGAGCCTGCTTCAAATTCTGTGTCTCCCTCTCTCTCTGCCCCACCCCCACTCACATTCTGTCCCTCTCTCAAAAATAAATAAACATTCAAGAAAAATTTTTTAAATAAAAAAATAAAATAGATATTCAACTTTAACACACATAAAGCAAAATTTATTAAATTCAAAGAAAGTAGAAGAAACTAATAAAGAGCAAAAATAAGTATAATAGAAAACCACCACACAAAATGAAACAGTAGAGATTATCACCAAAATCAAAAACAAGTCCTTTGTAAATACTGACAATATCTACAAGCCTCTAGGTACCACAAAAAGAAAGATGGGGGCGGGGGAGAAGAAGAGGAGGAGGAGGAGGAAACAGCGTGGGGAGGGAGGGAGGAAGGAAGGTGGGGGAGAAAGGGGGGAAGAAAGAAAGAAGACAGGGAGAGGGTGGGAAGAAAGGACAGATGGACAAATAAGCAATATTAGGAACAAAAGGAAAGGCTGAAGAGGATGGGGAGGGTAATCTAGATTTGTTAGAGTACTGGAGGAACCAAACAGGCCCAGGTAAGGCAGAAAAGTGAAGAAGACTCAAAACACCCAGGAGCAGCATGAAGGCACTGAATTCTACATGGGAGAAGAAATCACATAAAATAAGGAAAAAAAAAAAAACACAGAAAAGAGCATGAAACGCACTAAAGGAAGAAGCAAGTGTAGAGCAGCATAAGGTAACCATATGCTAGCTCTTCAAGTATTTTCCTTTCTAAGTAGAAAACTAGCATTACATAAAATAAAATCCATTTAGAAAATGACTTTATTAAGAACTATTTATACAAAATTATAATAATATAGCAGAAGGCTGAGAGTGAACTTAATTGTTCTTTTATACATCTGTGTAGCGCATTAACAGAAACCAAGGTATTCATTAAGAAAGGAAGAACTGGGAGCTGGGGCTCCTCAGTGGCTCTGCTGGTTAAGCACATGACTCTTAATCTCAGCTCAGGTCATGATCTCACGGTTCATGAAATCTAGCCCTGTACAGAGCCCTGCATGCTGCCCTGTCAGGCTCTGCGCTGACAGCATGGGGCTTACTTAGGATTCTCTCACTTCCTCTGTCTCTCTCTCTCTCTCTCTGCCCCTCAAAAAAAAAAAAAAAAAAAAAAAAAAGAACAGCTGATGTTCATCCAAAGAAAAATCCCACATCCAACTACCCACTAAGGGTCTGGTTCCTGATTTCATGTGTAACAAAACACCTTTTAGGTATGAAACACTGATCATTTTGTTTCATTTTTATTAAATAAAAATAATAAAACCACCAATGAACTCTGTGTTGTATTTGTATATTTTACTTACATGTATGTATGAATTTATATTTTATATTCCTGAGATATTATTCAAAACAGTAGGTTAGGTAAAACTGTGAAGTCAATCTAAAATATAAAAATCCATATTTGCCTATATATTCTTGAGAAATGTTCTTCCCCCTTGTAGATATCTTTTCTCTGCACAGTGCTCTTGACCTATACCCAAAGTCTTTTATATTTTAATAGGGGAAAATACATCAAGAAATTGATCACTTGCCTTTAAGGAATTTGTATAAGAAAATATCAGATATTAGCAGACAGAGAATTTTTCTAAGTCTTGTAAAACAAGCTTTCCTAGTAGCCCTAAAATCACAAAATACAGAACTGTTACTGTCAATTCCATGGACCCATGCCTATGTCAATTCCAATGCCTATGATATATAGGCCAGGATGTGAAAATGAGTAAGTGTTTAGAGCCAACAGACACATAGACCAATGGAATAGAATAGAAACTCCAGAACTAGACCCACAAACGTATGGCCAACTAATCTTTGACAAAGCAGGAAAGAATATCCAATGGAAAAAAGTCTCTTTAACAAATGGTGCTGGGAGAACTGAACAGCAACATGCAGAAGATTGAAACTAGACCACTTTCTCACACCATTCACAAAAATAAACTCAAAATGGATAAAGGATCTGAATGTGAGACAGGAAACCATCAAAACCCTAGAGGAGAAAGCAGGAAAAGACCTCTCTGACCTCAGCCGTAGCAATCACTTACTCGACACATCCCCAAAGGCAAGGGAATTAAAAGCAAAAATGAATTACTGGGACCTTATGAAGATAAAAAGCTTCTGCACAGCAAAGGAAACAACCAACAAAACTAAAAGGCAACCAACAGAATGGGAAAAGATATTTGCAAATGACATATCAGACAAAGGACTAGTATCCAAAATCTATAAAGAGCTCACCAAACTCCACACCCGGAAAACAAATAACCCAGTGAAGAAATGGGCAGAAAACATGAACAGACACTTCTCTAAAGAAGACATCCGGATGGCCAACAGGCACATGAAAAGATGCTCAACGTCGCTCCTCATCAGGGAAATACAAATCAAAACCACACTCAGATATCACCTCACGCCAGTCAGAGTGGCCAAAATGAACAAATCAGACTATAGATGCTGGAGAGGATGTGGAGAAATGGGAACCCTCTTGCACCATTGGTGGGAATGCAAATTGGTGCAGCCACTCTGGAAAACAGTGTGGAGGTTCCTCAGAAAATTAAAAATAGACCTACCCTATGACCCAGCAATAGCACTGCTAGGAATTTACCCAAGGGATACAGGAGTACTGATGCATAGGGGCACTTGTACCCCAATGTTTATAGCAGCACTCTCAACAATAGCCAAATTATGGAAAGAGCCTAAATGTCCATCAACTGATGAATGGATAAAGAAATTGTGGTTTAAATACACAATGGAGAAATGAGAAAGAATGAAATATGGCCCTTTGTAGCAACATGGATGGAACTGGAGAGTGTGATGCTAAGTGAAATAAACCATACAGAGAAAGACAGATACCATATGGTTTCACTCTTATGTGGATCCTGAGAAACTTAACAGAAACCCATGGGGGAGGGGAAGGAAAAAAAAAAAAAAACAAGAGGTTAGAGTGGAAGAGAGCCAAAGCATAAGAAACTCTTAAAAACTGAGAACAAACTGAGGGTTGATGGGGGGTGGGAGGGAGGGGAGGGTGGGTGATGGGTATTGAGGAGGGCACCTTTTGGGATGAGCACTGGGTGTTGTATGGAAACCAATTTGACAATAAACTTCATATATAGAAAAAAAAGAGTGTTTAGAGCCAAATAATACACTAATTCAGCTCTTCCTTCACACATGGCCTTATTACTCAACATTGGAAAAAAATCCTAACAATCTCTCTTAATCATGGATCTACAGTTAGTTCTGTCCCACCCTTTATCCACAGGGGACACTTCTAAGACTCCCAATGGATGACTAAACAGTGGATACTACCAAACCCTGTAATACTCTGTTTTTTCCTATACCTACGTATCTATGATAAAGCTTAATTACAAATTAGGCACATTAAAAGATTAAACAACAATAATAAAATAGAACAATTATGGCAATATACTGTAGTGAAACTTAGGTGAATATAATCTCTCAAAATATCTTATCATACTGGACTCACCTTCTTCTTATGATGATGTGAGAAAATAAAATGCCTACATGATGAGAGGAAGTGAAGTGAATGATGTAGACATTGAGATGGAGCATTAAGTTACTATTAACCTTGTAGCAATAAGTCAGAAGGAAAATCATCTGCTCCCAGAACATGGTTGATTGACAAACAGTAACTGAAACCACAGAAAACAAACCCAGGATAAAAGGGACTACCATATTCACACTCCTCTTTTGCTCAAGATGTCAATGTTTATAAATAATATGGTAATAAAGAACCCAAAGAGGTAAGTCCAACTCCCAAGTCTCAATGCTCTCACTTAGGCATGGCACACAAGATCCCATTTCTGATTCCCACCACAAGCACCCTGCGCATTCCTCCCTTGCTCAGTTTCATTCATTCTGTTTTTGCCACCTAGGTATCAACTTTGCTACATCCCAAAAAGCAAACAATCCTGATTTTCCTTAGAGGAACATATCAAACGCCTCCTCCTCCACAAGTTTGCTCTTATTCTCCACATTGGAAGTCTTCCTTCTGTCCTAAGAACCCCACAGCCCTTCCAGTATCCCTCATTTATGACACTTGTTCTTTTAAATCTTGTATTGTGGTTATTTGTGTGCAGATGTTATTTCCCCCATTACACTACAAAAGTCTCAAGGATAATATTTCTGTCTGAATTATCATAATATCCATCAGTTCCTAGGAAAGTTCTCTAAATAAAGTAAATTGATTGTAGCAATTAATTATGGTAATTTTATTAGTAGTACAAAAAGCCAGTTCCCCAGAAATATATGTACCAAAACTAGGTTTAGCTGCTGACTTCTTATATGACATCACCCATTTTCTGGGACCTCAATTTCCCAAACATATAGCATTAAATAATAATGGAAAAAAAAGTTTTTAACTTATAAAATTTATGAAAAAAGTTACCCACTATATAAAGTGAAAAATCAAGTACCTTAGAATTAAAGTGGATGTTATTATAAGTATTCCCAAAAGAAGAAGTCTGACAGCTTACAGTAAGAAACTAAGGAATTGATCTCCATTAATAAGACTTAATCATCATGTAGGACAATATATACAGGGAAAGAGGTAACACAAGAAAGGGAAAGACACAAGAGCAAGACCTCACAATTTTTTTTAATTGATAATAAAAGGTATAAGTTCCCAAAATCAACTTTATGATTAAAGGATAAAATATCTAGGCATGGTTCTTCAGGAAAAAACAGTAACAAAAAAGAAGAGACAGGATAATAGATGTCGAATTTAAGGAGGACAGATAAAATTAATCAGTCTAGTCAAATAAGAAGTAATTCCAATGGCATTTTTCACAGAAATAGAATAAAAAGCCCTAAAATTTGTTTGAAAACACAAAAGATCCCATATACCCAAAGCAATCTTGAAAAAGAAGAACAAAGTCTGAAACATCATGCTTCCTGATTTCAAACTATACTACAAAGCTACAGCAATCAAAATAGTATGGTATTGGCATAAAAGCAGACACATAGATCAATAGAACAGAATAGAGAGTTCAGAAATAAACCCACATATATAAGGCCAATAAATTTACAACAAAGGAAGCAAGAATATACAATGGGGAAAGGACAGTCTCTTCCATAAATGGTGCTGGGAAAACTGGACAACTACACACAGAAGAATGAAATTGGACCACCACCTTACATCCAACAGAAAAATTAATTCAAAATAGATCAAAAACTTGAATGTAAGACCTGAAACCCTAATACATCCAGAAGAAAACATAGGCAATACTTCTTTGACATTGGTCTTGGCTATGATTTTTTAGATTTGACACCAAAAGCACAGGCAACAGAAGCAAAACTCAACAAGTGAGACTACATCAAACTAAAAAGCTTCTGTACAGCAAAGGAAACCATCAAGGAAATGAAAAGACTACTGATTGGGATAAAATATTTGCAAATAATATATCTAACAAGGGGTTATACCCAAAGTATATTAAAAATGCAAAAACCTCAACAGCAAAAACAAAAACAACAAAACAAAACAAAAACAAAAACAAAAAAATCTTGATTTAAAAATGGGCAGAGGATCTGAAAAGACATTTTTCCAAAGACATACAGATGGACAACAGGTACATGAAAAGGTACTCAACCTCACCAATCATCAGGAAAATGCAAATCAAAACCATCATGAGGTATCACCTCATACCTGTGTGAATGGCTATTATCAAAAAGACAAGAAATAGAAAGTGTTAGAGAGGATGTGGAGAAAAAGGAACCCTTGTGCAATGTTGGTGGGAATGTAAATTAGTGCGGCCACTGTGGAAAACAGTATTGAGGTTCCTCAAAAACTTAAAAATAGCATTACCATGTGATCCAGCTCTTCCACTTTTGGGTATTAACCCAAAGAAAACTAAAACACTAACTCAAAAAGATATATACATCCCTATGTTCACTGCAGCATTATTTACAATAGCCAAGACATGGAAGCAACCTAAGTGTCCATTGATAGATCAACAGATAAAGAAAATGTGGTGTATATATAATACAATGGAATATTATTCAGCAATAAAAAAGGAAATTTTGCCATTAGCAACAACATAGATTAAAGGCATTATGCTAAATGAAAAGAGCCAGACAGAAAAAGACAAATACCATATGATCTCACTTACATGTGGGAATCTAAAACAAACAAAACTAGGGGCACCTGGGTGGTTCAGTCGGTTAAGCATCTGACTTTGGCTCAGGTCATGATCTCACGGTTCGTTGAGTTCAAGCCCCACGTTGGGCTCTGTGCTGACAGCTGAGGGCCTGGAGCCTGCTTGGGATTCTGTGTCTCCCTCTGTCTCTGCCCCTCCCCCCACTTGCATTCTATCTCTCTCTCTCAAAAATAAATAAACATTTAAATTAAAAATAAATAAATAAAACAAACAAAACTGAACTGACCGATACAGAGAACAGACTGGTGGTTGTTAGAGGCAGGGGGCGGGGTGAGGGGAGTGGTGTAAAATGGGTGAAGAGAGTCAAAAGGTACAAACTTCCAGTTACCAAATAAACAAGACATGGGGACATACATGTACAGCATGGTGACTGTAGTTAATAACACTGTATTGTATTTTCACTAGTTGTTAAAAAAGTAGATCTTAAAAGTTCTCATTACAAGTAAAAAAAAATTGTATGCATGGTGATGGATGTTTATTAACTGTGGTCATTTTGCAATATATACAAATATTGGATCATGTTATACACCTGAAACTAACATAACGTTATATGTCAATTATATCTCAATTTTTAAAAAGTAATAAGGTAGGGCACCTGGGTGGTCATCTGACTTTTGATTTCGGCTCAGGTCATGATCCCAGAGTTGTGGGATCAAGCCCCACATCAGGCTCCACACTGAGCATGGAGCCTGCTTAAGACTCTCTCTCTCTCTCTCTCTCTCTCTCTCTCTCTCTCTCCCTTGACCCTCCCCCCCAACTCACGCTCTCTCTCTCTCAAATTAAAATTTAAAAAAGGAGTAGTAAGGAGTAGTATCCTACACTATGATAATTTTAAGTAAAATATTAAGAAAAACTATATGGTGATTTTTAAAAATTGTATATAATTTTATACACAATTGCTTACCCAACATAACAGGAAATGTTCCTCAATGATGGAGAAATTCAGGAATATGTTAAATATTATTTAAAAAACAATGAACAGAATAAGATCAAATTTGGAGGATGATCCTTCTAAGTCAGCCTTGCAAGTTTCTCTTCATAGACAAGGCAGATGAAATGAAGGGTGGTTTAAAAGATAACACCAAAATCCAGTCTGGGGAAAAAAGTTATTTCTTCCAGGTTTCATATTCAAATTACCAGTAATTACGGCATTGTACTTCACCACAAACTATATCGAACTCTTGATAAAAACAGTTACCAAGCATTTTATTTCATCTTCTGTGAGGTAGCGCTAAAGGCTAATTGAAAAGGACAGTCTTACTTCATTACAATGTGAGCACTTAGGACAAAGGCTGAGCTATTTCTATATTATAAAGGCATCTTGATCCTGTAGGCTCTGCTCATCTGGCCGTCTCTACGAGGCAGTCAATGCCACCATAGGAGAATTATATTTAATTGCCCTGTTATTTAATAAGTTTTAGGTATAGTTTCACATGAGGGATTAGTTCTAGTTCAGATTAATTTATTAAAAGCCTATTCAGTTGTAATTTAATGATAAGGTTCTCCACAGATCTCTACAACCTCTAACCGACAAATCCCAAAATACTTTTTTATTTAAATCACCGTTCCTAATTACTCCTATTAGGGGATCTCAGAGATGTTCTTCTCTGTCCCACACAGCAATTTTCAGTAGCAGATTTAGTAAAAATGTTAGATTTAAGTACATATACACATGAAGTGCAAGCACACTCACACACACACACACACACACACGCGCGCGCGTGCGCATACACACACACACCAGGCCCATGCTCTGATAACACCATCTGAAGTAAAATCACAAAGGCTATTGAGTTTCAATGAGTGAAGTTTAAATATAATTAAATCTTATTTAATATTTGCCTTTATCCTAAAAATATGATGGCTTCCTATTTATACAGAATCTGTCATCTTCACTGTCATCATCAGAAAGCAGTGAGATGGACAGTACATCATGCTGCTACTGTACTGATTAGCCAAGACTTACATAACATCACAAAGAACAAACAAACGTTCGGAGTCCTTGCAGAGTGTTATATTTTTGCATGTTGAGTTTAGCGTCCATGTGAAAATACACAGAAGAGGTGGGATGTTAAGAAGCTCCAAAAGGAGGAGAAGAGGCTTAGAGAAGCACAAGAGCCAAGGTGTTCCTTCCCCGAAATGGAACATCAGAGAGAATCTCACAGAGGTTTGTAAAATAGGAGTAATCAGTGTGGGAAACCCCGAGAGCACCATCTTTACTATGCAAAACCCTTTCAATCAAGGCTTTATGGAATATCCACAAAGATGCTCTGCACTTAGTACTAATAATATCAATTTCTTTAGATAAGGACACTGCTGCTCAGAGAGGTAACTTCTTCAAAGCCAAAGAGCTGGAAGAGCCAGGATTCAACCCAAGATCCTCTGACTCAAAAACGCAAACTCTTAACCATTGGGCTTACTGCCTCTTTCCATGAAAGGAATGAGAGAAACTCTCACAGAAAGATGCAAAGCCTGAAGAATCAGAAACTCATTTTTTTCAATCTAGAAGATTCTCCACAATGAGGAAAAGAAGGTAAGAGCAGAAAGTATTTGGTCATGTCAGTGGTAGAGTTGAGCAATATGTCCTACTTGCCAGGGAAAGGATGCATTTTCCTCAAAACAAAAAAAATCCAGATTTATCCAAAGAGGAGGTTAAATTGAGGATGCTACTGTGTCCCCTAGTGCAGAACCAGGCACCATAGATGTCATAGCTGGATAAAAGCTTCACATCTTACAAGTGTTTTTTTAACAAAATTAACAAGTCCCAAGCTACATATCTCTGGTCAGTTATGGTTTAAATTATTTCCCTAAAAATTTAAATTTAACTCTTTAAGTTTACTTATTTATTTTGAGAAAGAGAGAGAGAGAGAGAGAGAGCAAGCAAGGGAGGGGCAGAGAGAAAAAGAGAGAGAGAGAATCCCAAGCAGGCTCCACACTGTCAGCACAGAGCCCAATACAGGGCTCGAACCCACAAACTGTGAGATCATGACCTGAGCCAAAACCAAGAGTTGGTCCCTTAACCATATAAGTCACCCAGGTACCCCTATCTTTAACTTTTTACCAAAGTAACTTTAGCTCAAACTCAAAAGCAGCACTGTTTTAACATTAATTTCAAATGAATGTTAAGTAATCAGGAAAGAACAGAGTAAAAGTGCCATAGAGAGATATTTGAATCTGCCACCAACCTAGAATATGATAAAAATGAAGGCATTTGACAGCTGCTAAACATAGAGAAATGTTTTCCTCTACCTAACCACATCACAACCACTTTAAACATGTGAAAAGTACCCCCCAAAATATTTCTCCATGAAATGCCCTAATAAAATTTATATTTGTGACCAATACTTATAAATCTTCTGTGATGGCAAATACTGGGATCAGGGAAACCAAGAAAATAAGTTAGAGCCTTTCTGCAAAGTGTTCTCCTACATGAAGTGCACTTAAGGAGCAATAAAGAATAAAAATGGATTTGTTATGACGTAGGACCCAGCAGATACTGACCAAGGGAAGAAAGTATAATAACTACCACAAGAGAGAAATCAAAGATGAAGTAATTTGGAAAATGAGAAGAAAAAAGAGTTCTGTGTTAATCACTATTTTTTTTTCTATTTTTTATTTTTGAGAGAGAGAGTGTGTGAGTGAGCAGGGCAGGGACAGAAAGAGAGGGGACAGAGGATCTGAAGCAGGCTCCACACTGACAGCAGAGAGCCCGATGTGGAGCTCAAACCCATGAATCACGTGATCATGACCTGAGCTGACATTGGACATTTAACCTACTGAGCCACCCAGCTGCCCCTAATCACTATTTTTAAAATTTCTCTGATTTGCTAAAAAATCACAGAACATTTGCTACCTTGCAACCACTACTCCATAACTGGAAGATTTGTTATGAAGGATCTGTTATAAAGGAATCTCAGCTTACCAAAGATGGTTGATGAAAACAGAAAATTCAGTGGATCCCCATAGGTAGAGGATTTGGTTCTCAGGTTTGCAAGACAAAAAACTCACTACAGATAACTTTCTGATTTTTACATTTAATCTCACTACTGCATTCTTTCCACATTAACAGAAAAATGCTGCAAAAGAAAAGATTAATATTGACCCTAGTAGGAGTAATCACATTTTTTGTTACTTTATCTAAGGCTAATTGAAATATTTTTACCTAATGATATTATTAACAAGAAAAAATATTAGGTTCAAAATAATATGTAAGGAATGATCATATTTTATAAAAAATAAAAATAAAAATAAATTTGATGCAATTTCATAATTTTTTTCTTTTCTAATTTTCCTAAAAACAACATGCATTACCCATAATTATTAAGAGAGGGAATAGGAAGAATTGAAAGCTAATGAAGTGATATTTATTAACCAAAGTAATCTACCACCAACATGGCAATTTACCCATTTCTTACAGTAACTATCATGATCTTCATGGGGACAGGTGTTGCTCAGACATTAGTATCAAAGTATTAATTCAAAATATGTTCTAAGATATTTATTTCATTATACTTAATTATATCTTAGCATGGTTTGTTCCTGGTGTCATATTCAGCTTCTGTCATTTCAAAATTATACTATATGAGTCACTTCTAAAAGAGATGGCTGTAAATAGCAAATTCCATACATGGATGGTACTAGCATCAGTCTGAAAGGGTAATATTTCCTGAATTTGACCCTAGTTTCAAGAGTGCATCTTGTTTGAGGGCCTGTGATCTTTTCTCCACTGATTATGTTGGTTTGCGTAAAAATTTCATTATTGTAACTGCATGCTTTAGCTCTGAATATTAAATGGTCTGTTGAGCTGTGTTATCATCATTGCTGATCATTAGTCTCTGTCATTAAGATGACAAGTTGAACTGGCTTTTGAAGAATTCAAATCTCTATGTGTAAATAATTGTTTGAAAAATAAGAAGAGAATGAATGGGAGTCTAGGAGGGACTATAGATACATTTAATAAAAAGAGACAAAATAAAATGGCTTTTTATAAATGTGTATGTGCTAAGGGGATCTGTTTTAGAGTTTTGAGTATTTACTACTTTTAACTTACATACCTGACCTAATTTCAGTTACATGAGCCAAGAAAACTATTCAAAATGGGTATGACTACTAGTCTATGTCTCAAGGAAAGTAACTCACAGCCCTGATGTAAGAAATTTTATCACCTCTCTGAATTCCTAGAAAGATAACTCAACAGGAGATGAGGTTCTTTTCACACATCTTGCATTTTGCTTCAAATTAAACTTTTATTTCACACACAAAAAATGTGAAGAGGTGACTAGATTAAACTGTTAGTAATCATGCCTTCAGAGACATAATTTCACAATCACTGTGAAGCATTTTACAGTTTGGAGACTGGATTAACCACAACACCAGGAGGCAGAGTGACCTTGCCCACCTCACAATTTCTGTAATAATAAAACCAGGGTTAGAAATTGAAAAGTTTATTCATTAGATAAATCATTTATAATGAATCATCTGACTTTCCAGCCTGTTACGGGCATAATAGATTACAGCAATAACAACCAACAGTCTACAGGAAAAAAAACAAACTTAAGTAGAGATAGGATATCAAATGTCATTGCATCACTTAAAAATTTCTAGACAAGTGCATTTTAAAGTTAAAATAAAATCCTACTTAGCATCAATGGTCTGAACAGCCCACACACCCTGTCTTACTTGAATGTCTGCTGCCAAGAGTTCTAACATGTAGAATCCAGTCTGTGACATTTCTGTCTGTAATGGGATTATCCCAATATTTTCCCCACCCTAATCAGAGTAAGGTTACTCAGCGATGGTAGCATTTAAAGAGAGATCAAAGGTCATTAAGGAAAATACTCCTAAGATTTGGCAATTGAATCATGTATTTACCGAAGGCTTAAGATATGTGAATCTTCTGTGGTATTACTTGGCACTAAGAATTATGAACAAAACAGCTGACAGGCTTGAGCCTTTGGGCAGTTTATATAACTTGCTCACCAGGACAACTGAATTCTTTGCAGTATCTGTCTGAGACTAAATTTACAAAAATATTCATGGATAATTTAAACTATTTAGGGTATTACATTTAGATCAGGCACTTTAGAAGGAATATAAAAATCACCACAGATCTTACAGTGAAATATCCAAACAATTTTCCGCGATAAAAGATTTACTATCATTTGCATTTAACAATTCATACATGTGAGAAAACTTTCATTGCCAGAAGTATCCCTGCTGTATTAGAACTTACTTAAACTACAGATTCTTTCTCATTAACTATCTATGCTTGCCAGGTTTTCATTCTTGGTCTTTCTCTGATTCTGAACAGCCTTCCAAGGGGAATTCATTTAAACCCATAAATTCAAGTACCTCCTGTGGACAGATAAAGCCTGAGTTGTATAACCATATATGCAACTGCCTGCTGAACATATGCCCCAAGGTGGTTCATCCAGAATCACAAACTCAACTTGACCAGATAAAACCCGTGACCTTTTATACCCAAAATGTGTCCCTCTTCATTGTTACAAATAAAACTACCAACCATTCAGACCCAACATTTTAATGGGGCACAACAGAGAAGAAAAGGCACCAGCCAGTTTTCCTAAAAGTGCATAGTGAGATCAGAGAACCACCACGTAAAAAACAGAGCCCAAAAATGTATGGGGCTCAATAGCTAAAAGAGGTTAAAAGTAAAAGGACAGAAAGCCTCCTGGGTGGCTCAGTCTGTTAAGCATCTGACTCTTGATTTAGGCTCAAGTCATGATCTCATGGTTTCCTAAATGAAAACTCTGCCTTGGGCTCTATGCTGACCACAAGGAGCTTGCTTGGGATTCTCTCTTTCTCCCTCCCTCTGCCTCTCCCCCACTTATGCTGTCACTATCTCTCTCAAAATAAATAAATAAACAAACAAATAAATACACTCATCTTTTTAAAAAAAACAGTAAAAGGATAAAAATGACAGACTTTTCTACACTTACCCCCCGCCCCCCCCCCCCAAAAAGACTAGAATGGCTATATTAACTAGACAAACTAGATTTCAGAGCAAAGGCTATTACAAGGGATAAAGAAGATCACTTCATAATGATAAAGAGTACTTAACAATTCTAAAGGTTTATGAACCTACTGACAGAACTTCAAACTATACAAAGCAAAAAGCTGATGGAACTGCAAAGAAAAACAAATCTACAAATTATAAGATTTCAAAGTCTTTCTTTCAAAAATGGAAAATAAGTAAGGACAAATAAGATTTAAATAACATTATCAAGAGAATAGTAAATGAAACCTAAAGTAAGCAAAATAAAACACTAGATAGAATTCAACAAGGGAAAACAAAAACAACAAAAATCAATAACTTCAAAAGCTACCTATTTGAGAAAGTCAATAAAATTGATAAACTGCTATCCAGACTGATAAAGAAAAACAGAGTGAGGACAGAAAATACAAATAATCAATAGCGAAAGAAGTCACATGACTACAATTCTACAGAAAGTAAAATAATAATAAAGGCAGATTAGCAACAATTCTATGCCCACAAATTTAACAACATAGATAAATGATATCCTTGAAGGACACAAGCTACCAAAGCTCACTCAAGAAAAACAGATAACCTGAATAGCTCCGTATCTATTTTTAAAATTGAATGTGTAAAAACTTTTCCACAAAGAAAACCCCAGGCTCAGATGGCTCCACTCAGATGGTAGAATTTGGTGAATTCTACCAAATTTTTGAGGGAAACATATCAGTTCCATACAAGCTCTTCCAGAAAACTGAAAAAGGAAAACACTCCGCAATTCCTTCAATGAAGCAAGCATTAAGACAAAATCAGACAGATACAAGAAAAACAAAATAAAACCTACAGATCTATCCCTCACAAACATACATTAAAAAAATCCCCCACAAAATATTAGTAAAATACATCCAATAATATACATAAAGAATAACATATCATAACAAAATGAGGTTTATCCCAGTAGTGAAAGAATAATTTAACAATCAAATATCAACAAATATAATTCACCATATTAACAAATGAAAAGAGAAAAACCATATGATAATTTCAAAAGATTCAGAAAAAAGTTTTTGACAAAATCCAACATCCATTCTTTAATCATCATCATCATCATCATCATCATCATCAATCATCATTATCATATCTCAGCAGGCTATGAAGAGAATAGAATGGAAAGAAATTTCCTTGTCCTGATAAAGAGGATCTATGAAAAATCTACAGCTAGCATCATACATAATGATGTTCAGAAGACTGAACAATTTTCCCCCAAGATTAGGAACACGGAAGCAATATCTGCTCTCATCACTGCTCTACAGAATTGTACTGGAAGTTCTAATCAATGTAATAAGGCAAAGAAAATGAAGTGAAAGTCATCCAGAGAGGAAAAGAAGACAAACTGGCTTTACTTGTCCAGTACTCTTTCTACTATATGTCTAATTTTATGATTTATATTTTCTTTCCTCATGTTTTTTTTGGTTAAGTTTATTCCTAGATAGATTATTGGTATTTGGTGTGATTGTAAACGAGATTATTTCCTTAACTTCCCTTTTCACTAGTTCATTATTGGAGTATAGAAATGCAACAAATTTCTGTATATTAATTTTGTATCCTGCAACTCTACTGAATTCATTTATTCTAGTAGTTTTTGAGTGGAGTCTTTAGAGTTTTCTGTATATACTATCATGTCATGTGTAAATAGCAAAAGTTTTATTTCTTCCTTTACTAATGTGGATGCTTTTCATTTCATTTTCTTTTATCGACTTCCAGTATTATACTGAATAAACATAGACCCTAACTTCTTTCTTCACATATTTTAAGTAGTTCTAAAACCTAACATTCATTGGGGTACCTGTGTGGTTTACTAGGTTAAGCGTTTGGTTTCAGCTCAGGTGATGATCTCGCAGTTCATGAGTTCAAGCCCCACATCAGGCTCTGTGCTGACAGCCCAGAGCCTGGAAATTGCTTCAGATTCTGTGTCTCCCTCTCTCTCTCTGCCCCTCACTGCTCACACTCTGTCTCTCAACAATAAATAAATGTTAAAGAAAAATTTTTAAAAATAAATAAAACCTAACATTCATCAGTGATTATGCACTTCCTACAAAGAACACTTTTTTTTTTTGTCAGATGACCCCAGGGAACTTCTGTCCAACAAACTATCACTGTGTGCCAAGAATTCTCATGGCAACCACTTTAAAATCTGTGGTTTTTAAAAATGTCTTATTTAATTTTTTATCTTAGAATTATCATTTAAATATATGCCCCTATCACACACAATGCTTTATCACAGGATATAAGTAAAATGAAGGCAACAGAATAAAAGCTAAAGACAAAGACTGCCTTACAATAGTTATACCATACTTAATTGTCATACTGTCTCTTAAATTCTCTTAAAATGTCCTCTTATTACAAGCCAATTAATTTACTTGCTTTCAGTATGAAAGTCATCTCTTCAAAATAGTCTACAGTAGAGTGTAATTTGTTTCTCATCTTATTTGGGAGACAAGACAGACTAATAAGGTTCTTTCATCTTTCATTATTTATTTACTTGTTGGTTGGTTACTTAGTTCAGTCTTCCTCTTTATAATACTTTGATTGGAATGAAAAAGCAGAAAGAGATATCAAGGAATCAATCCCATTTGCAATTGCATCCAAAACCATAAGATACCTCAGAATAAACCTAACCAAAGAGGTAAAAGACCTGTACATTGAAAACTACAGAAAGCTTCTGAAAGAAACTGAAGAAGACACAAAAAATACAAAAATATTCCATGATCATGGATTGGAAGAACAAATATTGTTAAAATGCTGATACTACCCAAAGCAATTTACACATTCAAGGCAATCCCTCTCAAAATAGCACCAGCATTCTTCATGGAGCTAGAACAAATAATCCTAAAATTTGTATGGAACCAGATATGATCCCAAATAGCCAAAGCAATCTTGAAGAAAACCAAAGCTGGAGGCATCACAATCCCAGACTTTAAGCTATATTACAAAGATGTAATCATCAAGATAGTATGATACTGGCACAAAAACAGACTCATAGATCAGTGGAATAGAATAGAGAACCCAGAAATGTACCCACAAATATATGGCCCACTAATATAAAGAACTTCTCAAACTCAACACCCAAAAAACAAATAATCCAGTGAAGAAATAAGCAGAAGACGTGAAGAAGACTTTTCCAAAGAAGACATCCAGATGGCTAACAGACACATGAAAAGATGCTCAGCATCAATCATTATCAGGGAAATACAAATCAAAACCACAATGAGATACCACCTCACACCTGTGAGAATGGCTAAAATTAACAACTCAGAAAACAATACATGTTGGAGAGGATGTGGAGAAATGGGAACCCTTTGCATTGTTGATCAGAATGTAAACTGGTGCAGCCACTCTGAAGAACAGTATGGAGGTTCCTTAAAAAATTAAAAATTGAACTATCCTATGACCCAACAATTACACTACCAGATATTTATCCAAAGGATGCAAAAATGCTGATTTGAAGGGGCACATGTGCCCCAATGTTTATAGCAGGACTATCAACAATAGTCAAATTATGGAAAGAGCCGAAAGTCCATCAACTGACGAATGGATAAAGAAGATGTATATACATATACATACAATGGAATACCACTCAGTGATGAAAAAGAATGAAATCTTGCCATTTGCAACAACATGGATGGAACTAGAGTGTATTATGCTAAGTGAAATAAGCCAGTCAAAGAAAGACAAATATCATATGATTTCATTCATATGTGGAATCTCAGAAACACAACAGATGAACATAGGGGAAGGGAAGCAAAAATAAGATAAAAACACAGAGGGAGGCAAACCATAAGAGACTTAAATACAAAGAACAAACTGAGGGTTGCTGGATGGGAGGTAGGTTGGGGGATGGGTTAAATGGGTGATAGGCATTAAGGAATGCCTTAATGAGGCACTTTTTGGGATGAGCCCTGGGTGTCATAGGTAAGAGATGAATCACTGGGTTCTACTCCTAAAACCAAAACTATATGGTATGTTAACTAACTGGAATTTAAATAATAATAATAATAATAATGTTTTGAAATATATTATATTCATATTTGTAATTTTATTGAGTTACACTGTAAGTCCTAAATCGTGTGTGTGTGTGTGTGTGTGTAAGTTCTCACACTCAACGTAGTTACACATTCACTCATAAACAGACTACTAATTATAACAAAGCACAAATTCTTGTACTTAATAATGAATTGTTATGACAATACATTTTTATTGCCTTTATTGAAAATCAGCCATGCTAAAGGATTTTTAAAATTGTAATGGGGGTAGCATTGGAGGTATTTTAAATTAAAAGGATAATCACATATTCTTGTAGTAGGGTGACCCTATGTCTCATTTCAGTCAGTCTAGTCTTTGAACCTGTTGATCCAGTTCTGTCCTGTTGAGCATTTGTTCTGGTAAAAGTGTCCTTGTTTGGACGATCAACTACATGGTTACCCTATTTTTTTGAGATTACTCTGAGACTTTGAAATGTTCAAATCTTTTGGTCTAATAATCCCTCAAAAATCTATTCAAAAAAATCACTGATGCAGGATGTACATTTGTATAATAAACATGTACATTATTAGATCATTCAAACTCACAAAAATGTAAACAATTTAAAAGGCAACAACTGAAGAACTGATAGGTAAGTAAGGTTCATAAATGAATGGAATACTATGCACCACTTAAACATTGTTTCTAAAAATAATTGAGTGAGCGAGCTCAAAATATAATTTTAACAGAAAAGGCAAAATATAAAATGCATTTATAATATAATCCCTTCTCTATTATATATTTCATACATAATACACACACCATTCATAAAAATAGAAATACCCAGAATGATGAACAGTTAATCTCTGAATAATGACATGAATAATATTTTTTCTTCAAATTTTGCTGTATTTTAAAATTTTTCTCTAATAATGCATCGCTTTTATAATCATAAAAAATAATTACTAGGAAAGCAAAAAAGAGAGAGAATCAGAATTCTAAAAGATCTGCTCTTTTGGAGTTTTGGCAGAGGAGAGACCAGTTTGAGTAAGCAAATGAAGTATAAAGCAAGAAGCATCTTTAAAAACAACACGGTAACATTGGTTAGTAACACAGATCACGTTCTGTGCTATTATCCTTTTCAAAGGTTACTAATACCAATAGCAATTCAAACAGAAAAAGTCTCTCAAACCAAGGTAGTATATAGTCTTACTTAAACTTAAAACAGCCCAATGTTACCTCGAGTATTACATTGTGCGCACTTTAAAAAGAAACATTATTTTATGGAATATATCTAAAGGATAGCAACTAAGATAACATTTAAAAACCTGAATGAAGTCTGATGAAGAATAAATACTTAAGGACACTGGGAATGCTTCTTCTAAGGAAGAATGTAAGCAAACACAGGTTTTGTGTAATCTAGTGAAGAAAATAGCTAATGGTTAGAGCTAACTAAGGAGGAAATGGGATCTTTCCTCAGGCAGTAAGTTCCCCCTTTCTGCCCACTTGGGGATTGCTATCCATTAAATACATGTAAGGTAACTGCTAAAGAATCTACTTGACAACCACTTTGGAATCTACTGTTATTTGTAAAGATATTCTCGTTAATCTTGTTTAAGAGTGATAAACTAAGCATCAGGTGGGTATTTAGATTAAGTGTTCTCTAATGAGCCCTTTAAATTGGCATGTCATGCCTTTAGATGTTCTAAAACCAATCCCAATGTGGGAGCAGGGGTTCTCTTCTGCACAACACCAAGCAATTCTTGGGACACTCTAATGGTACCCAAGAATTCAACTCAGTTCTGACACTAACTACCTGGAGATACCATCAAATTGCACAGGTTAAGTGTTCAGTCCCACAAAACTGCCACCACAACCCTCACCTCAGATGTCAGTTGCAAGCCCAGGCTATTTACTTATGCCTCTAATTGACCAGCTACAGACTGTAGGTTCCAACAATCTCCTCCTTAGGTTTAATTAATTTGCTAGAGGGACTCACAGAACTCAGGGAGACACTTAACTCACGTTTACTAGTTTATTAAAGGATATTATAAAAAAATAGAAATCAACAGCCAAATGAAGAGATAGTCAGGGCAGGGTCTCAAACCTAAGCTTCTATCTTCATGGAACTTAGGGCCTGGCTCGGTGACACATAGAAGCATTCTGGTCCCCAAGCATGGAAGATCTCTGGGAGAAAAAAAAAAAAACAGGCCAAAAAGTTGTTCTCATGACTTTTTATGAAGGCTAATATAGTCATTGCCTAAGTCTTTGGTCATTGGCCAACTCAGCCTTCAGCCTCTCTCCTCTCCTCGGTGTTCAGGCAGTCAGAGTGAAAGTTCCAACCCTCCAATCACATGGTTGGTCCTCCTGGCAACCAGCCCCTGACCTTGGGTAATGTCTAAAAGTCACCTTCATTAATAACAAGATACTCATTTCACTTTTATGGCTCTGAAGCATGTTCAGGAACTGTAGATGATCATCTGAATGGCCAATGCAAAAGAAGGTTTAAAACGAAGCACTGCTAACAGTACTCAAAAGAGTCAAAAGGACACTGAGGAAGTAGGGCCTACACATGTATGTCTCTTGTTTCAATCCTTTAACACCATCAACTTTTGATTTTTGTCAACTGCAACTCCACCACTTCCTAGGACACATCCTTCTACTTTGAACTGAAATACATAATGCAACACATCTGTTAGCTAAATAACCAATTGTGTTACTAGGCAGTCAGTTTAAACTCTGCCAGCACCGATCATAAGTCTTTCAAAACAAATTACATAACCCTATGGTTTTTGCCTTTATAAGCCTGCACTCCCATTTACAATTCAGAACACGCTTTTAATTTCAGTTGACTCTGTGCCTCCTGGATTGCAATCCTTAGGACCTCAATTAAGTGCTTTTGGTTGCTTTACAGCTTCTTCTTCTTATATATTTCTTATAAATTGTTACATCGCCATATAATGTTACTATTCCTGAGATTTGACCCACGTTGCTCACATTTAGTTTTATAGCAAACTGTTAAGACATGGATGTTCCATCATTAGTTACCAATTCTTCTCAGCTACTTCACTATTCATTAGCACTTCCACTAGAAGTAGAGGGGGTGGAGAGAAGTTCATTCAAATGAGTTGACTCTTGTGCACATTAAAAGTTAAAATGAAAGACTGTGTGCAAGAGTTTAACATCCCTGGCCAAAGTGCTTTATTAGTATTACGAGCTCCCTTAACCACTTTATCCCTATTATCTATCTCCCTTTGCATAAGATCTCTTCCATATGGTAACTAGGCATACCACTAAGGATTTAGAATATAATTGTGAAATCAGCTTCCCTGAAATGCCAAATCTATAACAATAATAACACGATAGTGCTGAGTTCATCTAGCTAGCCCAGAGTTCTGATTTTATCACAACTGAATATACATTTTATAAAGGACTGATCTTTTGTCTTGCTTTATCATGGCTTCTAAGGTAAACATCATTCACCCTAAGCGAATGGACCATAAGTATCCCTAAGCTTCATTATTGTAGATTTCTGGGTAAGTTCCTCATCCAGAAATTTTATTTACAGAAAATAGACTACATTAACCAGGTGAGAATTTACTTCTATTAACTACTGTAGTAAAACACACACACACACACAACATAAATTATACCATCTTAACCTTTCCAAGTGTAGAGTTCAGTATTTATTAAGTATACTCACACTGTTGCAAAACAAGTCTCCAGAACTTTTTCATCTTGCAGAACTGAAATTCTATACACATTAAACAATATCTCCTTTCTCCACCCTGTTCCTGGTAACCACCATTCTACTCTGGTTTTAAGAATTCACTTTTTGTATATAGTTTTCCAATTTTCTTGTATTTCTTATATATTTGTGAAAACAGTGAAAAATGCACACTAATGTTTCATCTCACTCTTTTTAAAAAAAATCAATCATTATTCAAATATTAGGTTTCCCTAAATGTCATAGTATATATTGTTTTAATGCTACACTAACTATAAAAGCAATTTGAAAAATAACAGGCTTTTTTTTCTTATCATACCTGAAAAGTGACTGTTAGAAAAAAAATGCAAAAGGCATTTAAAAGCAGTTTTTCTCCTTAGTTCTGTTCAAATATAGAAGAGCATAATTAGGTAGACAAGCTGCCTAACTCTGCAATACACTTCATCTCCACAACTCACAAACCCGCAGCAGTAACAAGCTTTGCAGTAAATTAAAATCTCCACTTTCTGAAAAAAAATTACATTCAGAAAGATGAAGTAAACACCAATTTTCTCTTTCCCAAGAGTGAAGTGTATGAGGTTAGAAAAAATTTCTTTCATTTTTTTTTTTAATTTAGCAAGTTAAGATGCTGTAATAATGATGAGACATTCATTTTTCTCACCACCAAGTAATCACTTCCACATTAGTGGACAGCTTATGGGTTTGATTGCTTCACTGCCACTTAATAATCCTGGAAAAAAAGCCAACATTTTTCTTGGGTTCTTTTTGTGAAAGAAAGAAAGAAAGAAAGAAAGAAAGAAAGAAAGAAGAAAGAGAAAGGAAGAAAGAAAGGAAGGAAGGAAGAAAGAGGAAGAAAGAAAGAAAGAAAGAAAGAAAGAAAGAAAGAAAGAAAGAAAGAAAGAAAAAGAAAGAAAGAAAGAGAAAGAAAGAAAAAAGAAAATATAAGAAAATAAAGAGGAGGAAGGGAGGAGAGGAGAGGGAATCTAAGAAGTTACTTTGGCAATGCAGCAACTCAAGTATTTCACTTTGGATCAGTCTTCCTTTTTTGTGAACATTTAAAAGATAAATTTCTTTCTGGGGTGCCTGGGTGGCTCAGTCGGTTAAGCTTTTGACTTAGGCTCAGATCATGATCTCACAGTTCATAAGTTCAAGTCACACATTGGGCTCTCTGCTGTCAGCACAGAGCCCACTTCAGATCCTGTCTCCTCTCTCTCTGCCTCTCTCTCTCTCTCTCTCAAAAATTAATAAACATTTTTTAAATATAAGTTGATTTCTTTCATTCTACCCTAAATTCAAAGTTTCTAAGATAGATCTCTTGATTCTACCCACATTCTTGAAATGATTAATACAAAATCTTCTCTAAAATAAGTATGTGAATGAATGCTGCTTCTCCAAAACCAAACTGACCCAGTCAATGTCAAGATAAGACCAGAATACAGATTTCTCAGACCAGGTAAGGAAGTAATGCCTAAAGTTTTCAAGATCTATGGAGAGAAAGCTAGTAATAACCCAGAAAGTCATGCATGGAAGCTCAGCAGAACCTTAAATCTGTCAGTAAAGAAACAATAAGAGGGATGCCTGGTTGGCACAATCAGGTTAAGTGTCTGACTTCAGCTCAGGACATGATTTCGTGGTTTGTGAGTTCAAGCCCCGCATTGGCCTCTGCACTGTCAGTGCTTGGGATTCTCTCTCTCTCTCTCTCTCTCTCCCTCCCTCCCCTCACTTGCACTCTTTCTCTCTCTCAAAATAAATAAACTTTAAAGAAAAAGAAACAATAAGAAAATGGATTCCTAAAAGTATTAAAACCTACTACAGAATCTGAGATAAAACCATTATCTCTTCATTTCTTTTTTTTTTTATTTTTTTTAAATTTACATCCAAATTAGTTAGCATATAGTACGTTATCTCTTCATTTCTGATCTGAGGATGTCCTTTTCAGGAGTTCTATTGGTCAGCACAGCTCACAGACTCACTACGTGTTATACAGGTCTTTTAACCAAATTAATGATTCTAAAAACATATTTTCCAGTTCATTGCAGGTACATCTCTAAATTACACTGGGCTTGCAAGTTGTAACAAGCACTATATCACATAGCTGTAAATTCCTCCCACTCAACCTATTTTAAGTTCTGATATCAACCAAGGTAATAATGCCCATCACAAAAAAACTATCACAGGTTTCAATACCTGTTTAAACACATTCATTAACTCAAAGATCAAGAGCCCTAAGTGAAAGGCACTGGACTAGGTGGTGTAGGTGACACATAGTTAGAAAACCATCCCTACCCTAGTCTGTTTTCAGTCTCCCCAGGATGACAGGGATAAAGAAATTAACAATGAAATTAACATTGAAAGAAATTAACAATGAAATCCCAAATTGAATCTGTTATTCAAACTAGGATACTTTCAGAGTGCGAGAAGTGCTTCTAAAAATTAAGCCAGGATAACAGACATAAACAAGTCTGTCCAGGGAAAACTGGGACATACAGTTACACTAACTATGGTATTCAATGTTTTGCAATTTAAGTTTTTCAAAAATGTTATTTTATTTTTTGACTAGAACAAAGCCATGAGATAAATAACACAACACAATCCCCACTTTTAGATGGGAAAACTAAGCCTCAAAGAAAGTAAATGAGTTACCTAAGGTTTACACAACTAATAAATGATGGGACCAGGGCCTGAGCTGACATTTTCTAATTGCACATCTAATGTCTTTCCACTATAACACACTTGCCTCATCATTCGCTGTAACTACTACATATGCATATAAATTCTATAATGACAACTTGTGGGAAGCATTGTTCTTCTGATTATAATATATGTACAGAAATATAGGGAGAAAACATTTACCAGTTTGACAGCATTTTCACTTTCATAATAAAAATTATGTGGATAAATGAAGACAGACTAATCAAAGGAAACTATATGACAGAGCTGACCTACAAAAAAAAAGAGAAGAGCCAAAACAATTTCAAATAAAATCAGAGTCTAAAGAGGGATATCCTCATCACTGTTATTCAAAATTGTCTTGTACATTGTAATGGATAAATATTGGATAAGAAGAGATAAAATCATCTCCTTTTCCTAATAAGACTGTTATAATAATAGTGACAATGACCAGAATTTTTAAAAATTGGTAAGATAGTCAGATTCAAAATAAATATTTTAAAACTCAGTAATATTTGTATCTTCCAGCAATAAGTTCTCCCTCCTACCAATCCCAGACTCCTCCAGACTTCTTCTCATTCCATATAAAGTTTTGTCCCCAGTTATATCAGATTTTTCCAGTCTTGAACAGAATACCTAACATCCTACTCTGAAGTGTCTGGCTTGGATTACTTCTCCAAATCCAGAGCTACGAACAGGACAATGATTTATTGTGTATCTGTGACCAATAGGACTTGCTAATATTTTCCTTTCAGGACAAAAGACTGCCTCTAAACAAAATTCTACCCTTAGTCTTAGAGCCACTGGCAACAAATTTCTGGATATTTTAAAATGGCAAATTTCTTTCAGTCTTTAAGAACGTATAACTACTGACATCCAATATCAAAACACTCAATGCAGACAAGGAAAAAAAATGTCCATGATAAAAGGATGCATGTGTGCTTTTTTGGGGGGGGTGGCGGGTGGGAATTGTCCACTTCACTATTAGCTCCCTAACAATCTGATATAACCTGTTTCAAATACCTCTTTCAGTCACTACAATCTCTTTATTTCTAAAATGACAGCAGTTTCTACAAAACTCAAAAACTAGTTGATTTATCAATGATATTTATGTGTCATCCTTTTAAAGAACACTGGTAACATTAAAAGAATTTCCATATCATTGCTGTGTTGAGATTTATTCTTTGAGAACTTGCATCTTTGTGTCTGTAATAGATACTTGTGACTCTCCTCGTGGGCTTGGTGAAGTGAGCAGCCCTGTGAAGAAGCCCACATGGTAAAGAACTGCAACAGCCTCTGGGAACTGCATTGGCTTCTAGGATCTGAGGATCTGTGTGGTTTTAGAACCACAGGAAATGGATTCTGACAACGACCTGAATGAGCATGGAAGTGGATTATTCTCCAGTCAAGCCTCCAGTTGAGAAAGCAGCCTGGCCAATACAGTAAATAAAGCCTTGTGAGACCTTGAAGCACAAAGCACATTCAAGCCATGCCCAGAATCCTGGCCCATAGAAGCTGTATGTGTTGTTTTAAGCCATTATTTGTAATAATTTGTTACACAGCATCATGAAACTAATGTATCTTCCAATGTCTCTGTCTTAGAGTAAAATCCCAAGTCATTTTCACAATTTGGCCCCTTGCTACCCACTCTAACTTCATCTTCTCCCATTTCACCACTGCAAACTTTGCTCTAGCTACAATGGCCTCTTTGCTTGTCAAATAGAACAGACTTGCCATATTTCCTATAGGACAGACTGGCTGAGCCTTCAGCATTCTGCCTGGAATGCTGTTCCCAGATACCTGCTTAGCTCACAACTCACCTTCTTCAGGTACCTATTCAGAGATCACTTTGTTGGAGACAACTTCCCCTGAAAAAAAATAGGAATTCCAACCCCCATTCAACATGCACTGCTAACATCTGACTACTTTATTTTCCCCACAGCACTCTCATATCACCACCTGATATGTTTATCTGTTTATTGTATCTGTCCCTGTACCAGAAGGTAAAGTCCAAGGGGGCAGAGATTTTTTGTTGTTGTTACCTGTTGTTAACCTATATATGTGCAACATGTGTTAAATAAATAAATAAATTGATAGATGAGTTAACAAATTAATTAATCAAAGCAAATGCACTATTAAAGAAATGAGAGAGGAGTTAACAAAATGACTTAGTGTAGAGATACATTTAATCTAACAAATAGAATAGAAAAAGCATTCAGAACTATAACAAATTATAATTTCCTAATTCCTCATGATCCAGGAGGGAAAAATGATAGATATATTTTTTCTAATTGGGGCCTCTGGGTGGCTCAGTTGGTTAAGCGTCTAACTCAGGTCCTGATTTCACAGTTCATGGGATTGAGCCCATCAAGCAGTGCAGAGCCTGCTTGGGATTCTCTCTCTCCCTCTTTCTCTATCTCCCCTGCCAGCTCATGCTCTCTCACACTCTTTCTCTCAAAAACATTTAAAACATTATATACAGTAAACATTTAAATATATATACAGTAAAACCTTGGTTTCCAGGCATAATTTGTTCCAGAAACATGTCGTAATCTAAAGCACTCGTATATCAAAGCAAATTTCCCCATAAGAAATAATGGAAACTCAGATGATTCATTCCACAGCCCAAAAATATTCATATAAAAATGATTATAATAGTGTAATATAATAGAAAATAATAAAGAAAATACAAAATATAAAGAAAAATAAGCAAATTAACCTGCACTTACCTTTGAAAACTTCTGTGACTGGTGTGAGGGAGACAATAGAGAGGAGGGTTATTGTGTAAGACGACTTTCATTATCACCAACAGAATCACTGCTATCTTTTGGCTCAATGGAATCTTTTTCTGCGTGGGGGCCATTGTATATGCTTGTACAGATGTTGACTATAGCACAGTATTAATAAACTCTTGTCATATACTGTATTTAATGTAACTGGCAATAAGGCAGCAGAGGAAAGGGTCTGTATCTGCAGACAGCCTGATCTAGAATGAAGCAAAGAATTCCTGAGCTTACTCTTGTATGGAAAAGCAAAGGACTGTTCCTAGGTGCTTTGAAGTGACAAAAAATACCAGTTGTGGTAGTACCAGTTGTACCTGGTACTACCTGGTAGTATCTGGTAGTACCAGTTGTGGGCACCTTCCAATGTTCTGAAAAATCACCAATTTCTGCCAAACACTACAGCCTGAGACCGAGCATCTGAGCATGGGAAATGATCACCCACAATCCCACAGCAAGAGAGAGAGAGAAGAACCATTGGCTCCATTGTGATCATGTGACATTCAGCATCATGTATTACTTGTATTGCAAGACATGGCTTATTTATCAAGTTAAAATTTATTAGAGATGTTTGCTCATCTTGTGGAACACTCTCTCATAACCAGTAACTCCCAATCCAAGGTTTTACTGTGTATGTGTATGTGGGTGTGTGTGTGTGTGTGTGTATATATATATATATATATACATATATATATATATGAGCATATACACACCCACATACACATATATTTCCTAATCATGGGAATTGGACTAACTCCATATTTCACAACAACTTCCACACGACAATGGAGCAATGACTAAAATGTTCTAAGAGAAAGAGAGAATTACTTTACTATTTTATACTCAATCAGATTTTCCTCTTTAGATTCAGGCAATTGACTTTATTAAGCAAAAAAAAATCATAAGAAATATAATTTCTACAATAGCTTTATGAAAACTGAAGTTCTACCAGTCAAGAAATTGATGACATAAGGGGCTCGGAAATGGAAAAGCAAGAATGAATAAAATAAGTGTTGGTGGGCATTGAATCAATTTAAATAAATCTAGTTAGACAACTACAGAAATTTGCTAGAAAATACATTTTGAATGCTTTAAACTTTGACAAAGAGAAATAATATAACTGACAAAGCTGAAAGACTGGTGGAGAAGTGGTAAGAGGAAGTAAAAGGATATTAGAATATTTCCTCATAATTCACATGAGGGAGAAAATTTATATTATCTCAAAAATTGAAGCCTGAAATTTTTTTAATGGCCCAAACAACTTAATTTATTCTTCATAATAATTTTAGTAACCTTAGATCTTTTCAGAATTGTTTTTACAAAGTTCTTCTGTAGATTGGCACAAAGTAAATATTTAGGCTTTGTGGGATGCACACAATCTCTCTTATGTTTTTCTTTCTTTATTTCTTCTATAACTCTAAAAATGTGAAGACCAACCTTAACCCCCAAGCTGCACAAAAACAGGCCTTGGGCTGAATTTGACCTGCCTGCTGTATTTTGTTGACTCCTGGCTAAATAACATTCTACTGTTCTTTCATTCCCACTGTAGAATGTTTTGATTCTGTTAAATGTAAGTAAAGCTGATTGTGGTATTTTGTATTTAAACCTGTATGATAATTTCTAGGGCTTCCACTTTTGGCCAAGATGTACCCAGCAGGTATAATTCACGATGTTTGACATCCAACCAAAAATTATCAAGCATGCAAAAAACCAGGCCAATATGAACAATAAGGAGGGGGAAAAACCTAAATTAAAACCAACATGGAAATTACACAGATGATAAAATTTGTAGACAAGAACATTAGACTAGCTATTACAGCTGTATTCCATATGTTCAAATAGCTAGAAGAAAGATTGAGCATGTTATGCAAAAACCTGGAAGATATTTAAGACTCAAATATAACTTCTAGAAGTGAAAACTTCAATGTCTAAGATCTTTAAAAATATATACTGGGGGCACCTGGGTGGCTCAATCGGTTAAGCGTATGACTTTTTTGATATCAGCTCAGCTCATGATCCTGTGGTTCATGAGATCAAGCCCCACATGAGGCTCTGCACTGACCACATGGAGCCTACTTGAGATTTTGTCTCTCCTCCTCTCTCTGCTCCTCCAATGTTCACTCTCTCCCTGTGCCTCAAAATAAATAAACATTACAAAAAATTTTAAATACACCAGATGGGATTAACAGAGATAAACGCTGCAAGAGGAAAAATTAGTAAACTTGTAAGTGTATCAGTAGAAATCACCCACACTGAAACACATAAGGAAAAAAGGCTGGAAAATAAATGAACAAAGTGTCCGTGAGTTGTGGGAATATTTAAACTGATCCTACAATTTATCAATGTTCTGCTCATTGTTTAACTGAATCCTTGAGAGAGAGAACACAGAAAAATATTTGAAAATACAACCACCAAACTTCATCAAAATTTCCAAATTTGATGAAAACTATATTACCATATATGCAAGAAACTCAATTAACCCAAGCACAAGAAAAAAATGAACCACAAGAAATTGTTTAAAACCAGTGATAAAGAGAAAAACCTAAAAGCAGCCAAGGAAAAGACACATTGCATACAGGGAAACAAAAATACAAATTAAACCAGTGAAAAGCCAAAAGGTAGTGGGGTCACATTTTTAAAGTACTAAAAGAAAAGAATTGGCAACCTAAAATTCTAAACCTATGGGGGAAAAAAAGCTTTCAAAAACAAAGGTATATACTTATTAAAATGGCTAAAATCTAGAACACTGACAAAACCAAATGCTGACAAGGATGCGGAGCAATGGCAACTCTCATATATCACTGGTGGGAATGCAAAATGGTACAGCTACTGTGGAAGACAACTTGGTTTCTTACAAAACTAAACTTACCATACAATCCAGTACTCATTCTCCCTGGTATTTACCAAAGACGCTGAAAACTTATGTCCATACAAAAACCTATAAGGATATTTATAGCAACTTTATTCATAATTGCCAAAACCTGGAAGCTATCAATATGTCCTTCGGTAGATGAATGGGTAAATAAACTGCGGTACATCTAGACAATGGAATATTATTCAGCGCTAAAAAGAGCTATCAAGCCATGAAAACATACAGGGGAACCTCAAATGTGTATTACTATTATATGATTCTAACTATCTGGCATTCTGGAGAAGGTAAAACTGTGAAGACAAAAAAAAATCAAATGGTTTCTAGGAAGCAGGGGTAAGATAGAGACACAGGCAGAGGAGAGAGGAGTTTTTTTAGGGCAGTGAAAATACTCTGTATGAAATTATAATGATAGATCTATGTCATTACACATTTTTACAAACCCATGTAAGATACAATGCCAAGAATGAACCTTAAGAAAAACCAAGGATTTGGGGTGACCATAATGTGCCAATTTAAGTTCATCCTTGGTAAAGAAAAAAAAATGTACCGTAAGTGATGTTCATAATGGGGGAGGCTATGCATGTGTAGGGGTAGCAGGTATATAGGTAATCTGTCCCTTGCTCTAAATTTTATTGTAAACCTAAAACTGCTCTTAAAAATAGAAAGCCTTAAAAAATATGACTTACTAATGATCAATAAGCACATGAAAAGATGCTCAACATCATTAGTCATTAGGGAAATGCGAATCAAAACCATAATGATTTACCACTTCACACCCACTAGAATGGCTATAATTAAAACAGACAATAACAAGTGTTGACAAGGATGTGGAGAAATAGGAACCCTCATACACTGCTAATGGGAGTGTAAAATGGTGTAACTACTTTAAAAAATAATTTGTCAGTTTCTCAAAATATTAAATATAGAATAACCATATAAACTGGCAATTCAACTCCTAGATATCTACCAGGAGAAATGAAAATACATTCACATAGAGTTACACACAAATGTTCACAGCAGCATTATTCAAAACAGCCAAAAAATGGAAAAAAATCAAATACCCATCAACTGATGAATGTGTTTACACCTATACAACAGAATTCTATTTGGTGATTTAACACAGCAATAAAGTCCCAATACATGCTACAACATGGAAGAATGTCAAAAATATTATGCTTAATGAAAGAAGCCAGACACAAATTAATGCTATTTATATTATCCTAGCTATATGAAATGCCCAGTAAAAGTGCCATAAAGTAGATTAATGATTGCATATGGCTGGGGGAAGGAATGAGGATTTAGTACAAATGGGCATAAGATTTGTTCTTGAGATCATGGAAATGTTCTAAAATTAGACTGTGGGGATAGTTGCACAACTCTGCAAATACACTAAAAATCACTGAATTGTATACTTAAAATGGAGTTACAATATCTTAATTAAATCTAACCTAAGCTATTTGAAAAACACAAAAGTAAATAAAGACCTTCTCAGACATAGAAAAGAATTTATCATCAGCAAGCATGCGCTATAATAATTGTGAAAGTAAGGCTTTCCTTCAAATGCAAAATGATATAATATAGAAACCTGGATCTAAACAAAGAAATGAAGGGGTGCCTGGGTGGCTCAGTCGGCTGAGCATCCAACTTCAGCTCAGGTCATCATCTTGCAGTTTGTAAGTTCAAGCCCCATGTCAGGCTCTATGCTGACAGCTCAGAGCCTGGAACCTGCTTCAGATTCTGTGTCTCCCTTTCTCTCTCTCTGCCCTTCTCCTGCTCGTGCTCTGTCTCTCAAAATCAAATAAATGTTAAAAAAAAATTAAACAAAGGAATGGAGCAAACAGAAAATGATAACTAGTGGGTAAATATAAAAGACTTAATCATTTTTTAAATGTCTTTCAAAAAATTGTTTAAAGTGAAAATATTAACAATATATTGTGACACATATATAACAGGTGATGGG
The DNA here is from genome assembly GCF_046562875.1 of Panthera onca. Taxonomy (NCBI): domain Eukaryota; kingdom Metazoa; phylum Chordata; class Mammalia; order Carnivora; family Felidae; genus Panthera; species Panthera onca. The sequence goes on from NC_138342.1 coordinate 127,418,075, forward strand.
GATTAAGGAGCACATTTGCCGTGAAGTACACTGGGTGTTATATGGAAGTGTTGAATCACTATATCATATATCTGAAACTAATATTACGCTGTATGTTAACTAAGTGGAATTTAAATAAAAACTTTTTAAAAAAGAAGTAAAATATATGAAAATAGCACAAAGGCCAGGAGAAAAGAAATGGAAGCAAACTTATAAGCTAACTATGTTATGGAAAAAGAGGACAAAAAATGGAAAAAATAGAAAACAAATAGCAAGATGAAAGCTTTAAACCCAAACATATCAATACTAATATTAAATGTAAATGGTATAAATACTGCAAATTTAAAATCCTTTGAAATGAGTGTTTCTTGTTGGGTAAAAAGGAACAACCAACTATATGCTGCCTGTAAGAAATCCACTTAAAATATAGAGAGAAATAGATTAAAAGAAAAAGAGTGGAAAAGATATACCATGCTAACACTAATCAAGATAATGCTGAAGTAGTTATATTAATATCAGACAAAACAGATTTTATAGCAAAAAATTTCACCAGAGATAAACAGAGTTATTTCATAGTGATAAAGAAGTCAATTTATCAAGAGGACATAACAATCCTTGATGCTTATGTACCTAGTAACAGAGCTTTAAAATACATTAAGCAAAAAATGGCAGAACTTAAAGGATAAATCAATAAAATAAAATTTATAGTCAGAGATTTCAACATACTTACCTTAGTAACTAATAGAACAAATTGGCAGAAGGTCAGTAAGGATATAAAACACTTGCATAATACTATCAACCAACTTAATCTAACTGACATTTACAGAACATTCTACCTGACAACAGACAAAAACACATTCAATTCAAGTAGACTCAGAATAATTATTGGGTAGATAGAGCACATTTCAAGGAATAAAACAATCTTAATAAATTTAAAACAATATAAATCATGTAAAGTACGTTTTCTGACAACAATGGCACTAAATTGGAAAGAAACAACAGAAACATAGATAGCAATAACAGAAACATAGCAGAAAAATCTCTAAATGTTTGGAAGCTAAGTGGTGCTCTCCTAAATAACTCAAAGGTCAAAGAAGAAATCAAAAGAGAAATTAGAAAACATTATGAACTGAATAAAAATGACAATACAACATACTAAAATTTATGGGATTCAATTAAAGTAGCTTTTACACAAGAGTGCTATTTTGGAGGGGCACATGCACCCCAATGTTTATAGCAGTGCTACCAACAATAGCCAAATTATGGAAAGAGACCAAATGTTCATTGACTGATGAATGGATAAAGAAGATGTGGTAAATATATATAATGGAATATTACTCAGTGACCAAAAAGACTGAAAAAGAATGAAATCTTGCCATTTGCAATACCGTGGATGGAACTAGAGTGCATTATGCTATGCTAAATAAGTCAGAGAAAGACAAATATCATATGACTTCACTCATATGTGGAATTTAAGACACAAAACAGATGAAAGTAAAGGAAGGAAAGCAAAAATAAAAACAGAGAGGGAGATAAATCATAAGATACTCCTTGTGAGGAAATAAGTTCACTTAAATAAATGGGTTAGAAAAAAGCTTAGGTCAGAAAGCTGCTGCCACCATGGGGTGAAAGTGCCAAGGATAGCTAGCAAGATATTATAATAGGATCATGAGTAACTTGTTATATCATCTGCAGGAAATTACTTTCCATCTGGCACCAATGTACCTTGATCACAAACTCCACTTGTCCCCCAGACCTTTTGCTTCTTACTCACACAAGTTAATGGTTACTATCTGATTGTTTTCTCCACATTCACGAGTATAAGATCTTATTTTCTTCACATTCACCATGTGTGTAAGATCTTGAGAGCTCAATAAATACAGAGATGAAAACCCTGTTCGGGGCTCTTGGCTCCTCCTGGACATTAACCTCTCTCAAATTTAATTCTGCGTCCACTCTTTTGCTGGACAAGAGAGAACTCTGGACTCATAGTCTGAGACAACGCTTAAATACAGAGAACAAACTGAGGGTTGCTGGAGGGTGTTGGGTGGGGGGATGAGCTAAATGGGCACAGGGCATTAAGGAGAGCACTTGTTGAGATAAGCACTGGGTGTTATATGTAAGTGATGAATCACTAAATTCTATTCCTGAAATCATTATTACACTGTATGTTAACAAGCTTGGATTTAAATTTAAAAAAATAAAATAAAATAATAAAGTAGTATCTACAAAGAAACATAGCACCAAATGTCTATATTAGGTAAAAATAAAGTTTTCAAAACAATGGCCTCAGCTTCCACCTTAACTAAAAACACAGACACACACACACACACACACACACAGAAAAAGAATAATAAATTAAATCCATATTAAGTAAGAGAAAATAATAATAAAGATCAAAGTGAAAATCAATGATACAGAAAACAAAAATAGAGAAAAATCAATGAAATTCAAAGCTAGTTCTTTTGACATCAATAAAATTGATAAACTTGTAGCAAGACTGATCAGCAAAAAAAAAAAAAGAGAGAGAGAGAGATAAAATAGAATTTACCAATATCACAATTAAGGGTGATATCACTAGTGTCTATAGAAATTAAAATAAGAGAATATTAACAATTTATGCCAATAAATTAAGCAATTTCGATGAAATGGAAAAATTCCTTAAAAGACACAAACTACCAAAGCTCATTCAAAAAAAAAAAGACATGAATGGCAAAGAAGTCTACTGAGTAAGTCAAATCTGTAGTTAAAAACCTTCCTAAAAATAAAACTCCTGGCTCAGATGTCTTTACTGGTGGGTTGTATGAATACCAGGAGGCAGGGTTGCTAGGGACTATGTCAGAGTCTGTCAGAAATAGTATATACTTTGATCCTATTTTAATAAAACTATTTCTATTTAAGTACTTTCCATTCACTTCATATGGCTATGCATCCATCTATAATGTAGAGAATGTTTATTTAATAACAGATGCTATTTCTGAGTGAGGACTTAGCAATTTTCAGCTTTCTTCTTTGTAACTTTACATGAAATGGGTGTATATCACTTTTATAAAACATTCTAGTAGAATAATAAAATATTCTTTTGGAAAGTAATAGTGAAGCCCCAAATTAGTGTAATGTCATTAATATGTCACTAAAACAAGAGTATTTCAAGTAGAAATATTTGATCAAGTGATTAATTCAGCAGAGAGCTTGATAAGCAAGAGAGCTGAGAAAATACCATTTGGATTAGTAATTAGGAGATCAGTACACCTTCTACAAAGTTGAATGGGGAAGCCAAATTACAGGGTGTTAGGCAGTGAGTGAGTGGTAAGGCAGGAGAAAAAATGGTTTAAAGCACTTATTTGAGAAATTAGGCTCTGAAAGGATGGTATCTATACCCCAGACTAGCTGTGGGAGGAACTGGAAAATTGTTACTCTTACTTTACTCCTAAACAAAAAATTACTGGAACACCTAAGCCATCTAATCAATTCATGCAATTGTTAGTATCAGTGGACAGAGTACTATCAGGCCAACTTTCAAAAAGGAGAGAATGGGTTTCCTCATGCAGGGGACTAGAGACAATATGAGATAAAAAATTCTAGCTTCAAGAAGAACAACCGAGATTATACTTGTCCTGAAAGTAAATGAATTCTTTTTTTTTCTACAAAATAAAGTGATTACAAAGGAAAAGAAAAAAAGGATATCTTAATAATAGTCAATTAAGCTTAGAGAACCCTGTGATCAAATTAGCCTTACTGTATCATTCAGATTATATATTCTTTACAAGACTGTTTTGTATACATTACTGAAATAACTTTCTGATTTCTAAAATATATCTACAGAATTTCAAATTTTTCCTTAAATATGTAGATGCTTGAAATCACATTCCCCACCATATCCTTAAGAGTGGTTATCCTCTGACTTCAGTTTTTAAACAAGGAAATCAATAGGCTGATTTCAGTAAATGTAAAAAATTCTCAGGTGCATCCTATTAAAATTCATATCTACAGACATTTTTAAGATGACTTATAATTTGCCAAGCTATATTTAGACACCTTAAAAAAAAATTAAAACTCCTGAATGACCAGCAAACTCATACTATTTATAAATAAAAATACCCACTGTCATTTATCTGTTAAATAAATCAGGATTTAACAATTGCATTTCACCTGCTAAGTTTTCAATGTAACCACATATTATAGCTCAACTGAGAAGAGGCAGATGATTCCAACGGTTCTATATTTTTTGTTTACTTGATTTTTCTACTGGAAACTGAATGAAGAGAGCCAAATTAATCCTTCGAGCCTTCTCTTTGTATTACTATTGTTCATTGACAAACCTTCCACACAATCCCTGGGCTTTTAGCTCCAACAGGATTGTCCTCAGAATGTTTAGCTCCCTTCATGCCCTTAGTAAGCTACTTTTAAAATATATTGTATCCATGGGTGCCTGGGTGGCTCAGTCAGTTGACTTCAACCCAGGTCATGATCTCGTTGTTCATGAGTTCAAGCCCTGGTCAGGCTCTGAGCTATCAGCACAGAGCCTGGAACCTACTTCGGATTCTGTGTCTCCCTCTCTCTCTCTGTCTCTCTGCCCTTCCCCACTCATGCTCGCTCTCTCTCTCTCTCTCTCTCTCCCTATCCATATCTATATTTCTTCTTTATTAAAGAATTATCTATAACGATCAGCATTTTAGTCTAGGTCATGATATATGGCTTTCTGGTAAATGATATTTCTCAGGCAAATGCCTGCTCAAATTTCTTAATCAGGTACTTCAGAAAAGGGCAAAAATTCAGATTGAGAAAAGGTGTGCTGTTTTGAAGGGGCACATGCATTCCAATGTTTATCGCTGTGCTATCAACAATAGCCAAATTATGGAAAAAGCCCAAATGTCCATCAACTGATGAATGGATAAAGAAGATGTGGTATATATATGTACAATAGAATATTACTTGGCGATCAAAAAGAATGAAATCTTGCCATCTGTAACAACGTGGATGGAACTAGAGTGTATTTTCCTATGCGAAATAAGTCAGAGAAAGAAAAATATCAAATGACTTCACTCATAAGTGGAATTTAAGATACAACACAAATGAACATAAGGGAAGGGAGGCAAAAATAATATAAAAACAGGGAGGGGGACAAAACATAAGAGACTCTTAAATACAGAGAACAAAGGGTTGCTGGAGGGGCTGTGGGTGAGGGGATGGGCTAAATGGGCAAGGGGCATTAAGGAAGGCACCTGTTGGTATGAGCACAGGGGTTTATATGCTGTGGATGAATCACTGTCCACCCTGAAATCATTATTGCACTACATGCTAACTAACTTGGATATAAATTTAAAATAATAATAATAATAAAGAATTCAGATCAAGAGATAAACCTCTTTTTTTTATTATTTATTTTTGAGAAAGAGAGACAGGGCACAAGAGGGGGAGGGGAAGAGAGAGAGGGAGACACAGAATCTGAAGTAGGCTCCAGGCACTGAGCAGTCAGCACAGAGCCCAACTCAGGGCTCAAACTCATGAACCACGAGATCATGACCTGAGCCAAAGTCGGAAGCTTAACTAGCTGAGCCACCCAGTCGCCCCCAGAGATAAGCATCTCAATTGCATATAAATGTTGGAAAGTCTCTTTTTTTACTGAAAAGTAAAATATGCTATTGTGAAAAATAGCAATAGCTATTACAAAAACCTATAGCTCATTAAGCCAATAAGGTCCTTTGTACCAACTATTCCTATATCAACTATGTAACCTTAGACTAACTATACTTATAGAGTCTATCTTAATCGTTCACAATATACTTGGCATTTGATAAAATTTGATTTTTATTTCATCCTCTATCACTATTTAATATTTACCATTAACTAATTTTGTATGTCTATCTTCCATAAACAAAGAAAACTGGATCTGTTTCTGTAACAGGTTCCAGAGAGCAAAGTAAAACTTAAGGTCAGCAAAAGGGGAATGCATAGGCTCATTAAATTTAAACAAAGTAACACATCACAGGCATGGCTGGATCTAGGGGCTTGAAAATTTCATCAGGACTCATTTTCCATCTTTCTATCTCTCAGCCCTCACCTATGTTGGCTCTGTCCCCAGGAGGATCCCTATATACAGTGAAAAGATGGCTTCCAACAGTTCTAGGCTAACTCTGTCAGTAAACTCTGTTTGCCTTAATTTTAGCAAAGGTCCATGGATAAATTCACTGGCTCTGAAAGCCTTGGCTTGGGCCACATGTTCTCTTTGTTCAGTAGAGGTTATACTCTCCCCTGGAGATATACACACACTACATGGACTAAAAATAGATGACATGTAGTTCTATAAGGAACATCAGGAAAATGTTACTAAATGATTAAACACAAAAAAGATTATTTGTACCAGAAACTTAGATTTTTCACTATCTAAGGCTAATAGCCATATGATATACAGATCAAATTGTAGCCTCTACAAAAATACCATGATACTAATATCCTTTCATTTGGGGCTATTCGGAATTCACGTTGTCAGAATACCCACCAGAAACCACCATGTTCCTATCTGATAAAACACATGAGAAGAAAAAAAAATAGGTTCCTAATAAAAACATTTTGAGTTAAACAGTATTAACCTGAAGAAGGGAAAACAAAAAAGAGGGAAACTTGTTCAGATTCACACTTCTTTGCTGCAGCAGCCCAGTGAGTAGCTTAAGGCAACATAAAAGTCCAATACAAGCAAAAAGCAAAAGAAAACAATCAGAAAACAGAAACAAATAACACTCTTGCTGACTGAACCAGAAAATCAGTTCAGGAAGAGGTCTGCTATTACGATGATTCACTTCATCCTTCTAATTCTTAAATCTAAGACCTCTTCACTCCCAACTACAAGATCAGTTCTGCAGCAAGATTTCTAATCCTGAAGAATTTAAGGACCCCAGATAAGCAATCCTATATTAACTTAGCCTTGCTCTCAGTCTCCTACTGACTTTGTTCCCTGGGCCTAATAACTGGATTCTTGCTACATTCCTCAAAATGAAAACCCCACTTGTACTGCAATTCCAAGGCTCCCATGTTCCTAAGTTTCTTTTTCTATATGACCCCAACCCTAAAACATCTCTACTTCATTCATTCATTTTTTCAATAAATTTATATTTAGTGCTGCTAGTTTCTACACATTCTGCTAGGCACCATGGATATAGCATCATCACTGTCCTCATGTTGCAGTTATTGCCTTCCCAGACTCCTCTGATTCCATGCTTTCCCTATCCACTGGGGTGACAGTGGCTTTCCACTATCCCTGCTAAGAACTATCATCTTAATGCCTGACTTTATGAGAGCTCTAGAGAGCACAAACTACAACCAGAGGTGATGTACTATGTTTGTGCCCTCTACGTGCCATTATAGAGTCTGTCTAGATATAAACAAATCAAATTAATTAAGTTAATAAATAAATTGTGTGTTCATGCATTTTTCAACACCCCAGGACAAAACTGACAACAAAAAATTTTAGGGGATTTATGGCTCCCTCATTCCCTTTGGTATGTTTCTGATGTTCACCTATCTTCATCTGGTATTTCCTCCTCCCTTCAACCTGCTACACCTGGACTTCACCCCTACCATCAAGGATGCCTTTTTAGCACTCACTTTTTAGCACTTTATGATCTTCACATGCCTGGTCAGTTCTGCCACTAAGAAGTGAATCTGTGCTCTTTACTAGGAGGGAATTTGAGATATCAGAAAGAAGAAAGCTATCTACTGTCCATCAAATTGGGTGGTAATAGACTAATTACACTGGATTGATACTGAGTATCAAGCTACGGCTTATAAAAATGCCTGACATACAGCATACAGCATGTTATAGTTCTAGAGACGACATTCACACATATTACACAGCTGGAAAATCTCAGAGAACCTAAAATGTTAGCAAGTTACACACAAAGAGGGAACAGAAACCCAACTAGAGGGCTCTTTCCAAGTGTACTCAACACAAGTGGAAAATGAAAATGTCCCCCAAATCTATGGAGGTCTCTAAGGAGCTCAACTGCATGATATTCTGATAAATGCTCACCCCTATTAATCACAAATCTAATCAGACCACACCTGATTTAAATCCTTCATGGCTTCCCACTGTTCTTGGTATAAAGAAAAAAAAAAACACTTTTGAAAAGTCAGCCTTGTTTTGCATCTTTCCCCAGAGTCCCAAAACTATACCCCCTCAGTTTTCTTCACCTCAGCTGTCCTGCCCTACATTTTCATGTGGAAAGCATCATGCTATCTCCTTCCACAGGTTCTTTGCACTTGCCCTTCCTTCTGAAATGCTCCTCCATCATTGCTCAGGAGTTAACTCCTACTGTTCCCATCTGAGTTCAAGCTTCTTCAGTTAATATTACTCAGGCCAATAAAGGTGTGTCCTCTTCCTTCAGAGCATTTATCACAGTTGTGGTATACTTTCTATATTAATATATTTGGAAACTATCAATCTTCTCCAATGAGACTGTAAAGTTCAGGAGAGGAGGAACTGTGTTTATTTTTACTCACCACTGCATCTACAGAACCAACTTACTACTTACTGTGTTTTTAGGCAGTTGGCACATTAGTGATTGACAGCAGTCTTTGGAGTCAGAAAGACCTGGCTTCAAATCCAATTTCCACATTTTACTAGTTCAGATAACTTTGGGATGGTTACCTACTCTCTTAAATCTTAATTTCTTCATTTTTAAAGTAGGAATAATATTAACCTAACCCAACCATACCTTAGATTAATTGTGGAGATTAAAAAATCACGCAGTAGACAAACATAGATGCTTATTTCTTCCAAGGTCCACCACCATTCAAATATACAATTTATATTTGGAAGGAAGGTGAATGATGTTTTGAATTTAATTAAAGAGACCTGTCAAAATTATTTAAGTATAACCTCTACTACGGATCAGTTACCATAAAAGGATAAACTCAAATAAAATGTGTTCTCTGATGCAAGAAACCCTGAAGTGTTAGTGGGATGAATAACTCACATGATATAACTTGTGGGGGTAATTAGACAATGACAATCTGTGCTGTAAATTAAAAGATAAATTAAGGACTAAGGGAAGATCCTTGCACAATTAAGAAAGAAATTCTCCCTACAGCATAGGTTGAAATCATAATATGATTATCAAAAATGACAGTGAAACAGCACGACTCAGCAACTATAAATTCCACTCTGAGATAACCCAGGGGTCAGGCCATATGTCAAGGAAAAACATACACTCGTATGCACACCCACTTCCCTCTAGTATCAATTAAATACATGCCAAATCTAGCTCTTATACATTTATGCTAAAACAATCTGATGACTTCAAGTAAGTAGCTCAGTCATCCAATTTTAATGGTCTTTTTAAATTTATCATCTCAATATTAACATAAAGATAAATATTATGAATTTATACTCCCTAACAGCCTCTTATATGTTAGATCATTGACTTCATTTTAGAAAGAGCAATGGTTATTTTAGATAATCAAACTTGCAGTAATTAAAAAGGAAGGCAATATAAAGTATGAATAATTTTATTAAGGTACCAAAATTTCCAATGAAAGGATTAATAATGAGATTTATGTTTCATATTTCATTAATATAAATAGCTTTTGTAAGTAACATTATTTACTGACTAAATTTTATTACTGTCTTTTGTTGTTTTTTTCCCTTTCTTTCATTGACTGTAATTATGCTTTCTACCTAGAAAATTTTTAACCTGCAGTCATGCTATTGAATGGCTAAGAATTCTAAAAGGTTCATTCCACATCAGAAATATAAGCACACTTCATATGATGTCCTTATTTTACACCACAGGGATGTTTGGATGAAGAGCCTGTATAGAATAAGAAGCAAAACTCCAGATTCCCGTTCGATTACTTGAAAATTGTCATTAGTGCAAACAGTACACATTTAAACTATCACCCTGGAATCCTAAATCTTAAACTCAACATAGAGATTAAATATCAGCAGAAAAATAAATATGGGTTGAGAACTAAAGTTTTGTTTTTCTTCCACAACATGGAAGAGAGTATACATGCAACAGACATCAAGAACAGGCTAACCAGAGACTGAACAGATGCAAACAGGATGCCAAGCAAAACTCAGCTTTTTGCCAAAGGTTTTCCCCAAGAGGTGAATAACATTATCCACAAGTATAAGGAAACTGCAGAATTGGTTTGGTAATGAAATACTCTTAGCCACTTTTTAACGTACGATTTAACATTTCTGTTTTCTACTGAATAGGACAGGTTTATTAATTATGTCAGAGGGAAACCCATATTTATTATTCAATGAAAAGATAACAGTATTTTAATTTACTTGAGAAGATTTTACCATACGTAAAATCGAAAACATGCATTTTTAAACTGACTTTTGATAGTGTAAGACTATTAATACAATTATAGTGTAATGCTGCAAGATTAAAATTAAATATAAAATTTTCAGGCGGGAGCACTTTGTATTATGTGACGCTAATTGCAACGTATTATAGTTTAAAAAGTCATATTGTAATTTTCATAAAAGCTACATAAGTTGGGCCACTTCATCATTGGAAGGTTAGATAGCCATATAAAGGAATTTGATTTTTAGAATATTTTCTGTTCAATAGTTCATAGGTGCATCACAGATGATTTTCAAACAACAGAAAAATGTAGCCTATCAGTAACACCTATTTTTGTCTTTGACCCACCATCAGTGATCTTCTCTTATTATTGGCACTCAGTGTTTATAAACAGAAATAAAAACTGGCTACTGTGTTTACTGTTTTTATTTTACTAGATTATTTCTAGAATTAGAAAAGCAATCAAACCAAGTCATGAAAAATACAGAAACCCTGCAAAATTGTTGTGAATTAGGCAGTAATGCACCTGACTGGTCCCCAAAGTGTCCAGAGAAACAAAAGCTTTCAGAAGTTTTCAACCATTGCTAAAAGCAGGCTCCACACTTAGCTCCGTGCATTTCAACACTGGAGCAATGTTCATATGTCGTAGACTATCCTACAAAGATACATAAATTGTCTGTATCCTTGACTGGGCACCTGTGACTTTGGAAAATTAAATTTCACATCCATTATTTATGAGGTCAGCACAAATCCCTTGACGGAATTTCAGCCTAATTATCAAGTATTAAGAAAGGTGCAGATGTCCTAACTAGTTCACATAAATGCTCCACTGGTATAAAAAGTAGGTAACTACCTTCTGACTGAGGACAGGTCATGAATCCACAATATTTATACCCAAGATCATCTACAGAAATTCAAATTTGTTTTCCTGTTGTAATTTTGAGTTTTAAGTGTTCAGGACTATCTCGAAGTTTCTTCCATGCCAAAGGAAGCAGGAGGCAGGAGACCAGATATTTTCCTTTTTTTACTCTTTGCCTTTAGGCACCTCTTCCCCCATTGACTATCATCAGTTCTTTTACTTTACTTCTCCTCATGCCTCTTTGCTCTAATTCCACCAGCTTCTATCCTGCTCCCTCTATTCACTCCTGCTTCCTATCTATAAAATCAAGCAAACCTTAAGATTATTTTAAGTAAAACTCATTTAGGGGTGCCTCAGTGGCTCAGTCGGTTAAGCGTCTGACTCTTGGTTGCAATTCTCTCTCTCTCCCTCTCTCTCTGCCCGTCTCCCCTTGCACTATCTCTGTCTCTCTCTAAATAAGTAAATAAAAACTTTAAGCAAAAATCATTTAAAACATATATTTTTTTGGGGTGCTGGGTGGCTCAGTCAGTTGGGCGGCCTATTACAACTCAGGTCATGATCTCACAGTCTGAGTTTGAGCCCCACATCGGGCTCTGTGCTGACAGCTCAGAGCCTGGAGCCTGCTTCCGATTCTGTGTCTCCCTCTCTCTCTGCCCCTTCCCTACTTGCTCTCTGTCTCTCTCTCTCTCTCTCTCAAAAATAATAAACATTAAAAAAAAATTTTTTTAAACCATATATTGTTTTGGGGTGCTTTGGTGGCTCAGTCAGTTAAGCATATGATTCTTGATTTCAGCTGAAGTCATGATCTCACTGTCTGTGAGTTTGAGCCCTACATCAAACTCTGTCAGCACAGAGTCTGCTTATGATTCTCTCTCTCCCCCTCTCTCTCTTTTTGCCCATCCCCTGCTGGCACTCTCTCTCAAAATCAATAAATAAACATTTTTTAAAATATATGTTTTAAATGTGAATATTATATATGGGTTTCAGTTTTTCTATTTTTACCAGAACACAAATTTGTCACCACAAAACTTTCATATATTTTGTTATAATACTTCATTATGGTTAGTCAGTTTTAAGACTCAGTCATTTAAGAAGTATTTACTGGATCTGTCCAATATTCGGTCCACGACAGAATTTATAAGGGATCAAGGACAGGTTGGGGGGGCAAAGGAGGACCAGAAGATACTTAAACCTGGTTTCACTCCCCCTAAAATTCTTTTAAAAAAAAGGCATAAGCATTTAAATAACATTATGCTCAAAATGTATGTTACTACTGAGGCAGGATGGCAGGCTGAGCACAAACATTTACCTTTCTCCCTTTCAAATAAGACTGAAATGAATCTACAAATGCAGAAAAGGGAATGTGATAGCAAAAAGTGAATTAGGAAGGGAAGCAGAATGGACAGTAAGTTCTGAGTCGTCTACAAAGTTTAATGAATTTGGAGAAGACAGGTTACAGATGGAATTATTGGTGTGACAATATGTATGAAGACAAAACATGGAACAGCAGATGACGGCTGTACAGAAGGCAGGTCTATTTTGCCTGAGAGGTCCCAGAAAGGTTCTAACAACACAACCCGCAGGCATGGAAAGCAAAAATAGGTTGTACAGCAATACTGAGGGTATTAAAGGGCTAACTACTGAACAGCTGGCTAAGTCCTTCCCACTTTCACTTTCAGACAACTGGCAGAAATACCACATAATGCAGCCTATCCCTAAAGAATTTAGATATTTTTCCTTGGAAGGCTTACACTCCAAAGGAAAGCATCAGAGTGTCTGTTACACAGTACACATCTATCTACCAGTCAACATGCCTACTCAAGTATGCGTAGTTTTTACTCAGGGGGACATAGCAATATATAACGGCATAGGAAAGCTACACCAGCGAGTTATGCTAATAAAACTTCCCAATTAACAAGTAAAAATGATCAACCATGCACTACCAGACATTTGAAGAAAATAAATAGCACAAGACTAGTCTAAGAAATATTGCATCCATATAATAAAAATAGGTTTCTATGAGGGGAAAAAGGAGTAAATTAGAGAATAAGATTTTTTTTAATTTTTTTTAACGTTTATTTATTATTGAAAGACAGAGAGAGACAGAGTGTGAGCAGGGGAGGGGCAGAAAGAGAGGGAGACACAGAATCTGAAGCAGGCTCTAGGCTCTGAGCTGTCAGCACAGAGCCCGACGCGGGGCTCGAACTCACAAACTGCGAGATCATGACCTGTGCCAAAGTCAGACTCTTAACCGACTGAGCCACCCAGGCGCCCCAAGAATAAGATTTTAAGGGAGATTAAAAATATAATTACTGAAATATAGTATGTGTGCCAACTATACTCAAAATGTTTTAAAAAATATAATTATTGAAATTAAATTTCAATGAAAGAACTAAAATATAAAGTCAAGAAAACCATGGAGTAAAAAGAAAAAGATAATAAAATGGTAAGATAGAAATACAGATGTGTAGATATTTCAAATTTTATTGTACTTTAATAAACAATATACAAGATATAATTTTTTTATGATTACAAAACCTGCAAAGAGACAAGAAATTCACAAGCAAGAGAATACATACACATTTTCCTTGATGGGATTACATCCCAATAAACCCAATATATGCTGGAAATATCCTAAGTCAATAATGCATTTAATACACCTAACCTACCAAATACAGTATCTCAGCCTAGCCTACTTTAAACACACTCAGGGGGCGCCTGGGTGGCTCAGTCGGTTGGGCGTCCGACTTCGGCTCAGGTCACGATCTCACGGTATGTGAGTTCGAGCCCCGCGTCGGGCTCTGTGCTGACTGCTCAGAGCCTGGAGCCTGTTTCGGATTCTGTGTCTCCCTCTCTCTCTGACCCTCCCCCGTTCGTGCTCTGTCTCTCTCTGTCTCAAAAATAAATAAACGTTAAAAAAAAAAAAATTAAACACTCAGAACACTTAAATTAGCCTATAGTTGGGCAAAATCATCTAACACAACGCCTATTTAATAATAAAGTGTCTGGGGCACCTGGGTGGCTCTGTCGGTTAAGCGTCCGACTTCGGCTCAGGTCATGATCTCGCAGCGTGTGAGTTCGAGCCCCACGTCATACTCTGTGCTGGCAGCTTGGAGCCTGGAGCCTGCTTTAGATTCTGTGTCTTCCTCTCTCTGCCTCTTCTCCTGCGCTCTCTCTTTCTCTCTCTCTCTCTCTCTTTTCCTCTCTGAAAAATAAGTAATAAGGGGCACCTGGGTGGCTCAGTCGGCTGAGCGTCTGACCTCAGCTCAGGTCATAATCTTACAGTCCAGGAGTTCGAGCCCCACGTCAGGCTCTGTGCTGACAGCTCAGAGCCTGGAGCCTGCTTCAGATTCTGTGTCTCCCTCTCTCTCTGCTCCTCCCCTGCTCATGCTCTGTCTCCCTCTGTCTCAAAAATAAATAAAAACATTAAAAAAATTTTTAAAAATAATAAACATTAAAATAATAATAATAATAATAATAATAATAAAGTGTCAGATATCTCATGTAATTTATTGAATTCTATACTGAAAGAAATAGAATGGTTGTGTGGGTACTCAATCCACACAGTGGGTTGACTGACTCTCAATCTTGGCTCAGGTCATGATCTCATGGTTCATGAGATCAAGACCTGCATCACACTCTGAACTGACAATGTGAAACCTGCTTAGGATTCTCTCTCTCCCTCTCTCTCTGCCCCTCACCCACTCATGTGTGTGCTCTCTCTCTCAACCTCACTCTCTTTCTCAAAATAAACATTTTTTTTAAAAAAAAGAATGGTTGTAAGTGTATTGATAAGTTTATCCTCGTGATCATGTGGCTGACTTGGAGTTGTCACTGCCCAGAATCATGACAGAGTATCATATTGCATATTGCTAGCTCAGGGAAAGATCAAAATTCAAAATCCAAAGTATGGTTTCCACTGAATGTATATGGCTTTTGCATCATCATAAAGTTAAAAAGAAACTGTAAGTCGAACCATTAAAAGTCAGAAACGGTCTATATCCCACACAAGCAAGATACAATGATTGAAAAATGGGGTATTCAGGAGATAAATGGAAACTCTATAAAAGAACTAAAGGGAAATTCTAAAACTAAAAAATAGAGTATTTGAATTTTAAAAATTCTTTCAATGAACTTAACTTCTAGACTGCACAATGCAGAAGAAAGAGTACTACACTTGAGAGTTCAGAAGTGATAAGAATATATGGATAACACTTTAATTATTTTAAACATCACTTTCTACTATAGTTACTATTACTCATGCAGCTTTAGCTTCTGACCTTTCAGATTTGATTTTGCCCAACTGCTATGAATGACATCATTGGTTTCTTCATAGGTAATATATTTGTAATTGAGATAAAAACTCAAAAGTGGTAGGTGGTATCTGGAGTCTAGTAGAGCTGTCAGCTTCCCATTGGTGTGACTAACCAAGGAAATAAATCAGCTTTCTTTTTTTTTTTTATGTTTATTTTTCAGAGACCGAGCAAGAGAGAGACAGAGTATAAGTGGGGGAGGGGCAAAGAGAGGAAGACACAGAATCTGAAGCAGGCTCCAGGCTCTGTGTCAGCACAGAGCCTGGAGCTGTGAGATCGTGGCCTGAGCCCAAGTCAGGTGCTTAACAGACTGAGCCACCCAGGCAACCCTAAATTCACTTGCTTTTCTACTCACATATGCTATTCCATAAGAACAAGCCCAATAATTCCTAAAATAGATTATATTTCAAAGGTTTGACAATTTAGAGCAAACGTAAAAAAAAAAAAGAAAAAAGAAACACTAAACTAAAAGAAATTTAGTTTAAACTAAAATATTTTTCAAACCTACCAAGGATACAACCACATTGCATTGTCCCTGCCACATAGCAAAACACAAAGAAAAAAATACATCTCTGAGTTATTTCCTTCAATCAAAGAGTTGCTGAATTGATCTGCTGAATAATTCTGATATCTCTGCTTTGCTTTTGACAATAATTAGTCTCATAACCCTGATTATTTATTCCCTTAAGTTTAAAATAAAAATAGTTTATTTAAATTGCTTTCCTCTAGTTAATGGATGTTTAATGAATAATGTTTAATTGAATTAAACATTTGTTTGTTTAAATATTAAACATTTAATGAATAAGACAGAATAAGCACCATATATGTTTTATGGCATCTTTCTGATAATAGCTTTGTAAGGGTCTATATTCTCTTTCCCAAAATATTAAAATATACATAACACAAAGCATAACACAAATTCCAAGCAAAAATACAAAGCCATTTCTCCAAAGTAAGCAATAGTATTAACTAAAAGTCCTTTATTATAGAAAATGAACTTGCCTACAATATTTCCAAGTTCAAAGTTTGTCATTTTCCCATTTCTCTTTCTCCGTTCATCTTCTAGGGCTTGGGGCTCACCTTCCCAATCCCAGACATACCATACCTTCTTGTTGGTCTTTAGATGTCAAGTGAGCCCACCTTAGTACCCTCTGCTAAGGTTTGCCTTACACTGAAGAACCACAGGGACAAAATTACTTCCTTCTTCTCTCTTTCTGACCCCCTCAAAATGTCCATTAACTAGAGAAAAGCAACTTAATTAAACTAAGCCACACTGGATTCTGAATGATTGATTAATAGACTACTTGACCCTCCCTGGGACATTTTTATTTTTAAAAAGGAGACTGTAATCTAAGTGAATCAGTAATGGACAGAACTTGACACAGTTCAAAAAAGTAGGGGGAAATATATAGGCTCATTCCAGGAAAATATGTTTTGATAGAAGAGCCGTCCGAGGGTCTCTTAAATTATCCCTGTTGGTGGCCACCTAACTCAGCCTCAGTTCCTGACTAGGAGAATAAAGCATTGACTGAAATGCCCTTTTCCAGTTTTATAAGTGAGCAGCAAAGTACTCTCAAAGGGAAGACATTTGACTTTGAAACAGACTTCAGAAGTTGAAGTATGGTTTATTACTCCTCCGGGTGAACTGAGAAATATAAATGCTTCTTTTAACTTGGAGTCAAAATCCCAAGAGCCATCCTTAAACACCAAATATCACTATGACAAAGGTCAAATCCTCTGTCATGTGGAAATGACCCTACAGATACTCTTTTTAGATTAATCACATGTTTTTTTAACTTTTAATTGGAGGATGAGAGTGAGCACCAGAAATATGTGATATAACCACATATTATGGAGACACAAATGAGAATATAATAGCAGAGGAACCTCTACAAACTTCAAGGTAAAGTTCAGCCTCTCACCTCATCAATCCTACCTTCTAGATCATCTACACATACACACACACACACACACACACACACACACACACACACACACATTCAGTGATGGTAAAAAGCCCTATTTCCCAAATATTATTTATAGAGTATCCTCTTAAAATTTAGCTAAGTATCACCTAAAAACTTTGGAATAACACTGATAATAAAACTGCTAACATGTCTTTATTGTTGACAAAATAGGTTAGACATAATTACAACACCCTTTTTGCTTTAACAGTATTTTTTTTTCCTGCTTTAACCCTGGTATAAAATACAAAGAGAAGGAACTGTTTACTTCTTGCCTCCAGTTTCATCTATGTAAACTGAAGCTGATCTTCCACTCTAGCTAATTATAAATCTTGCCCTCCCCTACAACAAGATGACCACACAGACCTCTGTGGTCATGACAAAAGTCATTAGCATTTTACTTTGTTGTAACAGTTGTAAAAATCAACAATTTGACCCTTATTATGAGTCAACTGCATTAGCATCTCAAGGATCTCTTCTGCAGAAATGTCAGGCTATACCTATACCTATTCTTTGGTGAATTTTTTCCCTGCATTAAAATATCTACTTAGCCCCTGGTGAACTTTTTCACTGCATAAAAACATTATACTTTGCCTTAATTTTCAAAATTCACTTGGTTGGTTGAATAGAAAACTACCATACAAGAAAGACATAGTTGCAATATCTATCCCCCAAACAAGAAAAGTTTAATTGATATTTTTTTCCTTTTAGCTCTAAAAGTAAATTCCACTTCATTGCTAAGTAAACCTTCTACACCAAAATGTGCACCATTAATTTAAAATCTGCCTTCTGAAAACTTCTCATCAGAGGTACATTTTGAATAGGGTACCCCAGGGCAAAAGAGCATATTTAACAAATGTCTAATTTGGCCTATTTTTTAAAGACATGAACCCACAGGAAGGGGAAGAATAGGAGAGAAAACAATAGCAGCTAAGTTTTGGAAGGCAGAGAGCAGATACACACCCAGACCCAAGAAAGTTCAATCTTAAGGGGTCAGTGAGAAAAGCCAAGAACTAATAGTTACACAACAGATTCTCCACAATGTTCAGCAAATGTTAGTACCAGTTACTCTACAACTGAGGATAAAGTGGGGTAGGCAGGTGGAAACCTAAAATAAGTAGGATTTGATAAAGGCTATTTGAAAAGTAGTTAGACATCTATATGTCTTCCCCTATTTCACTTTCCTGAGTAATGACCCTCACCCCTGCCCACTTCCCCCTCTACCACTCCCACTGAGGTCTAGAAAGAGTAAAACAGAAAGTCTTTAAATCAGGGGAATCCCAAGCAACTGAGGACATGGGAACCTTACTGAAAACAAGAGATTGAGTAACTGCATACAGGATACAAGGTGCTGAGACATATTCCTTCCACCCCCATACCCTCTTTTTTTGGTGCCAGAAGACTGATAGCTAGAACTTCCTCCAGAAAGGAGATTAGAATGCATTTCTCTAGGGAGGTTGATCAACCTAATCAATGGCCTATCTCCCACAGTAAAGCTTAAATTTGACATTGCTAAAATACTCGGAGCTTCCAAAAAGCTTTTCAGCCCCCATTTAGGGAAGACAGCCCAAAACAAACATCTTATTTAAGAAGCAACTTGTATGACACAGAGGCTATTCAGGGAGGAAAAAAAAAAAAACGTTTTAAAAAAATCAGAGCAGGGGCGCCTGGGGGGCGCAGTCGGTTAAGCGTCCGACTTCAGCCAGGTCACGATCTCGCGGTCCGTGAGTTCGAGCCCCGCCTCAGGCTCTGGGCTGATGGCTTGGAGCCTGTTTCCGATTCTGTGTCTCCCTCTCTCTCTGCCCCTCCCCTGTTCATGCTCTGTCTCTCTCTGTCCCAAAAAAAATAAAATAAAAAACGTTGAAAAAAAATCAGAGCAGTAAGTCAAAATATCTCATCCATGATCAAAAGACTAAAATATCACAAATAAGAAATATTCAAAGAACAGCCATAAAATGAACTATTAGAAACTAAAAAGCAGGATTTCAAAATCAGTATAAGGGTTAGGAGATAAAATTGAAGCAATCACCCAGGATCAAAAGGATAAAAAGATGTGAAAAAGAGAGAGAGAAAGAAAGAGAGAGAGAGGAAAGATACAAAAGGTAGGAGACGATTCTAGGAAGTCAACAACTATAAAGCAGGATTTCCAGGAAGACAAAACAGAGGAGAGAAAATCATCAATAACGTAACTCAAGAATTTTTCATCTCTTCAACCAGAACGACTGAAGTTTGAGAAAGAATTGAGCTGGGTGCCCTTTAGTGCTGTTTCTCCATGTTTAATTTTGTGAAGAAAACAAATCCAAATACCATCAAATATCTAAGCCAAATAGAACATTCTTCACTTAAAGTATTAGAATCTTATTTGATTCATCTCTATCCCGAGCTGGAGCAAACTGATCCATCTCTAAATAAGGAATACCATTAAAGAACTCTCATTGGTTAGTCCTCAATAATGTTCTTCTCTCCCTAGAAAAACAAAGAAACCAGCAGGTGGCAAAATTATTATTCCAGAGTCTTTAGCACAGATTGCTTGTTGGATTTTCTCATAATCTGACAAGTAGGAAATCTGCTCTGACCCATTTAGAACCCCAAAGCTTCATTACAAACCTCCCCAGAACTGGAAATCTGCAATTCATTAGGAACATGCTGGGATCCAGGGCTTCATGAAGGAGTTGCCTAAATTGGAGAAGGCAGTTGAAAAGAGTCTTCTGAATTCTTTCACATTTCTAAAAATAAGCAGGAGACTCTCTGGATAAGCTTAAAATATAGAAAATCAAACAGAGCTTAGGTCCTAGGTTCTTTAATACTCATCAGAATAAAACCTTTACACACTACCCAAACTTCTCAAATACAGAGAATTAGGTTTAAAAATTGCAAGACATTCCAAGAGGAAATACTGAAGAGCAAATTTCCATCAGGTACTGATCAAGGAACTTCACTCCAAAATAGTTTATGTTGATATTTCCATACCATAAATCATATTAGAAGCTTGTAACTTCCACCCCTTGAAAACATATAATTGGCTATGCTATACTGGAAACAGCTCTAGAAAATGATCATCTCATCACTAGAATTGTATTAACAACCTGTTTGGAAAGAACCACCCAGTTTCTATATCAAGTTAATTGTCTTAAGTCTACAGAGTAATTACTAAAGATGAACAAGGTAATGTTTTTACACTTTATCACTTCAAAAGTATAAACATAGTATTTTTAGTATGTTTTAGAATTCCATGATAACTTTTTTCATAACAAATCACAAATATCCACCAGGTGTCCAGAATAGTTACTAGTTATTCTAATAATCACTTATTCACCTCTGTTCCACCTCACATAGGAACAGCTGAGAATGATTTCTCTGACCTACGTCTTGTTCTATCATTAGCATTTGACCAAATGGACAGAGACCATCAATAGTAAAAAAAAAAATAAATGTATAATGCTCACATAGAGCCTATATATTACCACTTTCAAATCTGAATCACATTATTACAGTTAAAATCTGAGATTTTTCTCATGCCCCATTCAATACACATCTTTCAAGAAATTAAATATGTCTGCATCCGAGTACACAAAAAATCTATATCTAAATAACATGGAATTACAGAGAAAGACAGATACCATATGGTTTCACTCTTATGTGGATCCTGAGAAACATAACAGAAACCCATGGGGGAGGGGAAGGAAAAAAAAAAAAAAAAAAAAAAAAGAGGTTAGAGTGGGAGAGAGCCAAAGCATTAGAGACTGTTAAAAACTGAGAACAAACTGAGGGTTGATGGGGGGTGGGAGGGAGGGCAGGGTGGGAGGGAGGGCAGGGTGGGTGATGGGTATTGAGGAGGGCACCTTTTGGGATGAGCACTGGGTGTTGTATGGAAACCAATTTGACAGTAAATTTCATATATTAAAAAATAAAAAAAAAATAAAAATAAAAAAAAAAAAAAAAAATAAATAAATAAATAACATGGATTGTTTAGTGATGGGACTGACTTTTAGAGGAAAGCAACAAAAACAATGTAAGTGTCCTACTCTTTGAGACTGGCATAATTTTTTCTCAAAGAAGTGCTGGTCTGTGTTGACAACAGTTGTAATAGCTCAGCATTATGTACTGAATACTAAATGTATTTAATTTGGCAAAATTATTCAACTTTTAAGTGAAAAAAATTATGTATCTCAAATATGTGAGTCAACTCACAAAGTTACAATTATATAGTTTATAATTGAGTTAGCATGAAGTTGCAATACTATGTAAAATCAGACACTGGCCCGAGGCCTTAATTGTCTTTACACACAATGTGGTAAATTAGTAACCTCCACTTAGAATTCTTCCTTCTGAGGCCTACAGGAGGGAAGGCTTTCCATCCTATAAGGCTCAAAACTCTGAGAGCTAACAGACAACATGTTTCCATCTTATAAAACAGCAAACATTGTTGACTATACATCTTAACATCTCTAAACAAAAAACTTTATCAATATAATTTTGTCAAATCCTACAATAAAACGTGTTTCTCTGGACAAACTTTGTGACCAAAAAAAACTGCCTTTAAACGCTTTTTTAAAAAAAACAGATAATGAATACTACTTAACCCAATTGATACTGCTTAACTACTTACCTCTTGCCTTAGCTCCAATGAAACTTCTAGAAACAAATTCACTGCCCCAAAGTTATAATGAGCTCAGCAGCTTGATAGTACCTAATCCCTGTATTCTTCCTTTATTCTTTTTTTAATCTATAATTATCCACCTTTAAAATTTTTGTTTAAAATTTTTAAAACCAATTCCAAATAAGTCATAAATAATTGAATTCATTTTCTAGACCCCTGACAACCCTGTGATTATTTCCTACTTCTCACATATGTCTGCCTTCATCAGACACCCAAAGAATTCTAGAATCAGAATATTTCCTTGTAATCTACTAGATGATAATTGGCTGTTACTATAGAACTACTTATAACAAGGTGAGCCTTTCTATTCTAGGCAAGAATTCAGGCTAACCTCCTTTGTGGAGAATACCAAATCTGACCACAGAAAACAGTAAAATACCTCACAAAAGGAAGAATCCACTTCCAGCATGTAAGATTTAGAAGAATCAATAAAAGTTGACTGAAAGATGAACATTTCTTATTTTTCATTTCTTAAAATATTTATCATGTAAGTATAAAGTTACAATTATCCATGATGATTAAAACTTCAGTATTTATAAATGTCAAGTATTAAATTACATCAAAAAACTTGATCATTCTCAATGTTCTATTCAAATACAACATCAAACGCAAAACTATCAAATGTTGCACAGTTGCCAGATCTAGAATATTGAAATAACACTGAAATTATCTCTCACTGGCTTAAACTTATAAGCGTTAGCTCAGCCTGACTGCACTTAATAGCAAATGGTTTAAATACTATGATTTGCATCTTATTTTCATACACACACTGATGGATTCGAGATAGATACCTTCTCATGGGTCATTCTTCTCTCCTGCATCATGAACATCCATCAGTGGTCTTCAGTCAAGGGTGATTTTTACCCCCAGGGTGAGAGAACATTTAGCAATGGCTGGAGACAATTTCAGTTATTACAACTGAGTGTAGTGCCACCAGCATCTAGATAACTACAATGCCCAGAACAACTCCCCTGGCCACCCACAATTACCCTGCCCAAAATGACTATTCTGTGGAAGCTGAGAAACCCAGCTACAAGGACTAACACTCAAAATCTCCTATTAGGTGCTAGGCCTCAGCTTGCAATAAAAACCTCAGATGCTATGCCTCAACCTGTAATAAGGAAGGAGAAAAGAGAACTCAGGCTGGGATATAATTCCTTATATGGTCAATTTAACTCTGAAATGTATTCTACATTTCAGCACTCAAAGACTGTATCATTAAGTTCTCATTCTAGTCACTAACCCTTTCATTCAGTCAAGAATCTTCTTTATGCCTTTCCAGACCAATGCTAGAAGATTCCCCTGTATAATTAAAATTAAGTATAATTTTTAATAAAAGCTCACAGAGAAGCTTAAGTAGAATACATTTTACCAATCACTAGTTCTTCAATGTCCTCCCTTTAAAACATTTAACTTTTAACCTCCAAAAGAAGTTGATTGTTCATCTATAATTTTCATGTTTTTATTACAGTTCTGACAGTTCTTAGAAACTCCAGCATTGATCACAAAGAGAGATGCTCTAAAATGCAAATCAAATGTGCTCACTATATTAAAAACTGAATAGTACCACAATCAAAATAACAGAAGTTGAAGTCCTCTGATCAGATGCTTTCTATAACATATGAAATACTAGACAAATTTAAGCTTTGCCTCAAATTTATATGCTTCCAAGCTATTCAAATATAAAACAAGCACTAACAAATGGGCAACCTTGTCCACTGCAAGGCTAATAAATCAAAATCACCAAGGTAAGTTAACTGCATTTCCAGTGGATGCAGATTTATCATCAGAGGCCTGATAATAATGCAACCACTAGAAAAAGCAATGTGTTTTCCATGACCTTGGTCATAATTCACCAACAACACTGACTTGTAACTTTTCACTATTATGTCACAGTGGGCACACTCTAAAAAAGATTTCAGAATTTTTGGACTTCTGAATGAAGAACATGCATGTTTCCATCTGATTTTTTTTTTTATATTAGAACTCAGTATAGAAACTATAAACACCTGATACTTGAAAAATAGAACAGTGGATAAAAAAAAATGGAAGAAAAGCAGGACTTAAACGCCTTGGAATTTTTCTGAAAATGAAAAGCTAAATAGAAGTTTGAGTTGGTCCAAATGCAGAAGCCTCCAAACTTGCACATTTCAGCAATTACTATATCTCTTATATCTGGTCATTTCTTTTAGTTGACTTCCTCACACCCAACTGGTAATAAAGCAAGCAGGAATGTCACCAAGGTTGAAATAAAGACAGAAAAGTTCCCAAGCATTCCATTCTATAAGTAGTTTTATTTTGATCTCCACTAGTGGAGAAAGGCCTAGCTGCCACAAATGTTTCCAAGATGGAGAAAGTGGTTAAGAGATGCTGATATCTTTCTAGGCTTTTCAGAGATTAATCAAAAGTATAGCAAATCCCTTCAAGAACACAAGATGGAGGAAACAGGGAATAAGGTGCTACCACAATGGGCAACAAGTCAAGGTAATATATTTACCGAACTTTCCCCTTGGCTTCCAAGCTTAGAATAATGGAGAATAGAAATGATGAGGTTTTTTAAAATATTTAAACAGAGGGGTTTTGTTTTGTTTTGTTTTGTTTTGTTTTTTTGTCTTAGGACAACAGACCAAATATCCAGAGGATAAAATAGTGAAGAAGCACACTATTTGAAGAATTGCTTAAAACTGAAAACCTGGGGGCACCTGAGTAGCTCAGCACTGACTCTTGATTTCAGCTCAGGTCCTAATCTCATGGTTTGCGAGATCTGTGAGTAGCACAGAGCCCACTTCGGATTCTCTCTCTCCCTCTCTCTCTGACCTTCCCCACTTGTGCGCTTTCTCTCTCTTTCTCTCTCTCTCTCTCTCCCTCCCTTTATCTCTCTCAAAAATAAATAAATATACTTAAAAAAAAAAAAAACTGAAAGCCTGAATTGGAATCCTGATTGGAATTCTTCTTGGATGTAAAACTTTAGGCTAGCTTGTAATCACTCACAGCCTCTGGGTTTTGCTGTTATTTTTTTGTTTTGTTTGTTTTAATTTTGAGTTGGGTTTTGGTTTTAAGCTATAAAATAGAGTTTATAAAATCTAACTTCCAGAAAGATTATATGAGCCAATATATGTAAACAGTCGGAAACATATATGAGAAAGTGTATGGTGTTATTAACTGTCTGACAAAGTCAAAGTTATTATTATGCATTTCTATGTCAGAAGACAAAGAACAAAGACAAAAGGTGGGCAGAAGCGAGCATATTGGGTGCCACACACCTTTCTGGCCCTGAGTTTAATGAAATTCCAGAGAACAACCACTATGGACCTTTTCTGATTGCTGGGTGGGAAATGAGTCCATTGGAAAACTCAAGATTCTAACACTAGCAGCTAATATGCCAGACACAATAATCCAATTAAGGTGGTTCTATAATTATCTATTAGTATTCTCATTTTATAGCTGCAGGAACTAAAGGTCAAAGAAATTTAAGAATTTACACAGGTTACAGGCAGAAAATTGGAGGCATGGAACCTAGAGATGTACTAGAAACAAAAGCAAGCCCAAGAGTAAGCATCAATGGGCACAGAGTGAGTTCTATCCATAATGAGTCCTGAATGCTGGCTTCCCGTCAAGGTATCCCTTAAGAGCTTGCAAGCCAGGGTTAACCATTCTTACAGACACATCTTCCCTTTAGCACCTTACCTTTCCTTACTAGGCTAGTATCCAGTTTTCCAAGCAGAGGTTTGGGAGAGGACAAAAGTTTCAGCAAGGAAGCAAATATGAACAGCAGGACTGGGTTCTAGGAAAGTCAAGCTTGAATGAGTAGGATGGCCAAAGCAAGTATACAACACCAACACAACATCATAGATGGTTTTTGGTTTTGTTTTTTTTTTCCCATACAATATCTGGGAGTGTAAAGAATTAAAACTGAAGAAGCCAATTTTGACATTAGCAGGGAGTACAAACACAAGGTCTGGAAACAGCAGACAAAGCACAGAAATTAGGAACTAAATATGCTCAGGTATGAATTAGAAAACCAAAGGCAAAATCAGAAAGTGAAAGCATCCAGAAACTTTGCCCTGAACAGGGGGATTCAGACATATTGAGGAGTGGAGAAGAGTCAACACTTCAGAGGCCAACTCTCAACGAGTGGGTAAAGGAAGCCCATGGATTCTGCTCTAGTCTCCTGTTCTTAGGGCAGACAATTCTGAGAAACACTCTGCACACTTCTCAAAGGTTCAGATAGAACAGTGCCCTCACTGCCTATAGCAGCAACCTTAATAACACATCCTTACGTTGTTGTTGTTGTTTTTCTCTTTCTCTGCCTCACTGTCTCCACTCACATTCTACAGTGTCCCTAATAAGGTAAGAAATTTGTGTCTAGATGTCCCCTGAGACCATAATTTCTGCTTGCAAGGCAAGTTTTTTATGAGACAATTAACTCCTACTTTGCCAAATACCCCCATTCCTTGGTAGGGTAGCCCGGTAGGGTCTGCAGAAAGTTAGCAAGAAAGGAAAGAAAACCCCCACGATCATCTACCCTGTCCCAGAGGAAGGCACACTGCTCTGCATGACTCAATATCACTGCAAATGACATCAAAGTCCAGGCCCAATATGGTCAGTGTACATATACTACTTACCATTGCGTTGACTAGCAGATAAAAAAGGGAATCATTTTGGCTTCTTTCGTAATCCTCCAATTTCTGTATTATGGCAATAAAATAGAACATGGAGTTCTTTTCTATTGCTCTAACAAAGAATCTTTCCTGGAGAAGGAAGGCCTTCTCAAAATTGGCAAGCCCTCGGACAGGCAATTCTACTGGGACAAATTTGAGGGAGACTGGCACAATACAGGCATTGGAGTGGAAGGAGGAAAACAGACACAGAGCTCTATGGGTCTGATGACCAAGTTCTGTCCTCAGGATCACTGCAAATGCCATCAGAGTCCAGGCCTAATGCCTCCCAGTTTGCACAAAGTCAAGATGAAGAGAATGCACCAGGATAAGAGTCCTATCAGAAGGCTTCCTCTGGTCTTGCCTCACCTTGGCCTCCTGCTGAGTGGCCTGTAGACTCTCTCCTCTAGGCACACAAAGCACCCCTACGTGCTATTCAACAGCAGTGGCAGACTTGGCAGAAGGGACAGGAGATGGACAGACTGTCAGTTCCAGGAGAACTCGACCTCCTTAAAATTGTCCAGCCAGAGGATTCCCTCACAGTCTGAACCCTGGTATCGGGATTCTGGAAGAGAATATAGGCATCTATGGCACCTATGATTTCCTAAGTATACATTTTGTTTGTTTATACCTGCTGCAAAGATATTCCATTTGTATCTTTATAAATGTCCTCAAATGCAATGAAGTATTTATTATCAAATTTTTAAGCATTTTAAACCATGTTTATCAGGTGCTTTATTACATTTGAGGTAATTTATAAAGGTATATATATGGTAAAAGGACAAAAATGAGAGGAAATCAGGGCAGGGGGTTAAATGGAAGACAATAAGACAAAACAAATGTAACAGATAAACCACCAACTAGCCTAATATTTTTAAGGGAGGAAAGGAATATCCACAAAATTAAGGATGAGTAATAATAATAATACAAACATTTATAGAGTGTTTATAAATGCTAGTCACTGTTCTAAGCACTTCTCACATATATTGCCTCATTTTTTCCTCACCACAATCCAATAGGTAGGAACCACTTCTTTCTCCATTTCATAGTTGGAGAGGCAGGAGAAATAATGTCATTTACCCAAGGTCACACAGCTTGTTAACAGTGAAGCTAGGATTCAAGTCCAGGCAGTGTGGCCCCTAAGTCCACACTCTCACGTATTAACATGCTGTCTGCTGACCCAGGAAGGGAAGGAACTAGAAACACAAAGATTTTGAAAAGAATGTAAGAGACTACTTTGAACAATATCATGCTAAAAATTTGAAAACCTGGGGATATTCTTATAGGAAAATGCATGCTACTAAAATTGATTTCATAAAGGAGAGGGAAAAGAAAACACTAAACTAAAACCATGGGGGGAAAAATGAGGAAGTTGTCGCAGAGCTGGCCTCAAAAAACTGCCAGATCAGTGCTTTCTTATATTAATTAGTTCAATATAATTAAGATATCATTTTAAAAATTCCAGAGCATAGAAGAAAAAAAAAGAAAAAAGGTATGTAAGTTTATTTTCTGAGTCAGGCATACATTAGTATCAAAACCTGGTCAGTTTTGTTTAGGAATATAAATGCAGGCCTCCTATATAAAATATTAAAAATTCATATCCAGTGGCTTACTTACAAATAACATCAAAAACATGCAGTCTTTATACTAAGAGTGCAAGAAAAGCTCAACAGTAGGCTATCTATTGATAAAAATTGATACATTGTGAGACTAAGTAAGAACAACAATTGGGTCATTTCAATAGATCCTGAAAAATGCATTTGAAAAAAACTGACACCCACAATGATATATTACTTAAAGCCTTTAGTAAACTAAAGATAGAAATTCCTTCAACAGTATCAAAACATTTTTAAATAAACACAACAACAAATATCCTTAATGATAAGACTCATTCTCATAGGAGATGGAAGTTATGACACCTTCCCTTATTCTACTGTAATCATATATATTAGTGGAGAAGAGAAAATCCAGATATATCTACACACAGTGGGGAACTAAGTAGAAGATAAAAGGCTAATTTCAAATAAGTGGGAAAGAATGAATTATAAAACAAATATAATTGGGACAATTACCCTTTATTTAGTAAAAAAAGTAATACTACTTTATACCACAATACACAAAAATAAATTCCAGAAGCAGTAAGTTTTATCTGTAAAATCCAATAGAATATTTTTGAAACTACAATATTGGGGTACCTGGCTGGCTCAGTTGGTGGAGCATGTCACTCTTGATCTCGGGGTTGTGGGTCCAGGCCCCACATTGAGTTTAGAGATTACTTAAAAATAAAATCTTTAAAAAAATTTTTTATAAAAACTATAATATTTTTATCTTGAGACTGTTCTTTATAAGCATGAACTGAAACTGAGAAATCATAAGGGAAAATATGAAAAGATTTTACATGTAAAAACTATAATTTCTGTTCAAGAAAAAAATAGCATAAACAAAATGCAAAGTCAAATAGAAGTTATTGGGAAAAATATTTGTAGTAGACATGATAAGAGGTTAATATCTTTAATCAACAGTGTACATTTAAATCAATTTAAAAAGATGAACACTATAGTTTTTAAAAATTAAAAGACATAGAGACAATTCATATAAGAAAAGCAAATGACCAATAACTGTAAGAAATTTGATCTCACAAATTATTAAAATATAATGATTAAGACAACAATCTGATAATTACCTATCTGCAAAAAATCAATATGATTGTTAATGTGCAGTGTTGGTGGGGGAGGTTAGGTACCGATAAATAGGCATGTATATTGGTACAACCATCCTGAAAAGAAATCTGGCAATCTGTATCAAATTTAAAATGTACATGCCTTCAAACTTGGCAATTCTGCTAGGAATGTTTCTAAGAAGCTAACCTAACAAGTATTCAATGAATTATACACAAAGATATTAATGAAGAATTACTTAAAACAATGGCTTTTTAAATTTAATTTATTTTGTTCCCAGCTTTGTTGAGATATTGACATATCACATATGTAAGTTTGAGATGTTCAGTATGATGAGCAGATACATGTATATATTGCAAAATAATTACCACAATAAAGTTAGTTAACATCTCCATCTCCATTCCTTCACATAATTACAATTCTGTGTGTGTGTGTGTGTGTGTGTGTGTGTGTGTTGACAACCTTTAGGATCTATCCTTTTAAAAACTTTCAAGTATGTAATACAGTATTGTTAATTATAGTCATCATGCTGTGCCAAATAACAGCATATTTAAAACAACATAAATGTCCCTCAATTTATTTGTCAAATTATAGTGTTTCCATAGTATGAAGTGTTATTCATTTGTTTAGAAAAATAAAGTAGATCAAATTTATAAAGTTGTTCATGATATACTATCACTTGATTAAAGTAGGCTAGGAAATAATTATTAATAATACATTTTATACGTATCTAAATGTATTTTTTTTAAGTCTGGAATGGTGTAACCAAAGAAGAAAAGAGCTTGGAAGAATTTAAACCAAGGTTTATATAAACATAGTTGTTTAAAAATGGTTGAATTATGAGTATTTTTGTTTTCTTCCTTTTGTTTCCATAGTTCCTGACTTTTCTTTAATAAATGTGTTTTTCCCTTGTAGTAATTATTTGCATTTCTTACAATGAAAGAATCTAGATTAAAATATCAACCTATTTTAATAGACCCATAAACATTAATTACAGAAAACCAATCTTTTTATGGAATACTGTTGTTGTGTTTTTTTGCTGTTATAGCAAAATACACCAAACTTCCTAGCATTTTTTCATACTTAGGATAATTGATTAGTCACTTCTAAAAATGTAAAACCAAGGGACACAGCTAATACACAGTCTTGATTTCACCATTATAACTTTAGTCTTTCCAAAGTCAAATATAAGTCTCTTCACACATCAAATCGTTTTTCAAGTGACATGGGTAACTCAACGTTAGGGGTCCAACATATGTTGTTGATTGGCTGACTCATGTTCTATCAACGTAGAAAAGCATCATTATCTACTGACACACTACAATACGATGACAATTTAATTAGTGTATGAACTGTAATTACAGAAAATGAAAATAAACAGGAAGAAAATAAAGGATCTTGAAATTGACCACATCAAGAATTTTGTGTAAATGTGGAAGACAGCAGATTTTTCTGTTCACAGATATTAGTTGGATACTTCTGCAATTAATTTTTCAAGTCTCAAATCATGTTCTGGAATCACTAAGTATTCAAAACAAATTTGTTATTTTAGTCTCCACACCCATTGAGTCTTTCTCCAAAGAAGCTGCCAAACCCAGCACCAGCTGGCCTCTTGGGAACAAGACTAGGCTAACTACAGATATTTCTTTTTGAACTGTTAATAGATATTAAAAAGACAGAGTTGAACTAATCTAAACTAATCTAAACTAAACTGATCTAATAAAGGGTTACCATCAAGAAAGATTGAATTGTATAGTGAATATTTAAAATATGTCCATTTTCTTACCCATAAATCTTTATCTCTTTTAAGCCTTCTGGTTTTTCTTAAACATTAATTGTAGATAAGGTGCCCAGCAATTCTCCCACTCCCTTCTGCCTGGCTCTCCTCATGTTTCCAGAGGGGTTCTTTTAAGCATTAGTGAAACCTGGATAAAAGCACACACAGTAGCATAGCTTGTGGTACACAAGCCCCATTTCCTTACCTATCTTCCCAGACTCTGTCCACAATATCAATGAAATTTACAGAGATCCAAGTAGTTAATAGAGAGAAAATAGTAAAAGCATATGATCACTAGATTGCTAGGAGGAATAGAAATTGGCCCAACCACTCCACAGAGTAACACATAACAACATTCTTTAAAATCTTCATGCCCTTTGAGCCAGTAATTCCCCAGAACTATTTATATTCAACTAGGCTCAGCACAACATTATTTGAGTCCTAGGACACTCAATCTTTTGCCAAATCTTTTCTAACTTTGATCAGGTGGTACTCTCATCCCAAATACACTCACTCGTCCAGAAACAACATCATTAGATCCTCTGTAGACTGAGCAAAGCTTTAGCCTAGTGATCTCCTATAATTCTCAACCAGGGTCCCAGGGGTTGTTTGGAAATATGGCAAGTATTTTATAGTCCTGGTGGGTAGGGCCAGGGATGTTACACAGCTGCAATGCTTGGGCTATTTCCACATAACAAGGAATCGTTCTGCCCAAAGTACTAGTAGTAGAAGTAGATATTCTGCCCTGAACCTCTGTTCAAGGCCAATGCCCCAGGGGCTAGGAATATTGTTTGTTTATGGTTCACAGCTATGCCCCTCACTGAGCATTGCTCCAGATTACTGCACCTCCCAGAAGGAACCCATAGGTGGTATCTGGTAAAAGCTGCAAAGGCCTGACTCCTCTACTTCCACTTGGGACAATTCCATAGGGCTTTCCTTTCTCCATGGCTCCCTGTAGGATTGGCTGAGACATCAGTTGCTATCCTACTGCAACTCAGCTTCTCCCTGTGCCCCATCCTGCCCTCCTAACTTCAGACCAGGAGCATTTCTTGTAAGCATCTACAAGTAAAGCTTGTGCATTCAAGTCTCCCCCTCCGAATCTGTTTGCACAGAACCTGATTTATGATAATCGCCACTGAGATACACTGCTTTAGTCCAACTCCTTCATTTCCAGATGAGTAAAAAAGGGTCTAAAAGGGTAAAAATCATGTTCAAACACAGAAGTGGTTAGTTCAGCACTCACTACATATACTACACATTACAAATGGTGAGAAGCTTGAGAAATTGGAAGGAACAGAAAGAGAAGGAAAAAATATGTGAAAATCTTTATTGTGGGTGGGGCACCTGGCTGGCTCAGTCAGAAGAGCAAGCAAACCTGGATCTCAGAGTGGTGAGTTTGAGCCCCACGTTGGGTGTAAAGATTACTTAAAACAATAAATTTAAAAATCTAAACAAAAAAATCTTTAGTAAATCATAAACAAGAATTTTAAAAAGCATTTAGATTTAACTATATGGAGAAATGCTTAATAATGATCGAGTCTGAGAATCAATATTATTAATTAACTGCAATAGTGGAAATCAAAAGAAGACTGTTCAAATATCTCAGTTTGGGGAAAACTCTTTACTGGATTCCCTAACTACTATCAGTCCACCTAAACTATTCATATTTAGTGTGCATCACTGTGATGGAACCAAAAAATAATTAGAAATTTTCCTCTTAAAAGCAAACGGCTGGAAAGATACAGAGAGTAGCCACTGAGGTGAGAGTGAATAAACATGAACAGTAAATCAAATCCCCTTCATTTCCATTCCTCTTTCCTCAGAAAATGTAGCTAGTTGTAGACACCCACTGCCCACCAAAAAAGTCTGACATCCCCAGTGCTCTCTTCCAAGCCATCAGTCATTCTTGATCGACATGTCTCTACCGTAGCCAATCCCTCCACTCCTGCTTAAAAACTAGTAGGAATTACTAGTTTTTCAGTATGGCATTATGACATTTTCACTCTGCAATTTTTATACTTACATCTTTGTTCTGTTCCCAGTAAAGAAATTTCTCCTATTATGTTCAAGAATCATGTAGACAGAATAACAATATTGCTCAAAGTTCCAAATGTAGCCTAACGATCACCCTCTAACCTCCACAAAAAAAGGAAAACAGGGGCGCCTGGGTGGCTCAGTCGGTTAAGCATCCGACTCTTGATCTCAGCTCAGGTCTTGATCTCAGGGTCATGAGTTCAAGCCCCGCATTGGGCTCCAAGCTGGGTATGGAGCCTACTAAAAAAAAAAAAAAAAAAAAAAAAAAAAATTAATTAAAAAAGAAAAACAAAATATACAGGTTTGAAAGATCTTTTTTTTTTTTTTGAGAGAGAGAGAGAGAGAGAGCATGCAAGAGCAGGGGAGAGGGGTAGAAGGAGAGAGAGAGAATCTTAAGCAGGTTGCATGCTCACCACGGAGCCCAAGGACCCTGGGGTCATGCCCTGAGCCAAAATCAAGAGTCAGACACTCCACCAACTGAACTACCCAGGCACCACCCCTAAAAAATCCTTTTTAATGTAACCCCATAATTGTGATACAAAACTGAGTTGAAAATTACTAAGATTTTTTTTTGAGTAAAAGAAAATAATGTCTTTATCACACATTGACTTTCTTAATTTCCTCAGAATCAAAATTAGTATTTAAAAAGGCAGGAAATAAAACACAATGAATGAACTGAATTATTACTAAAGCCAACATGACCAAAATAATTTTCCCCAAACCCTCATTTGAAAAGAATTTGAGGGGCGCCTGTGTGGCTCAGTCGATTGAGCATCCGACTTGGGCTCTGGTCATGATCTCAAAGTTCGTGAGTTCGAGCCCCACATCAGGCTCTGTGCTGACAGTTCAGAGCCTGGAGCCTGCTTCGGATTCTGTGTCTCCCTCTCTCTGCCTTTCCCTCACTTGCACTTTGTCTCTCTCTCCCAAAAATAAATAAACGTTAAAAATTTAAAAAAAGAAAAGAAAAGAATTTGATATCTTAAAGCAAAAACTCACAGAAGTCCTTTGCATTTAACTAAGAATCTCAAAATACTGTGTCAAATATTTAACAACTAATTTTAAAACATTTTGAGTGGTACTTTTACCCCATATATGTCCCAAAATAATCCTGAAAATGATATTTTTTTCTAACATATAATAAAATACTTCCTGCATTTCAAAGTCTGAGAGACAGCATACATAACATACTAGGTTCCTGTTTATTAGTTCATGATATGAAAATAATTTTTTCCAGTAGCTTCAGGGAAAACTACTAACTAGAACTTACTATTAATGTTCTCATTTTCTTGGTCATCTACATGAAGTACAGTAAGAAGTCAGACTTACTCTTTAAAACTGAAAAATGACAGAAGTTATTTCCAGACCCCACTGTTATATAAACTCTGGTTTTACATCAAAGAGCACCATGATTATTTTAGTCATCCTCTGATTCATTGGCCACACCCCCTAATATTGCATAGAACAATCATATGTTTAATTAAATCTGGAAAAAGTAATAAGCATTCTACATTTGGGGGTTAGCAATATGGGCCTCCTCCTGTGTTAAACATGTCCCAGTTTATATCTAAGTTGACAATTCAAAGGCTAAACCAGAAAAGTCAGGACAGCTTGACTTTGTTGGTTTCCCAATTGTACAGCTTGCAATCTCTCTATTTCATCGAGGTAGCAGGGCACCATAACAGGAACAGATTGTTCCATCAGCAGAACAAAAATTGAACTGACAGCAGATTTCTCCAAAACTGTGACTGTTTTCCAAATGTGCATGCTCTAGTTAGGGCTAAGGTTATTTATTCAAAGCTAATAGAAGTTATTGTGGCCATCAGTTTTCTAAGTTGAATTTAGAAACTGTTGCTTTTTTCTCTTACCTAAAAGATCTGGTCATATTCCTAGACCTTTTTCCTGGCTGTTAGGTTCTGAACCAAATATCCTCATATCTGTGTGAAATTGTGATCTGATGTTGATCGCTCTGTTTAGTTTGGCATCATTCCACAAACACTCACACAGTTAGAAAATGACATTTCTTTGATATTCTTATAATTATGATTTAGTTCTTCTCTAGGTCACTTTTAAGACCAGTTCTATGATGAAAGCAATAAAAAAAAACTGGAAAACTTTGGATCATTGGAAATGGTTTCTGATAGATACTCTCTGTTAAATCTCTACTAAATCATCCCTGGCTTTCCGCTGTCCTTGCGATAAAACCCAAACTACTTAATTCAGCTTACAAGCTCCCTACCATCTGCCTTTTGTTACTTTTTCAAGGTCTCATTTCTCCCTTGAACTCTAGCTTTAGCTTCAGTAAACTTCTTCCCATTCTGGAAGGTACCATGCTCCTTCCTGCCTTGGAATCTGTAAGCATGCTTCTCTCCACCTAAACATTCTTGCTGGAAATACCCCCACCCCTTTTACCTGCCTACCTCCCTTCTCATCCTCTCTCTCTCTCTCTCTCTCTCTCTCTGATAGATATAGATAGATATAGATGATATATAGAGAGATACAGACATAGACACAGACATAGATACAAATATAGATATATAGATGTATGTATTTATAGAATTTATCAATGTCTGAAAGAATCAGTGATGCCATTAAGATACTTACCTGTCTCAAAACCTCTCTTACTACACATTCTTATAAAGATGCAAATAAAATTTTTAGAGAACTAACAAAGAATTATTTACATGTAATAAATTTAGTATAGTTAATAATGTGATTTGCTTTGTGAATATGCCAGGCAGAAAAGAGAGCTCCAAGGTAAGAAATGGGGGCCAGGATAGGGAGCCCCCTAAAGGCCTAATCATCTATATTAGCACTACCAAAAGGGACCACAGACTGGCACTTGCCTGTGAACTGTGTTATAGTATAGTGAGGAGATAGCAGCTTGCACTAGAGTGTAAATCCACACATTGCTTCTGAGAAAGTCTTGCCAAAAAAAAAAAAAAAAATCAGTTAAATTTAACAGCTAAATTTAACACTAAATTTAAAGTTCAGTGACTTTGCATACCACTGATCTATAGCAAAATCTCAAGGCCCTAGATAAAGAACTAAACATAACAGAAAGTACCATAAAAGCAAGAAGAAACTTACTCAATAGAAGTTTTACATCTGTCAATTTTATTTAATGTCAGGCTTTAAGTTATATCCATAATGACATTCTTTTTCTCTTACCTCTGACACACTAGACTTGGCTATAATATTAACTAGGTAAATAAGGAAACGTTTCTTAATTCAGAAAACATCAGTACAACATTAACATTTTACAATGAAGAGATTGCACTAGATCAGTGGTTCTCAACTGAGGGTAATTTTGCACCACTAACACTCCCCTGCCCCCAGGTAGCACTGGCAATATTGAGAAATTGTTGATTGTCACAGCTGAAACTGGTGAATGAATTATCTGCATTTAGTGGATAGAGACTGGGGGTACTGGTAAACTCCCCATTGTGCACAAGACTTATATCTCCCCAAACCGAAAAACATCCAGTCCAAAATGCTCCTATTGTTGAAGCTAAGGAACTTTGCACAGTAGATGGTTTCTAAAGTCCCCTTCATCTCTCACATTCTCTGATTATTTTGATGTTCACAAGAGTTGTATTCATATTAGTGACCTAATAACAGTGGGCAAAGTGACTTCTTTATCTAATGTCAATTTCTGCAATGAAATATATTTAGGCTATAAAGAGAACAGGATAATACAGTTTCAGTATATATTCAAAAACTGAAACAGTTATAATGCTCAGCAAACTTCCATAATGTTATTGATTTATTCTAATTGAATTTTTTTTAAGTGGGGGGGAGGGACTGCCAGAAACTTCTGCCCAAAATGACTTAATTTTCTCTATCAGCTATTTGTTTAATCCAGTTGTATAAGGAGTTGAAAAACATTCAGGAAACTTAGATTCGGTCAGCACCTCTGTCCTGATCTATTACAAAGCCTTAAGCAGGGTTCTATATTCTGGGCTTTAGTTTTTGTTTTTACTGGAAAACAGACATACTACTTAAAGGCTAAAACCAAGAATGTTTGGCACAAAAATAACATGGTTTGTTGTATTCCTTGAGGCCTTTGTTTAAACTTTTCTGCAGTTAAAAAAATAACTACCATGAAGTAAGTTTTCTTCTGACATTCTTATGAGTACCCTGCAAATTCACTAACTCTAAATAGAACAACTATTTCTTTTAGATACACTTCAGAGTGTATGGTAATTTTTTTATTAAGTTAAAATACTATG
This sequence comes from Panthera onca, assembly GCF_046562875.1. Classification (NCBI taxonomy): domain Eukaryota; kingdom Metazoa; phylum Chordata; class Mammalia; order Carnivora; family Felidae; genus Panthera; species Panthera onca. The sequence continues at coordinate 127,455,542 of NC_138342.1, forward strand.
TTCAAAAGAATATATATCTTATTGCATATAAAAATTATTTCCTGATGATTTCTAGTGCCTGCTTGCTTAATGATATCATTGTGTCTGTAAGATTCACCAGACGTCAGATTTGGAGCCACGATACTTTGGTGAAAGACCAAAGATTTTCACAAAGGATGTCAGTTATGCCCCTGGAATTACACCCTTCTATTTGATCTGTTCCAGCTTTCTCAGCTGGCACGTGCATACTTGAAAAGAAAAAACCTCAAGTTCCCAGGATGGTCTTTTGTCTTTGGTCCTTTTTTGCAAAGAGAAGTAATCTTGTCTCTGCATCTTCCACTATAGTTTTGTTGAGTGTTTCCAAAAGCACTTATCCCCAAATACTTGGATACTGCTCTTAAGTGTTCTTCAAAGTCATTAGATCTTTTATACTCCATCCATAAACAGATAGGGTTTTGTAAGCCTTATATAAATATTAATGACTACAGGCTAAGCATCAAATGCAAAATGGGCAATCAGGATTTTTATTTAAATTTAAAGGTGCAGGATAGAAATGTCAAGCCCATAAGCAAAAAAAACTGCAGACTAGATCTCAAAAGGCAATATGAATAACTGGAATGGTAACAGAGAAGTTTCCAAATGTATCAGAATGAGTAATGAAATCAAAATAAAATAATACTGGCATACTTACAAAACAATAACCTTGTTTGACCTATTAATAGATTTAAGAGCAAAATCTCTGAAGTCCCAGTCTGCCTACGAAAAACTGAGTAACTTAATCTCTGTATGTTTTGATTTCCTTATCTTTAAAACATGATTTTCAAAGTCCTTATTTCATAGAGTTAGTGTGAGTATTGAATGAGTCCACATGTTAATGTGTTTGCTCAGTGCCTGACACACAGCATTAACTTGATATACATTAACTATTATTCATAAAAATGTTATAAAGATCTAGATTGGAGGTAGGGAAACCACAGCCTGGCCCACAAGCCGAGTCCAGCTGGCCACATGATTTTGTAAACAGTTTTTTTGGAACACAACCATGTCCCATTCATTTATGTACAGTCTAGGGCTACTTTTACCCAACAACAGCAACATTGAGTCCTCATGATGGTGACCGTATGGCCTGCAAAGCCTAAACTATTTACTCTTTAGATCTTACTGTGTCTAAGGGTCTGTTGCCCTGAAAGAAATGACAATAAACATGCTGGTAATCAATAAGAAGCAGCACACAAGTCCCTTCTGCGAACACAGGTCCAAAGCTTCTCAGAAGTTCTAACCCTAAAGGGTTTTGATTTGAAAGGGGAAGCAGAAATGGGACTGGTGAGGGAGAGAGAACAAAGACAACCTAGAGGGATAAGGGCAAAAAGGTTTTCTTCCAATATCAGATTTTTGCCATTAAAAGCCACTGTCATGGCTGTTTCTTTTAGGGCGTTAAAATCAGACCATTTTGAAAGTATCATTTAGAATCTACATAGAGTTGTGGTTAAAAACACAAACACTTAGGGCGCCTGGGTGGCTCAGTCGGTTGAGCATCCAACTCCAGCTCAGGTCATGATCTCACCGTCAGTGAGATCTAGCCCCACGTCGGGCTCTGTGCTGACAGCTCAGAGCCTGGAGCCTGCTTCAGATTCTGCGTCTTCCTTTCTCTCTCTGCCCCCCCCCCCCAACTCGTGTTTTCTCTCCCTCTCTCTCTCTCTCTCTCTCACTGTCTCTGTCAAAAATAAATAAACATTATGGGGCCCCTGGGTGGCTCAGTTGGTTAAGCAGCTGACTTCAGCTCAGGTCACAATCTGGCAGTTCGTGGGTTGGAGCCCCACGTCGAGCTCTGTGCTGACAGCTCAGAGCCTGGAGCCTGCTTTGGATTCTGTGTCTCCCTCTCTCTCTGCTCCTCCCCTGCTTGTGCTCTACCTCTCTCTGCCTCTCAAAAATAAATAAATGTTAAAAAAGTTTAAATAAATAAATAAATAAATAAATAAATAAACAAACAAACATTAAAACACACACACACATAAACATTGGAGCTAGTTTTCTTGGGTTCCAATCCTGATTCTACCATTAACTAGCTGTGTGACCCTGGCAAATTAAATAATCTGTGGTAAGGATTAGATAAATCACTAAAAGCACTAACATCAGTAATCCATTCCTAAAAATTGAATGGTGAATGGTGTATGCACAAATGCTCACCAGACTGCATTATTTTTAAAAGAGAAAATCCATATGTGTGCCCCACCTCACACACCCCACCCACGACACACACCTACTTAATTACTATATCTTGACTCCACAATGACCAGTTACATACAAGAGTAACGCTTCCTATGAGTGTGCCAGTCCTAGCTAGAGCTTTTGGCACAATGCTGTCACCTTCCTAAAGCCGTAAAAATGCCTATTCATAATTATTAAATATCATTTTAGTATTTAGATGTTCAAAACATCTTTCTGATTACTACATCATTAACAATTTGTTAAAAAGTTGCTTTGTATGAAGTCACATCTTCTTTTCCATGTAATTGCTTTTCTCGGTTGCTCTGCTATTTCGCTATTTTCTTCAACACTTTCTCATTGCACAGTTTTAGGCAAAACAAGGCCTCAATACAAAAGGCATTGTGGAAAATTTGTTTGGGACCAGGAACCCAATGACAGGATCGCACTGTGCAGGAGGCAGTGGGGCCCCTCCTAGAACGTGCAGCATCCTAGATGCCCAACACTGGCTGTGCAAGACGCCTGCTCGCAATTCTCATTTTCTACCCCTTTGGATTAACTCCAGACTTTTTCTGCACATTTTTTGTTTAAAATGTACTGCGTTTCATAAATATATTTTTGCAATATAAACAATGCCTGAAAGGTTTGTCCACTCTACAAAGCTTAAGTATTAAAAACCACAATACACGTCCCCCAAACACACCCCAACCCTCGCCCAAACCTTCCTGCAACCCCTGACTGGCACTCGCAGCTCACCAGAGTCCCGATGCTCAGCCCCTCGACAGCGCCTGGAGCCTCCAGGATGTTCAGCGCCTTCACCTTCCGGTCTGGCCAAGCCCCGCCCCCCTTCCCAGCACGGCCCTCCTCCCTTCGCGCCCTCCCTCCCTCCACCTCGGACCTCCCCTGGCTGAGGCGGCCATGCAGGGCCCTTGCCTGCGTGCTGTGGGGGCGCTTCTCCCCCAAGCCCGCATCTGTGGCTGAGGCTTCCAAGTCTTGACAGAGTTGCTAAGAAACGGGATAGTGCCCTCGGGGTATAAATGAGTGCTTCCCCAGGCAAAGAGGCGTCCCAAGCATTTGAAGAGGGACACAGCTGCACCTAAAACTATGGCCATTGCCAAACCCCGGATGTAGCCGCAGTTTACCAAGATTCAGACGTCGTCACGAACTTCAAAAGTAGGCTGTTAGCTAAGAAGTTTTTATAGGCCTGTGGCCTCTTAGTCTGTGGTCCAGGACTACTAGAATATGGATGCAAGGCTTCTAGGTAACCGCTGGAAATAAGAACCACGGAGTTGCCACTTTGGAGCTCCACCTCTGAGTTCCCTCTCGGCTACACGCACGAGGAGGGCAGCTTTCCCTCACTGACTCCCTAAGGCTCGGTCGGAATTTCTGCCTCGTAGGGGCTGTGTAGGAAGACCTGGCCAGAGAAGCTGCTGCAGGAACATTCTCCTACCTTCCGCCTCTGTTCTGCTTTGTTCTCTGCCTGTGATCAGAAAGAAAGCCGACTCAGAGTAAGTTAGTAAATGCCTGATTCCTTGTCTTACTGAGGGCCACAGCCCGGGAGACCGTCTTTCAGATTCTTCTCAAGAACCGCTGGGAAGCTTGTTCACTACAAGGGATTTTACTCTGAGTGCTTGCAAACAGTTCTCCAAATATTTGGTTGTCACTAGGTATGATGTGTTACTGTTGTAAAAATTAAGGTTTTCTGATTTCCACATAGACACGAGAAAGACCCTTAGTGTAACTAACCCAAAGGAGAATTCCTCCACCTGATGCGCCCTAAGCAATAAAAAATAAAATAAAATAATGAAAACACCAATAAAAACTGACAGCTTTTGCGGTGAACGAGGATAAGACCATTTATTGGCGTGGCACTACCCAGGGGAACTGGGAGCTAATGCTCAAAAGTTCCTAACTCCAAGATGGCTTTCCAGTGAAGGGTTTTAAGGGCAAAATTTGGGCAGGGGTCTTATGAGAAGGTGGACACTTAATTGGAGGTCCATGAGGTCTTATTAATGCATGTTATTTAGTTGTTATTGGTGCCACTCTGTCTGGTCCCACCAAGTTTTGTTCCATCTCAAGACGACTTGGAATCTGAAAAATATCTTCTGTCTTCGTGTTAGAGATTTTATTAGGTGCATCTGGTGCCTGTGTGTTCAGGATAGTGCTGATTAGCTGACTGTGCTCAAACTAACTATACTTGTGTAAGCTAGTGGGGTTGCATTTCTTCATGTTCCTTTGAATGATGAGCAAGCATTCCTAGCTCCTGGGCCTGGGTCTATGTGTTTCCTGGCCAGTTAAGCAGTGCTGGGGATGATGTGACCTCTAGTGTTCATTCTTTCATCTGAACTAACAAGATGGATGCTGCTTTCATTAGGTCATCTTAATACATTATATTTCTATCATCAGATTGTTTTAAAATATTGCTTACGTGTCTCTGCTTAACGGGTTTTGGTTCTTCCCATTTTTTTTATTTCTTATTTGATACAGTCACAGGAAGTCAGCATCAGTTACCTGCTGCAGTTTTAGTGGACATGCCTCAATGACCTCTCAGTGATTGGAGAGTTAGGAGAACAGAAGCCAGACACCTTTTCTCATTGCTCTGGGTATTCCAAGTTCCAGTTTTTCAGGGCATATTCTCACACACACACACCCCGCCTGCTACGTACAAACACCAATACATCCGCTATATCCTGACTCTCCAATAACCGGTTTCATATAAGCACGAACCCTTCCTGTGTGTGTTAAGTCCCAGCTGGGACTTAACACAATGCTTTCTACTAAAAGTAGGTTGTTGTTTATTTTTAAGTTGGGAATACAGAATTAGGTTTGTATATTAAAATGATATATATACATATTTATTGGAAATGATGGAATGATCGTGGTGAAAACTTACAGTCTGGGAGCCACCATGATCTATGCCATCTCTTATTGGTCTAGGGTTAAAACAGGAGAGAAAAACCTGTCAGAAAATAATGGAGCCAGACAAGCAGTGTTGGTAGTTGGGGGTGGGAGTGGGGGGGTGGGGAGTATGCTATGCAGATTTGGTGGTGTTCAGAACCTTCAGCAGAGGAAAACATCAGTGTCCAGGTAGTTGGAAAACCTTGGACCATTAGTTTAGGGCCAATCCCTCTCTAGTCTCTCCTCTTGGGAGACCCTGAGCCTCATATCCATCAGGAATAGGTATCACTTTTTTTCATGGCTCCCTGCCACTCTTCCCAACCATTACCATTGCCCTCCTATTCCCACATAAATAAACTCAATCCCAGAACCTGACTGAGTATTCACCTGCAGGGCTTAGGGCTTGGATGTGCTTGGTCTCCCCAAATGCCAGATGCTTACATGGAGAGGGGAAAAAATAGGAAAGACCTAGAATTTACCCCATATTCTGATTTGCACAAAGGTTACCTTTTGCCATTTTTGAGAACATTCTCAAATAGGAAGTGAAAAGTGATATGAAACAAAAATTTCTTTTCATTCACAAAGAGCATTTTTCATGAAATATTTGTAGTACTGAAAATTTCAATTTAGGAAAATGACTTTTGCTCTTGCTATGAAAATAAATGCTTACTACAAAGATTCCCATATTTTCACAACACCCTTAGTATCACAGTAATCTTTTTACAGCACTTCTAGGCCAAAAAGAAATACCTAACAGTTTTGTTTATTAAGGAGTTAGGTCTAAACAACGTAACAGGTATTTATATACTAAGAACTTAGCAGCCTCTGAAAAAATAATAAACATTAATTGGAAGAAAATATTATTTCATTCATAAATTACAGTAATTGCTAACAGGATGTGTGAGCCTTTTGGGCACACAAGATTCTCAAGTCTCAGAATCAGATTGTACACCCCACATTCCTTCCCTATTCCATATTGATTTTTACATAGCAATTTTTTTTTTCTCAAGGGAACCACCGAAAACCCAGTGTTATAAAGATACAGCATCACTGAAAGTAATGTAGCGCTAATATTGAGACTGTGAACTACTTGAAGCTAATCCTCTGCAATTTCTTTAATTTTTTTAATGTTTATTTATTTTTGAGAGAGAGACAGAGTGTGAGTGGGGGAGGGGCAGAGAGAGAGGGAGACACAGAACGCAAAGCAGGCTCCAGGCCCTGAGCCGTCAGCGCAGAGCCCGACACAGGGCTTGAACTCATGGACTGTGAGATCATGACCTGAGCTGATGCTGGATGCTTAACTAACTGAGCCACTGAGGTACCCCTGCAATTTATGATAAATGACAAGTATCACTGTGTTTCCTTGGATATTTTACATATCCTGCAGTGACCTTGTGAGTTCCTAGCGCTTCATAGTATGTTGGCACACAGTTTGAGAACCATGGGTTTAAACTCTGTAATGACGCATAGTATCACGACACTGTGAAAAAACGTATGGGACAAGAGAGTGTGTGTGCATGAGGGTGTTTGCAGTTACATTTAGATTTATGTCTTTGGGTGCCATGTGATTATAGGAGCAATTCTTACAACCTCGTAGTAAGTCAACACTCTCACAGTAAAGTGTCCATCATGTCATGTTTTTTAGATCTAAGATTTTTTATTCCTCCAAGCAGGGACACTCTAGGTCCCAGGTTTCATTTTCCAACTCTCTTGGTTTACTTAAGGAGAAGAATATCAAGGAAAGATTTTATTAATTACTAGATACACAATTACTCCTGCATATGCCTAGAATGTGGGATTGTTTTGTCATTTGTGCCAATCAATCTGAATTATCAAGTTAAAACAATGATATGATGTCAAAAGCTGATTTTAAAATTCTATTACAGCTTATTTTGAAGAGAACCATGCAAGTAGAATAAATATGTGAACATATTTGCTAATTCTGAATTGTGTACCTCCCTGATGCATATGTAGTTATGTGAGTTTGAATGTCTTGTGCATAAAAAGGAAAGATCAAATTTATCTTAAACTGTAACTCAAAGGATAACATGTAATAGTTCTTCATGCTGTGATCATTCACATAGTCAAATACATATATTACTCCTTTTCAGAGACTCCAAGTATATTTAAAACACACGTGTATATTATGACTGGATCATTTGTAGCAAATACAAAGCTAAGTCTTAAGTAATTCAAAGGGGGTCTAAGTTTCTTAACTCTGAATTGATCCAAACAATCACAACTGCATTTTAATAAATAAGTTTTTACACAACTATGCTAAAAGACTTGTATTTCTTCTCATTCTTCCAAATGATCTTTTGAAGCATTTGCTGGCTGATATAGCAAACAGATTTTATATTTGTAATTTCACTTCAGTTCAGGCTTGAACATGATTGTTTTTCTGTTTACTCTCCAGTATTACTCTAGGTCACTGGCACTAACTCTTTGAACAAATAAGTAATCCAATGATGTAAGTACCATTTTCTATGTGTACAAAAACGTGATAGAATTTACTTTGTCCTACCGTATGCAGTTATGAAATCTGACATCAGTAGAATTTATATTTGTAAGCATTTTATAGAAGAAAGGTGAAGTAATGTTTACTAATATGATCCTCCTTGCTGTAACCACATATAAACCCTTAGAAATTTTGTTCTGAGCTCTTATTTTTGTCTCCAGAACCACTGAATGTTGAGCTTCTCTGTCTCATACGAGTCAGGAACTGGAGATCTCTCGGAGACCTTCTACAAAAGAATGGAAACAGGTATTCAGCTCAATCCTATTTTATTTCTAACATATAAAATAAGAAGTACAAAAATGAATTTGGAAGTTTCCCTAAGAACATTCCCTTTCTTAAATAAAATGAAAGAAAAAGTACAGAGCAACAACAACAACAAAAGACAAGGTGTTCTGCCTATAAATGCTTAAGAAAGAGACTTTCTATAAAGTTCTTAGAACAGTGTCTGGCACTATGTATTAGTTATTATTTTTTATTGTTATTCTGGCTGAGTGCTGCCTCTTCTCATTGCATGAAAGGCTGAGATGGCAAGAATTAAGAGAAATGGAAAATATCTGAAATTGTTTCAAAATAGTATTCCTGCCATACAGATAACAGTGGAAGGAAGATAATTGTAAGCCAGGAAATAAAGTTGTTCTATATATTCTCTCCTTCTGACAACATACTTATATTCCTTTATAAAGTTCACTCTTCTAATAATTATTTGGCAGCGACTGATATACCTGTGTACGTCTTCAGAGTTGGGACCCAAGAAAGAGTTGCACCATAAATCCAACTTTTTTGTATTGCTTCCATCCCTAGCACCTCAGTCATGACATGCGTTGCAAAACAGATCTATGTCGCACCCTGTTCCTTCCCACAATCTCTCCACTGTCACCCCCATCTAGAATATTCCATGCATTCACCCAAGGTCCACTTCAGAGTAAGAATTTCCCTCTGTATTTCATGGTGACTTCTTTGTCTACAGGTGAGAAGTCCTTCACTATACCTTCAGGAGCAAAGGATACTGGTTAAGACTTGCAAAAATACACAGGCCAGCTTTCCAGTATGAGATGTTAGTGGTTCCATCCTCATCCTCTGAATCACTACCTCACTGTCCTCTGTCTTTCCCATGGGGTCAAGAATACTGCCCAGGAAATCTCACCTGGGTACGGGCCTCCTTATCCCACTCTGATTCCTATCAACAAGATCAGGAGTAAAAAGTCAACAGTTTGCTGTGATTGTTTTAGTAAGTCACCTAGATTTGTTTTGTCTTGTTTTGGTCAGTGTCTTTATTGGTGGGTGTAATAGAAAAGTAACATTCCACTGCTTTACTGGGCAGGAGTAAAATCACAGTGCATTTTGCCCCCTTCTTATAGCTATTAGCAAAACACTTGTGTATCTAAGCAGTGATTTGTCTGTCCATATCACTGTGAGAAACAGTTAACGTCTAACCCAGTGGTCCCCTACCTTGTGGTTTTAAGAGTCTTTATTCTCTTTAACATGATTGCCTACACCAAAGACTTTTATTTATGTCGGTTATACCTGTTGATACTTACTGCATGATCAATTAAAACTGAAAAATTTTTGAAAGACAATAAAACACAAATATACATTTCATTAATCACTACAGCAATGACATTATCACTGTACACTTATGAAGAAAGGCACATACCTAAAACCTTGACACATCCCCTTTTATGCACAAAAAGAGTTGGTCTTTTTAGAAGTCTTCAGGACTAAATATAAACAGAAAATCACTTTCCATGTGTCCCTACTCTCCTCATATATGTTGAGGAATTATGGATAAATTATGATGTTTGGAAAACTCTAGTAAGGCTGCAAACTTAAGGCTCTTCCCTCATGAGTAGTTTCTTCCCAGGAGCTTGAAGGCCACCTGCAAAAATCTCTCCAAATTCAACTCTTATCTCAATTCATAAATATTTATCAAGCCAGACATGATCTCTAAAAATCCCCATCCATATTCCATGAGCCAGTTCTTCAACAAAGACACTGGCATTGTCCCAATTTTAGGCCTTCTCCCAGGATTTTCAGGGCCTGGGGTAAAAGGATATTTAGAGATACTAGTTCCATGGCCCACTACTCTTCTCTTCTCACACACAGCTTTTTCTTGCAGTGTATGGAGCCTCCAACACATCCATATGCATACTCCAGCCACAAAGCCAACCTTCATCCATACCTCTCTAGACAACCATCTTTCATGGTCACCCTAAGGCCTAGACCCCATGGTCTTCCCTTAGGATACCCACAACAAAGAAGACCATGCTAGCTCTGTAACCAGGCTTGGGGTCATTTGGGCAAGGAATTCCAGGATAACCCAAGTGTAATGTAGAGTGGAGGGCACAGGCTCTGGTTAGGCACATGTCCTGGTGCTGCAGCTCCTCCCCCTGTGGGGAGGGCCCAAAGAGAAGGACCAGAATGAGGTCCCCCAAACCTTGAGGCCCTGAGCAGGGGCCTAGTTGCCCAGCTTCAATAATAATCCTGCTAAAGAGCAATGGTTCTACTTCTCTTAGTGTGAGTATTGGTTGTAGATATATACTGCATAAGGATTTTTAAAATCCTGGAGGAGATCCCAAAATTAATGAAAGCATTCTTAAATTTTTGTTCACTTTTAAAGACCATTATTTTAGTAATCTTAGTTCTCAATAAACTAGTGGAAACTAGTTTTACCAAAATTTCCTTCAGTTCTTCTGGAGTTGATCAAAAGATCGCCTCATATATGCCCACAACCCATTTGTCACTGGAATCGCCACACTTCAACTGGACCATGTCCACTACCCATAAAGCCAGGAAGAGAGGCTCCACTGTTCACATTGTCTTTGGAACTTCAAGATTCAAGCTAAGGGTACTAACTACAGAGACTTTTAACACTTCTGTCCTTAGGAATCTCAGATTTATTCTGGGATCCTTGTAGAAGACAAGACAATGACATCCTGTCCAACTTTTTGTCATATCTTGTCACCTGCATAACCCAACAGCTCTGTTTATGCCCTGAATCTCAAAAAAGTCCCTCTTGTATTGTTCTGCAAATTTCTGGACCTCTCTTCTCTGACAAAGAGCTCAAACCCAATGCCACACATTAAAATAGGAGCAGACACTGTAGTATGTGGCCCAATCCATTCATTTTAACGCCTCATGTCTCTTAAAGCAAATCCTGCTTTCATGTAAATGAATGTAAACAGATATAAGGTTCAAGGAGTGAGATAAATAGATGTGTGCCCTGTTACGAAGGTATTAAGGAGAACAGTTTGAAGCCTGGTTTTAGATAAATGAAACCATTACAATGTATAATAACAGCAAAGTAAAAGCCGTTGTGTCCAAGTATTGTAGGCTTGAAGAGGTAAAAATGTCCAGATGTGAAGAGACAGCTAACCAAATAGCTCCTGGAGTTTCTTCTTTGTATCCAAATTCTATCACTTTCACTTCTGTTAGTGCTCCTGTTACGACAGATTCCAGGGATATTAGCTCCCTCTGAAAAAACCCTGGTCCATATGTGGACAAAAGCACGTGTGGACAAAACCTTCAGAAGCACGTGCCAAGACATAACTAGATATGTAAGAGTGTTATTGGGGGAAACACTGGTGAGGAAAAATGGAAAGGGTCTTGAAAGAGGCCATGAGAGCCTCAGATATTGATACAGGTTTGACTACTGTGAAAGAGAACAGGAAGGAACAAGGGAATTACCATACCTCAAACCCATCTTCCTGCCTCCCCCTCCCCAGATATATAATATTACTAGTGGATTCTGACCATTTTTTATTCAATCTTGTCTCTGTAGATGGAGTCTCTTATATCTGTACCCTGACATGTATTTTCTCCTCCAGAACCCTCCTTCTTGGTCACTTTCCTGACTCCTGGCTGGGATTTAGAGAAACCCTACAGATCTTTCTCTGCAGCAGGGGAACAACAAACATGGATATTTTCAATGAGACATAATTTTATGTCCAACCAGAAAATGACATGCAATTTATTAATACCAATTTTAGTGACTTTTGGATGGATCTCTGATTAAGATTATCTAAGACTCTATCTCCTTCCCACATTTCCAATAAAAAAAAAAAACAGCTAATTAGAAGAAAATATAATAAAACATCCTGAGTCTCCTTTACACTAGATTGAATGCTCCATATAGTATGATTACTGATGGTTAGTACATTGGAATCAGTATGGTAATTAAAACTTAGAGCCATTTCATATAATGTGTGTCAAGGTAAGAACAGTAATGAGCAGTGAATCACAGTTCTGAATCAGGGAAAACCAAATTATAATACTGCTTAATTTTTAGTGCTTTGACGAGAGCCCAAAATTCAACGGTGTCATTTATTTTGGAATGATAAATAGGTAATAGTGGTTGATCACTCTTTAACATGTTGGCAGCTTTTGTTATTAGAAAAATCACCTTAGCATTTCATAATGTATAGAATTGTCAAATCACGGTGTCATACACCTGAAACTAATATAATATTGCATGTCAACTACAATTAAAAAAAAGAAAGATCAAGTCATCTTATAGAAAATAGCACATAAGTTCCAGAAAAGTCTTGGATATAAACATCTTGGATCAACTTCTTTTATATGAACTTGCAGAACCCTTTAAAAGAAAATGGACTAAAATAACCATGAAGAAGTGGAAAAATAGAAAATTTCTGTTTAACTGTACGACTTGCCTGTTACCATAAGTAATCAAAAAATTACATCTCTCAACAGTGACTATAAAACAAAACTGAAAGAAAGATGAACAAGCCACACATTTTTAACAGCCAGGAAAAAAACACTTCTTAAACCTGATTTTGGATGTAGTAAGGTCACTGTTTACTACACAAGGTGGAAAGAAAAACCGAAGTGAAAACTTTTGGTTCTGTAAAACATGCTGTGTGGAAAACAGGTTCTTTTATTATTATTATTATTATTATTATTATTATTATTAATTTGTAACATTTATTTATTTTTTAGAGAGAGACAGAGTGTGAGCGGGGGAGGGGCAGAGAAAGAGGGAGACACAGAATCTGAAGCAGGTTCCAGGCTCCAAGCTGTCATCACAGAGCCCAACGTGAGGCTCAAACTCACAAATCGTGAGATCATGACCTGAGCTGAAGTCGGATGCTTAACCCACTGAGCCACCCAGGCACCCCTGAAAAATAGGTTCTTGATGAATTTTGCAACAGAGAAAAATATTCTTATATTTGCTCATGTGTTGAGGCACATATATATGTTTTCTTGGGCTGAATATTGTCATATTTATTTTTGTACCATTTAATACATTAACTTGAACAGTAAGCAGTAATACCTTAAAATCTCTATCAACTAAATCTTTGCATTTTCAAAAATAATTTAGTGTTTCAATAAAAAGCAGATTTCCATGAACCATTAAAACTCTTAAAATATAAGCAGTGAGTAAAAAACTAAAATAAAATATAAGCAATGAGCCTACTTTATACTTACACTTTCACTACTGCATTATACAACCAATTCCTCAGGGAAAACATTAGCTATTTACTTTCATTTTACTGTTTCACTAAGGTTTATTTTTTCCACTTAAACTCTTGCATGTTATTTTTTTTCCTCCAACTCTGATTTACTCCATGATCCTATAGCTACTCTTGCCCAGTGACAGGGTCATGTTGATCAGCATAAGTTCCTGAAAACCATCCCAGGTAACTCTTAATCTGTAAAGCGCAAGAAGAACCAAAAGAGTAGCCTTGGAAGATAAAAGTCAGAGGACTCCCAGCTTTAAAAGAGCAGAACAATAACATCAGAGGCTGTTTCCCTTTGAACCATCTGCAAACAACAAAGAATGAGGAAAAGAAAGAGATGGGAAATACCACAGTATATTTGAACAAGTGTTGCAGTAAAATTGGACCAAGGTACAAAAGGATGCTGGGAAAGGACACATAAAATCAATGTGAAAATACTAAAAGAAATGGAGGAACAAAACATGCATAAATAGAAGGTAGACTTAGAGTGCACACGAGAAAATTTTTCCCGTGAAATAGGTAAACATCTTGCCAGACTATTCTTTAGCAAATATAAATTGGCCACTATGGGGCACCTGGTTGGTTCAGTCCCTTTTGCCTCTGACTCTTGAATTTGGCTCAGCTCATGGTCTCAAGGTTCCTGGAATCCAGCCCCACCTCTGGCTCTGGGCTCTGAACTACCAGCCTGGAACCCACTTGGGATTCTCTCTCTCCTCTCTGCACATCCCCCACTTGTGCCTGCAGCACACGCATGCACACACTTTCTCAAAGTAAATAACTAAACTTAAAAAAAAAAGAAAAGAAAGAAATGGCCTCTGTGAAATAAGAGTTCAAAGCACATAGAAGGATTCAAGGGAGAAATAAGAAAAAGAAGTTTTTTTTTTTCTCTTAAACTAAAATAACTCAGGAAAGAAATGGGGAAAAAAATCATCATAGAATTTAAAGCCACAATAAATGACAAGATAAAGCTAATTATTTAGAATGGTCTGATAATGGAAAGTATGGACTGTCCAGAAATAGACCCATATAGATCAGATTTTCTAGTCAATAAAGTTGCATTTCAAATTAGTAGGAAAACAAGGATTGAAAAATGATGTTGAAAAAACTGGCTAGTCATCTGAAAAAAAAATGTATTCTTACCTCACTCTTTATGCTATCATATATCATAGTAGGTCAACTGTTGAAGCATAAAAGTAAAGCAAAGCCATACATTTACCAGAGTAAAAAATATTTTTTTTATTTTTTTTAATGTTTATTTCTTTTTGAGAGAGAGAGAGAGAGCACAAGCAGGGGAAGGCCAGAGAGGGAGAGAGGAAGACACAGAATCTGAAGCAGGCTCCAGGTTCTGAGCTTTCAGTACAGAGCCCATTACAGGGCTCAAACCCATAAACCATGAGATCATGACCTGAGCCAAAGTCAGATGCTTAACCAACTGAGCCACCCAGGTGACCCCAAAAAATATTTTTAAACTATTTCAGAGGAAGGTAATATACAACACTCATAAATGCTACTTTATAAAATAAATTTTTAACACTACAAAAATAATTCCCCACGAGCCATGCCAAACAGGAAGCGACCCATTAGAAAAGAAATTTGTGGGGCACCTGGGTGGCTCAGTCACTTAAGCATGGTCCATGGGCTTGAGCCCCTGTCAGTGGGGAGCTGGCTTCAGATCCTCTCTCTGCCCCTCCCCCACCAAATAAAACTAAAATATTTTTTAAAAGAAAAGAAATTTGCAAGTAAGTATGATAGCTAGTAGGATTATTTCCTTAATATATAAGCTCCTGGGGCACCTGGGAGTCTTAATGGGTTAAGCATCTAACTTTGGCAGGTAGTGTAATGATTTCAGGTAATGATTTCAGAATTCCTGAGTTTGAGCCCTGCATTGGGCTCTCTGCTTTCAGCGCAGAGCCTGCTTTGGATCCTCTGTCTCCCTCTCTGTCTGCCCCTACCCAACTTGTACATGCTATCTCTCAAAAATAAACACTAAATATATATGTGTGTGTGTGTGTATATATATATATGTGTGTGTATATATATATATACACACACACACACACATATATGTATGTATGTATACATATATATATAAGCTCTTAGTAATCATTAAGAAAAAATCAATAATCCAAATACCAGAAAAATGACAAAAGTCATGACTAAATAGTCAATTTAAAAAGAAATACTAATGTGGGCACCAGGGTGGCTCAGTTACACATCTGACTTTGGCTCAGGTCATGATCTAACAGTTTGTGAGTTTGAGCCCCACATCAGCTCGCTGCTATCAGCATAGAGCCTGCTTCAGATTCTCTGTCCCTCTGTCTGTCTGCCCCGCCCCCACTCATACTATCTTTCTCTCTCTCAAAAATAAACATTAAAAAAATTTTTTACATACTAGCGTAACACTCTGTGTTTACTAAACTAGAATTAAAAAAATTTTTAAAGAAATCTTAATGTAATTTATACTTATAAAAAAACTAAAAATAATCAATGTTAAAGAAATAAAATTAAAACATTGACAGATGATTTCTTATTCCTTAGTTTGGTAATTTGTTAACACACTGTGTCAACCAGTATGTGGAGGAATAGATACTCCCATATATTCTTATGAGTATATAACTGAAATAATAATGTCTCAGGGAAAAACTGACAACAACAAATTTTAATGAATATCCATAGACCACCAATTCCACTTCTAGGAATCTATCTTACAGATATACACATCTATGTTTGCAAAGATATGAACAAGGGTTTTCACTACAAAATTGTTCATATTTTAAAAAAAAAAAGATTTGGAAACGATCTAAGTGTCCACAAAGCCAGACATATATGCATATACAAGTTCATATACAAATGGTAATATCTGTAATACTGTTCTGCATATTACCATTTCTTACAAATATATCTTGGAGATTATTTCCTTTTAGTACATAATAGATCTGCTTTATTCATTTTAACAACTACATAAATCATCTTTCATATTTTAGATGCCTTTCTTTCTGTCCATATTTTCCAAACTGTTCCATAGTACTGTGTACAAACTCTCTCCCCACCCAAAAAAAGAAAGAAACAAAATCCCTCATTCACCCTTCATTGCTCTTCATCAGAAGCCTCCTCTCTCTTCTCATACATGGATAAACTTCTCAAGAGAGTTCACATACTTCCTCAACCACAACCCATTCTTGAACCCTCTCATCTGTTTTTGTTCTCATCCTTTCAACAAAACAGCCCTGGGGCGCCTGGGTGGCGCAGTCGGTTAAGCGTCCGACTTCAGCCAGGTCACGATCTCGCGGTCTGTGAGTTCGAGCCCCGCGTCAGGCTCTGGGCTGATGGCTCGGAGCCTGGAGCCTGTTTCTGATTCTGTGTCTCCCTCTCTCTCTGCCCCTCCCCCGTTCATGCTCTGTCTCTCTCTGTCCCAAAAATAAATAAAAAAAAAAGAAAAAAAAAAAAAAAAAAAACAAAACAGCCCTAAGTAAGATCATCAATATTGTTCATATCACTGGACATTTAGAGCATTTTTTCTCCAACCAGGGATCTTTTTTGTTTGTCTTACTTACCATGCAGTGTGCTCTCCCTGGCTTCTGTAATAGAAGGAAATACTGGTTTTTCCTCTACCTTGATAACTTTTTTTTTTTTTTTCTGATACTGCCTGGCCATTTGGTCTTAGAGTTCCTCAAGTCTCAGTCTTAGGCCGTCTCCTGTTCTCACTTCTACTCTCTTCCTAGGCGAAAATACACTACGGGGTTAGTTATCTATCCTCCATAGCGTATTGAGCCTCTTACAGGTCCAGACCTGTCCTTTGAGTTCCAGACTTGCCCATCCAGCTGCCTATTTGACCAGTACCTCTCCTTGACCACCATCTTTTGGAAGTTTTAAAAGTACCTCAAAATTCAACATACCCAAAATTAGCTCATAATCTTCCCCAAAATTCTAGGCTTAATTTCCACTGTTTCCTATGTCACTGAATGCTACCATAATTTGTCCTGTGGCAAAAACCAGATGCCTCAGAATTATCTTTGATACTTTTCTCTGAATCTGTCACAATATCCTACCTATTTAACCTCTTAAAATCTCAAATATGTCACTCCTTTCCATCTCCACCACAGGCGTTGAATGCCATGACACCCTCATCTCTCATATGGATGACTACGGTAGCCTGTTAGGTGCTCTACCTCCATCCACTCTCACCAGCCTACCCAATCCAATCTCACTCAGCAGCTGATGATCTGTTCCGTATGAGCACTACACACGTCGCTCACTTGTGTGGGGACATTAATGGTTCCTAATGTGGAACATTTGGAATAAAGCCCAAATGCCTTACGTGGCTTGCATGCCACTGGCCCCTTGCATGTTCTATGCTGTGGCCATGGTTTCCTTCTTTAATTTCCTCATTGTGCCATGTTTCCTCCCACTAAGTGTCTTTTCACAAACTGTCCCTCTGTTGAGAATACAATTCCCTCTCTTCCTTGTCTAATTAATGCCTATTTATCATATGTCCTATAGATACATCTTCATATCCCCATATCCTCAAGAACCTCTTTCTGCCATCTCTGACTAGATCAAATTCTTTCTGTTAAGACCTATTGCTGCTACTTAGTACCTGCTACAGCTGCAATTTTATATTGATTTATATAATTATTTTGTTAGCATCTATCTCCTTATTTAGACTGCAAGCTGAGAGTGATGAATGTTATTTTTCATTGCAAAGAATGTTTCCCAGTACAGAGTATTTCTTGGTACATGGTAAACGCTCAATAAATAACTATTTAATGAATCAGTTATACACAATAAAGCAGCAGTGACTATAATTCAGTTCTACTGAATTGGAGAAAGAATGAGATTCATAAAAATAGTGAGATTTTTCTGAGTATGAGGAGCATTGTCTCTGAAGAAGTCAGAGATTTCTTGAATATTTCAAGGATGAGTGACCAGAACAAGAATAGGGCCAATAACTGATAATGGATATTTATGGATATCAACTTGAAATAGGAAAGTGAGTTTTAGTTTGTTGAGTTAGAGGTTGTGGTGACATCCACCAAAGCTGGCATTTTCCCTGGCTGCTTCATAGGAACTGCTCAAGCTGTAAGCCAGGATTTCTAACTGCTCTGATTACAATGTGCCTACCTCTCAGTCCTAATTGCAAGTCCTGGCTAGCTCTTCTGTAATTCATTCAGCATGCCTTCCTTTCCACTCTTTTTCAACTGCCTCATAAGCATCCAGACACATTTCATATTTTACTTATGTTTTTCTCTGTCCTTAGAGTCCTAAGGGGCTCACTCAGAATTTTTCACCTCCACCCCTCACTACCACTCTTAATTCTTCCAACCTGTAGGCACAACACAGACTAGCATTCAATCTTCATTAGGAATACACAGGACAGGCAAGTGGAGATGTCTAGCAGCCTGGCAAGGATATGACTCACCAGCAGAAAGATTTATTTGGTAACTGAAATTGTGGAAAGGGCTGAGTTGCCAAAAGTACAGAACAAAACCAGAGGTCAGAGAACTCAACCTCGGGAAGTAACTACTTTCAGGGATCAAGTGGAAGATAAATGGCCATTGTCTGTAAGTTCATTCTCCACATAGAGAGCAAACAAGTCAGTCTCTGGAGCAGAATTCAATTCATCAAACACTTTGAGCCCCTACTAAGTAACTGATAAGGACTGCTTATATTAAAGAAGGTTAGAATAAGTCATAGTCATTCAATGTTGGGTGTCTTTTAAGTTGAACTCCTTGAGAAATAGACTCTGAGATGGAGATTTGTATGGAGAAGATTTATCAGGGAGTGTTATTTAGAACAATACCTATAAAAGAGTAAGGGAAACTGAACTGTGATATAGATCCAGCTGATCCCAGCAGTAGCCCTTGAGTTGAGATGGCCCTTCAGAGGGGTCATCAATGGAGGCAGGGGAATCTGGCCTTTGGACCCCCACATTGCTCTATCATAGGATGTGGACTGTGGATGGGATGAGGTGTAACCTTTGAAGAGTAATTTCATCAACTGAAGGCGATTCCCAAAGAAAGACTTTTGCTGTGAGCCACCAGCACTCAGTGAGCACACTGAGCTCACTCAGTGTGAGTCGACACTCTGAGCAGTTGAGAGAATAAATCCTTCAGTCTTTAAAGTGTGGGTCTGCATCGTGCATCTCAGCATCCACTACAGAGAAATATTCAATGGTATCTTTTCTTTTTTGTCAGGGAAAAACTGAAGCCCTTTAGCAGAGTAGAGGTTGTGTTTTTTTTTTAAACAGCATTATTGAAATATAATTCATATACCATACAATTCACCATTTTAAAGTGTACAATTCAATGGCTTTTAATATATTAACAGAATTGTGCATCCATCAGCACAGCCAATTTTAAAACATTTTTATTACCTCAAAAATAAATCCCATACTCCTTAGCCATCACCCTTCCAATCCCCTTGTCTCTGCCAGTGCTAGGCAACCACTACTTCTGCTGCGATAGATTTTCTGTTCTAAACATTTCATATAAATGGAACCATACAATATTTGGTCCTTTGTTAATGGTTTATTTCACTTAGCATAATGTTTTCAATGTTAATCTGTGTTGTAGCATGAATCAGTATTCCATATCTTTTTATTGTCAAATAATAATCTAATAGAGATATACCACATTTTGTTTGTGCATTCATCAATTGATGGACACTGGGGCTGTTTCCACTTTTTGGCTATTATGATTCGTGCTGCTAAGAATGTACAGCTGTTTATATGAAAATACTTCTCATAGATACATACCAAGGAGTAGAATTTCTGGATTATATGGTAACTCTATGTTTAAACATTTGAGGAACTACCCAACTCTTTTTCAAAGCAGCTGCACCATGTTACATTCCCACTTCCATACTATGAGGGTTCCAGTTGCTCTACATTCTTGCCAACACGTTATTATCTCTTTTTATACATATAGCCATTTCAGTGGGTAAGTGGGTATGAAGTGGTATTTCATGGAGGTTTTCACATCCACTTCCCTGATGACTAATGATGTTGAGCATCTTTTCATATACCCATGTGTAAATCTTCTTTGGAGAAATGTTTAATCAGACCTTTTCAGTTGTGTTGTCTTTTTGTTATTGAGTTGTAAACATCTTTTATACATTTTAGATACATGTCCTTATCAGATATGATTTTCAAAAAAATTCTCCCATTCTTTGAATGGCCTTGCTTTTTGATGGTGTCCTTTCAAGCACATGAGGTTTTAATTTTGATGATGTCCAGTTTATTTATTTTTTCTTTTGTTGCTTGTGTTTCGGTGTCATATCTAAGAAACTATTATCTAATTAAAGATCACAAAGATTTCAATAGCACCTTTTTAAACAGAGATATAAGCTGGTAGAGAGGAGAAGTGTAGCTAGTGGGTAAGATGCAGTCTGGATGCAAAAAACCCAAAATTTCACTTGGGAAGTTTAACCTCAATTCAAATCATTTAAACATGAATCTGATTTTATGGCCACAAGGGCTCATTTTTTTTTAAGTTTATTTATTTATTTTTGAGAGAGACAGAGAATGAGCAGGGTAAGGGCAGAGAGAGAACAGAATATCTGAAATGGGCTCTGTGCTGACAGCAGAGAGCCTGATGTGGGACTTGAACTAATGAACCATAAGATCATGACCTGAGCCGAAGGCAGACGCTCAACCAAATGAACCACCCAGGTGCCCCACAAGGGCTCATTATTAAGAGAGATACATATAATTCATGAAACATTTTAAAAATGGGTCCATGATTAAAATGGTCAACCATTAAAAGAGGTCAAATGGAAGAAGCAATACATTGGGATTAGAAATTGATAAAGATTTAAAAACTAGAACATGAGCTAGATCTTGTCAGGTACGTAGGATCTAGAATATAGAGAGAAAAAAGAAGATCTTTCCAAATTATATGAATAGCAAGAAAAAGAAAAATCACAGAGGAGAGAATGGTCATATCAGCCAGGTGGGAACAGCAATCTAGACCAGGAGTCGGGAGATGAGAGATACTACAAAACCTAAAAATAAGGGTACAACACAGAGTGCAAGAGCAAAACAAACTTACATATTGTTCAGATAGACCTCAGAACTAAAATTAATCCACAGGACAAGACATGGTGACAACAGTCTCTCGTAGTACCTTGAGAATCAATGAGAATTGTGGGTAGTTCTGGGAGACCTATCCATTTACCACAGGGGGGAAAATGGCCTATATCTAAGACTAAAGGAAGCATAATACAACTCCTCCAAGGTAACAAGAGTAGGAAGAAATATGTGGATTAGAAATCAGAGCAGCATCCTCAATCCTCAAAGGAAACAATGGTATCATGCAAAATAATTGGCTGGTGTATGCATGGGGTGGAGATGGAAACCCAGTTCAAAGTGCAGTGCTGTGATGCAAGGGGTGAATTCAGAAAGTTTAGAGGGCTTGTCTAGGTGCCCCTGGTCTTCTGGTCTGGTAGGAAATAGGACTTAATTCTTTTTTTAAATTTCAGCTTTATTGAGGTGTAATAGATAAATAAAATTGTAAGATATTTAAAGTGTATGTCATGGTAATTTGATACACACAATAAGGACTTAATCCTAAACCCCACCTGATACGGTGCTAAAGCTGCTGGTAGACCTACAGGCCACATCAGCTCTGTATAATATGTGGAACAGCCTTCATCCCACTGATGGATGGACACAGTCCAGGGGCTGGACAAAAGAGAAAAAGGAGAAATACCTCCCATGTGCTAGTAGCACAGACTGAGAAATATGGTTAGATGGGGCCATATCCTGGAGGATTTTGAAAAGAAGGCCAAGTTCTGACTTGACTCAGGATTAAGAGTCATTCTCAATATGATGGAAGTAGCATCCAATAGGATTAATTTCAGAGTTTCATTCCACTATTTCCCATTTTAATTATCTACTCTTAAGCACTCTTTAAAGTGAAAATACCCATTCCCTTAGCTATGCTATCCATGCTTATTCCCCTACCATGTTCCTTTTTTTGTTCTGTGTTTCTTCAAAAGCACAGTGGCCTACTTAATTTAGAGAAAACCACCCAGATGCAAAGCCCTAGAAGGTATTTCTTACTTAAAAAGCCCAGTTACACCAAAACCATAATGATATTGGAGAATTCATTTGACTCAAGGTCCCCAGAGTATCAAACTGATTTCTTTGCTGCAGCTGGTTGCTGCTTTGTATGAGGTGATGTATTAAGGAGCTTGAAAAGTTCAACAGTTATGTCCGTCACCAGTCTTATCTCTAAATATCTGCCACAACATATCTGCTGACAACTCAGTGAAAGCACTTCTATCTCTGACATCAGCAATGGTGACAGCTCTGCCTAAGTCAGAATTCTAGATTTCTTTTTCTCCCAAATCTGCTCCTCCCCAAGTCTTCACTGTCTCAGTAAATGACACCATTCTTCACCTGTTAGCAGGACAAAAATGTAGAAACCATCTATTACATTTTGGTAATTCTTGTAACATTTCAAACTTTTTCATTGTTCATGTATTTGTTATGGTGATTTGTGAGCAGTGATCTCCGATGTTACTATTGTAGTTGTTTGGGGGCACCACAAATCACACCCATGTAAGGTGGTAAACTTAAGTGATAAATGTATGTGTTCTGACTGCTCCAGTGACCAGTCATTCCTCCTTGTCTCTCTCCCTCTCCTCACGCCTCCCTATTCCCTGAAACACAGCGATATTGAAATTAGGCCAATTAATAACCCTACAATGGCCTCTCAGTATTCAAGTGAAATGAAGAGTCACACACCTCCCATTTTCAATAAAAAGCTAGAAATGATTAAGCTTAGTGAGGAAGGCATGTCAAAAGTCAACATAGGTGGAAAGCTAGGACTCTTGTACCAGTTAGCCAAGTTGAGGGCAAAGGAAAAGTTCTTGAAAGAAATTAAAAGTGCTACTCTAGTGAATACACAAATGATAAGAAAGTAAAACAGTCTTATCGCTGATACGGAGAAAGTGTGAGTAGTCTGGATAGATCAAACCAGCCACAACATTCTTCTTAAGCAAAGCCTAATCCAGAGCAAGGCCCTAACTCACTTCAATTCTATGAGGGCTGAGAGAGATGAGGAAGCTGCAGAAGAAAATTTGAGGCTGTCAGAGGTTGGTTCCTGAAGTTTAAGGAAAGAAGCCATCTCCATCACATAAAAGTGCAAGATGAAGCAACAAGTGCTGATGAAGAAGCTGCAGCAAGTTACCCAGGAGATCCAGCTAAGATAATTCATGAAGGTGGCTACAATGAACAACAGATTTTCCATGTAGATAAAACAGCCTTCTACTGGAAGAAGGTGCCATCTAGTATTTTCATAGCTAGAGAGGAGAAATCAATCCCTGACTTCAAAGGTTCAAACGTCAGGCTGAGTTTCTTGTTAGGAGCTAATGCATCTGGTGAATTTAGGTTGAAGCCAATGTTCATTTATCATTCCAAAAATCCTAGGGCTCTTAAAAATTATGCAAAATCTATTCTGCCTATGCTCTATAAAAGGAACAATAAATCTTGGATAAAGCACATCCATTTACAACATGGTTTTCTGAATATTTTAAACCCACTGTTGAGACCCACTGCTCAGAAATAAAGATTCCTTTCAAAATATAACTGCTTATTGACAATGCATATGATTATCCAAGAGCTCTAATGGACATGGACAATGAGATTACGTTGTTTCCATGCCTACTAACACAACATCCAGTCTGCAGCTCATAGCTTAAGGAGTAATTCTGACTTGCAAATCTTATCATTTAAGAAATACATTTCATAAGGCTATAGATGACATAGTAGTGATTCCTCTAATGAATCTGGGCGACGTAAATTAAAAACCTTCCAAAAATGATTCACCATTCTAGATGCCATTATGAATATTTGTGATTCATAGGAAGAGGTCAAAATACCAATATCAACAGTAGTTTGGAAGAAGCTGATTCCAAACCCTCATGGATGACTTTGAGGAGTTGAAGACTTCAGTGGAGGAAGTAACTGCAGATGTGCTAGAAATAGCAAGAGAACTAGAATTAGAAGTAGAGCCTGAAGGTGGAACTGAATTGCTGCAATCTCTTGGTAAAACTTTAACAGATGGGGAGTTGCTTCTTATGGATGAGCAAAGAAAGTCGTTGCTTGAGATGGAATCTACCTCTGCTGAGGATGTTGTGAAGACTGTTGACATAACAACAAAGGATTTAGAATATTATGCAGATTTAGCTGATAAAGCAGTTGCAGGATTTGAAAGGATCAACTCCGATTTTGAAAGAAGTTCTCCTGTGGGTAACATACTATAAAATAGTATCACATGCTCCAGAGAAATTATTCATGAAAAGAAGAGTCAATCAATGTGGCAAACTCCATTATTGTCTTATTTTAAGAAATTTCCATAACCACCTCCACTTTCAGCAGCTACTAGCCTGATCAGTCAGCAGCCATCAACACTGAGGCAAGACTCTTCACCAACAAAAAGATTATGACTCACTGAAAGCTCAGATGTAGCATTTTCAGCAATAAATGCACATTGTTTTTTTCTGAAACATAATGCTATTACCCAGTAGACTACTCTATAGTGTAAACATAACTTATTTATGCACTGAGAAAACAAAAAATTCATTTGACTCACTTTATTGCAATATTCCAGCTACCCAATATCTTAACATATTTAATTATAAGAGATGCAGGGCATCTCTGCAGGACTTCATGCATTTAGCCTCCTATCCCAATCTCTCCACCATTTTTTTCAAGGACTTCATCTTTGGGAGAATTAACATTTTTCCCGTACTCTGTGTGGACTCTGTCCACCAACAGTGCCATGAACAGCATGAAATTATATCCAGAGGTTGATTTGCAGTGTCAATACATTTGTTATCTCCAGGGAACTCCAGACTACAAAATCATTATCTAATTAAATTAAAGGGTGACAGCGCAAAAGCCTTCCTAATTCAGGTCACAGTAATTCCAACAATGAAGAGAGCAATGGCAGTCCATTAATTGTCTTACCAGGAAACACACTTACACACACACACACACACAAAACCCTTAGGTCCTTGGCTGCGCTGTTGAGATAGCCCTAAAGACCTTAGTACATTGATTGTTTGGCTTATAATTTTTGCTTCTTACTATTGAAAAGATTTTATTTCCAAAACAACCCATCAAACTGTGAATAATTAAATTACCATATGAAAAATTCCTTTGAAAATAGTTTTGTTGCCTATTACAATAGAAGGGACATTTCCTCAGATATGGAAACTCTGAAAGCCCTGTTTTAAAATATTAATTTAGAAACTTAAAACCTAAATCTTTAAGAATCTACATGCACATGAATTTATATGTTTGTAGTCTCTAAGCATGAAGTGTATATACAAAGGAGTTAGGTTCATGACTTATCTTACATCATAAGATCTTAAAAAGATGTAACATATTGTCCTGTTAAAAATTATAAACACAGATTTCTTAAGGAAATCTGTAAAAGTCTAATCAAGTATTCACAAAGGAGAGACAAAATTAAAGTGAATTAATGCATTTAAAGGGAGGACCTTAGGAGAATCTTGATGGCTCAATCAGTTAAGCATCCGACTTTTGGTTATAGCTCAGGTCATGATGTCACCACTCCTAGGTTTGAGCTCCTCATCTGGCTCTGTGCTGACAGTGTGGAGCCTGCTTGGGATTCTCTCTTCTCTCCCTGTCTCTGCCCTTCCCTCACCCTTTCTCTCTCAAAATAAATGAACATTTAAAAAAGTTTTTTTTTAATAAAGGGAGGACTTTATAATTTATTTAAAATTTAACACATAGAATGGGACACCTGGGTGGCTCAGTGGGTTGAGCATCCGACTTCAACTCACGGTCATGATTTCATGGTTCATGGGTTCGAGCCCCGTGTCGGGCCTGTGCTGACAGCTCAGAGCCTGGAGCCTGCTTCAGATTCTGTGTCTCCCTCTCTCTCTTCCCCTCTCCCACTTGTTCTCTCTCTCTCTCAAAAATAAACATTAAAATCTTTTAAAAAAATAAAACAACACATAGAAAACTCTAACGCTTCGAGGAATTTCATTTTAAAACTTTGCTACTACATTCTGATGAAGTAAAGCAATGCAAAGCCAAGGAAATTACAGAAATTTTTACTAGTATACACTGACAAAAGTAAAGAAAAACTTTTTAAATATAGCCCAGGATGATAACAGCTTACGTGTGAAAGCTGCCAAACAAATTTCTCTACAGTGTTAGTTTTCAAAAATCTCCAAAGGCATCAAGCACAGAAAATCTTTTAAAATTAAACACAATACACAGCTAAGAACCATTTGTGATGTGTCATTTATGGCCCTTAAAAATAAAAGAGAATGAATTTGCCAGTTGTGCTAAAAGAATCTGGTAAAATAATCCTTCATAGGGGTTATCACCAACAGTTACCTGGAACACCTATATTTTTAGGAGAGATTTTCTGGAAAACGAACATGAATACAGTACGTTTCTGGAGTCAAACAGCTTCTAGCAACCAATTTTACGTAACAGGTTTAACCTATCCCTGTTTGTTTGTGATTTAGCACACAGGACAGTTCCAAGTGGAATGGGTGATTTTTAAATGATTTTGAAAGAATTTGCCTAGCAATAATTTTAACATCTTTGAAAAGAGTAATTGTTAATTCCAGCTACCTTCCCCATGATCATCATAATCATAAGTCATTCTTCCAGGAAGTACCTACAACAGTGCCTAGGACAGAAGAGATACTCAGTAAATATGTTTCCCCCCTTTTCCCTCACCCCTAATCCTTCCATACCACATGCTATGTAGTGGTTTCCCTGTGGTGCTTTGGAAGCCCTAGCCAGTGACAGAGCAAGATGAAGGGGGAGGTCAACCAGGCTGGCCTTCTGCATAAGCAGTTTCATTTATATCTGCTTCAGATATTGACATCCAGTTAAGAGTTTGTTTGAATAGAGTTCTAATTGCACTACTAGGAGAAAAAGAAAATCATCTCTGTTCTTCAGAAGTAGAATTCTGTCCCAAGCGTTCTCTTTCCAGAGTGAGTCCATGTCCTCCTACAGCTTCAACTGCCCTCTATACAACAATGCCCACATCACTATCCCAACTCACTATCCCCAGTACCCAATCAGCCACAAAGTCCTGTGAATCCTAAATATATTTTACTCTGCTTCATTCCTACCACCACTGCTTTAGTTCAGGTCCAGATTATTTTTGTGTGTATTCGTGGAATAGAGAATTCATTCCAGCAGTGATATGTAGGCTCTACTGGGAGGTACATGAGATGATGAAGACTTATATCAGAAGGTAGCAATAAGAAAGAAGGGCTGAGTGTGAAAGATACCACACAGGAAGATCCAAAATATTTGTTTACTGACTAATCATGAGGGGAAGAGAGAGCAAGGAGACAAAGTAACTCTAAAATTTCCAGACTAAGTGAATTAGAATATGCCTACAGAGATTAGATTGCAGAAGAAAGTAGAGTCATTAAAGAAGATGCAGTAAGTTGACTTGAAAGTGAAAGGAGAACCAGAATTTCACAGCACTAAGGATTAAAATAGCAATAAATATGATTATAAAGAATACATAATTTGTAATTAATTTTATCACTAATAATTGTATTCATCATTATTTTTTTCCTACAAAGAAATATAAGGGCCATGGGGAAATTATCGATAATATGAAACGATGGAGACATTAGAAAGACATGAATACATAGGGTACCTGGGTGTCTTAGTCAGTTACGTGTCTGACTTCAGCTCAGGTCATGATCTCACCGTTCATGAGTTTGAGCCCTGCATCAGGCTCTGTTCTGACAGCTCAGAGCCTGGAGCCCACTTCAGATTCTGTGTCTCCCTCTCTCTCTCTGCCCCTCCCCTGCTTGCTTTTTGTCTCTCTCAAAAATAAATAAACAATTTTTTTTCATTTTCAAAAAGAAAGACATGAATATGGAAAAATGGTCACTGGATTTGCCAATGGGGAGACCATCAGTGACCCCCAGGGGATCACTGGGGAGTGGGAATGGAAGCCAGTCTATGAGGAACTGACATCATGAGTCAGTGATGAGAAACGCAACAGTAATAGATTTTAAGAAGTCTGGCAGAGAAAGGAAGATTGGGAAAGGAAAATATTAGGATAAGATGACTGCTTAAAGGGATTATGAGCCATGTAAAGTTTGCAACCATTTAGAAGACAGAGTAGAAAAGAACCATTCGTTTTGCAAAGCAAGAAATTTTGCTTCCAGTGTTTCCTTTATAAATAAGTCACAATAAGAGACAGCAGGCTTTCATATCGAAGAAGATATATAGAAAATTTGCACTGATGTGACATAGACCATATTCTTAGCTTTTAAAAATCTATCTCTGAGTCACTGGCTAAGAGGGCAAGGGCAGAGATATGGCAAAGATAGCTATTGCCTTCTAAACAACACAAATAATGTCACAGGTCTGCTACCTTTCAAGTAGTATTTTCCTTCATGATTTCAGTTTAACATTTTAACATGTTTTTCAAAAAATAGATTCTATAAGAAGTTACTGGATGATACAAAATGTTTAGAATATGACCTATATTAAGTCAAAAGTCATCCAAACTTTAATCACCAAAATGGCCAGATGACTGACAGCATATCTGCCATTGAGCATTCATGAAGTTATCTCCATAAGAGAATTCACACTCTTACACTCAGCAGCAGTCAGCATGAAATTAGAATAAAAGGTAATAATCCCAAACACATGCAGTTTACTGACTGGCCCTCACTGTATCATAAATAGAGGGTGCTTGAAACCTGCCCTTCAGTTCTCAATAATAGCCTGCCAAGAGCTTCTAAAGCAAGTAGGAAGGAGTGGGGGAGTGAATTTGTGATCTGAGGAGGAGATATCATATATTTGGAAAATTCCATTTAAATAACCCAAGTTTAACAAATCCCCTTCCTAGATACCCATTCTAGGAGTCTGAAAAGCAGTAATTAGAATCGGTGGGCTGAGAAAGTCAACTAAACACAGATTGACAGATAGGCCTACCCAAAGAGGCATCCCATGAACTGCATTATTCCAACAAGAATGTCTTTATTTACATAGCAAAGTGGGTATATTGTGTTCAGCAAAGCTTTTCAATAACCAGAAACATGCTGCTAAAAGAATTGCCCACCACCACGAAGAACTCCTAATGTAAAGATACAAAAACCAGTGTGACAATTATATTTGTAATCCCACAGAAAACAGTGAAATAGCTTTCTTCATGAGCAAATCACAACCATAGCAACTTAACATGTGCAGTCCCATATGGGTCCACTGCTTCCCAAAATGAGGCCAAGAACTCGGGAATTCAAACTCTTACATCAGAACTAGAGAAAAACTGGACATGAAATAGTTTTGTATCAAAGTTAAATTTTAGAAGTTCTAAAAGCAAATTTCAAGTAATCATCATGTATATCCCTGCATCTTGTTATACTGTTTATATGGATGCAGTCAAAATGTTCTGATCTGTTCTATATCCCCACAAAAATCAAAGAGACTCACTTAGATTGAGAATGTTCATTGCACAGATTTATATGATTGTGTGGGGATATATGTGTTTTATTTTTTTTTTCTGATTCTGAATTAAAGAAAATTTTCAAAAGAAAATTTTTCCTGCTATGAACAGCCACTAAATAAGACTAATACTGGCTATGGAAAAGGGCTATTTCCAATGGTCTACCCATTTGAAGCACATACCCTGAATAAATCAAAAAGTGCTGATGGACTACCTGAAACCAAAAATATAGAACTGGGTCCCTGGTAATTAAGACCCTTGATGGATATTTGTTTTCTCATATATCATAACAGACTGACCTAGATAGATAAGTTCAAATCCTGGTGCTACTTCTTAATTTCTACACTTTTAAACAAATTACTTAACTTCTCTATGCCTCAGTTTCCTCATCTGTAAAATGAGGGATAATTAACGATGCTTACCTCATGGAATGAATTAATACATGAAAGCAACTAAAACAGTACCTGTCTGGTAGTAATTGCTCAATAAATGCTCTCTCTAATGATCAAGAGAATGCTTTAAAACAGCACCCAGCTGCCAGACCTGTGATTGCATGAAAAGTGTGCCAATGTACTGTGTTGGCTTTACATAAGAATTAAATATTAGGTCTAAAAGGAAATAATTCTAATGAAATATCATTTTCTAAATATTTAGTGCCAACATATTGGAAAAAACAAATTAGAATATTTATAAGGTATTTGAAATCAGTACCTTCTGATCACAATTATACTCTTAAAAAAACTCAAATGCTATTTCCATTAGGAAAAAAAGTAGAGCCATATTTGGGGTTTACTTTTCTTCCTTGTCACTCTACCCTTTTGTGGTTTCTGTTCTTTTCTGAGTTTCCATAACTGGAACTACTAGAGTGATTCAAAAAAGTATAAATCAGGAACATCCTATAAATGATTACTAAAGAAATAAGAATGTCTATAAAGGAATTAGGGCAAAGAACCTAGCAGCTGAGCCTCTTTTAAGGGCCCCAACACTTTTAGGGAAAAAAAATGGAGAGAAACATTTTTATACATTTGAAATTAATCCACACATTCATTCATTAAAAAAAAATATTGAAAATGCTATGCACTCTTTTAGAAACCACAGATACCTATGTAAATCCCTTTCCTTAAGGAGTTTATAGTTTAGTAGAAGGACACTCTCCTAAACCAATGATTACAATACAGTATGACAACAGAAGTATTAGAAATATGCAAAAGATACAATGGGAACATAAAAAGGACCAATGTCTTTCTGGAGGTGTCAGGCAAAAATTCATAAAGGAAAAAAAAATAAATAGAAAAGAGATTTTTCTCAGCCTGGGAAGGATAAGAGGGCATTCCAGGCAAAAGGAATGCCATCTGCCCAAATCTGGAGGCATGTAAGTGCCTGCTTGACATGCCTCAAAGAGATTTATAATGCCAAAGGGTGAAATATTAGGTGGAGAGTCAGAGCTAGGAGAGAAAACTGGAGCAGTTGATAGGAAACAGATCAGTCATGCCCGGCTACAGAATTCAGGCTTTACTCTACAGGTGACCCAAAAAGAACTATGACAAAGGAACGAACTAATTTCAAGTTTGGAAAGCTCTAGCCCCAAAACAAAGCGTGGATCAGAGGAAAAGCAGAGTAAGAACCCCAGACTAGAAGTGGTGGGTGCCGAAAATAAAGCAGTAGTCACAATACACAGAAATGCAGGTATGCTCAAATACATATTTAGGAGCACAAACTTAACAGAATTTGGTAAAACATGAGAAAGAGTCAAGAAACAAGAATAACGCCAAAGTTTCTATCTTGATTAAAACTGATGAAAGATCAGGGCAGAAAGAGGTTTGTGACTTCAGTTTAGGATGTATGAGGTGTCTGTGTAATCTGCGGGTGCAGATGTTGGATCTGGAAGTCAGAAGAGAGATTTGGGCTAAAGATAGAGATTTGGATATGAAGAAGACAAAAGGTGCAGTTCAATCAATGCACATGAATGAGTTCACCTAGCTAGAGGGTAGATGAAAAAGAAAGGACCAAGAAGTCTGTCATATGAGAGGTGAGCAAAGTCAGCAGAATTCCTAAGGAGAAGCTGGAAGCCAAAGAGACCACAGAGAGGGGGAATGAATGGTTGTTGGTACCAAATGTTGCTGCCAGGACATGAAAATGCGCAGGAAAAAAAAAAAAAGTCTACTGGATTGAATAACTAAGGAGCCGTTAGTGACTTTAAGAGGAGTGGGGAGGGAGAGAAGCTGGGTTTTGTGGGCTGAGGATTAAGTAAGATGTGAGCAAATGAGAGTAGGCAGACCCAACTCTTTCTAGATGAACACATGCAGCTTATCTTATGCAACATGGCAAATACATAGTCACACTTTCAGCCCACTTGTTGAAACCATGCTGGTCTTGAGTAGATGTTTATGGTAAGCTTCTATAAATGTAGTATGATATTAAACATGCCAAGAAACCCTGTTTGCCCCGTAAAGACCTTTCCATCCACTAATGCCTGAAAATCTGATAGAGGCCAAGCCTTCCTTTCATACAGAAAGAGCTTATAATATAAATTCCTTTAGAAAAGGTAAAACATGGGCAATTTTCAACTTAAGCTGAACATTTCCTTTGCTAACCCTTCTCTGAGAGGAGGTTTGGGCAGAGCAAGGGGCCAGGAAGAATCTGAGAGCCCTGAGGGAGAGAACAGAAAAGAAGGCCCAAAGGTACTGAAAATAAATTTTACCTGGCCCAAAATTGTATTTAGTGTTACCCCTGTCTACCATGGTTTTAGAGGTCACATTGTCATAAACACAAAGACTCAGATTCCTAACCACTGGGAGAATTCTTTCCCCCGGTTGCTGAAGGAGAGAATTACAGTGATCAGTAATTTCACATTGTCTAAATTCTAGATAGCTTTAAATAAAAGTCTACCCTTATCCTCCAACCCACATACTCATTTTCAGCTTCTACCTAATAATCTTGACACATTTCATTTGGTTTTAGGGGTTTTTTTATATCTCTTTAGCATTAGTTAATTTTTTAATTGCCAAGAAAGGTTTTTAAAATCTATTATGGGTATTATGATATGGAACTATTAAACTTGAACATATATACTGATTTTCAGATATTTTTGAAACCTGTCATAAAGTCTTAACTTTTTCGAATACTCTGCTACTTTCATGAGCCTTCTAAAAAACCACTCATCAGAGCCATTTAGAAAGAAATATGACATTAAAAGGAGGTAAATTTTCCATGTATTATACTGTGATTTAGTAGCGCTCTCCCATTAAATCTAAATTTGTCTTCTAACCACTGTGAAGTAGTCATGGTTTATTTGATCCTTATGGCAAAGGTCTATTAAAACAATAACTTAGAAATAGTCTTCATAGCTAACATGTCATTCATTGAAGAGATTGGGGCAAGAATTCCACAGAAGGTTGTGGGTCAATCTGTATCAATGCTATCAAGGAAATAACAACCAAAGAAACTAAAGATATCTGACTCTTCATGCACAGAGAACCTCACTCTCAGAGGATCTCAGAGAACTAGGGAAGACTGAAAAACAGTCCATGGAAGAGAAAGTCTCAAAGCCTGCACCTGCCACCAGCCATGAACCATCTCCACAGACCAGCTCTGCGTTTAAAAAAAAGAAATGTTTAGGGGCGCCTGGGTGGCTCAGTCGGTTAAGCGTCCGACTTCGGCTCAGGTCATGATCTCACGGTCTGTGAGTTCGAGCCCCGCGTCGGGCTCTGTGCTGACAGCTCAGAGCCTGGAGCCTGTTTCAGATTCTGTGTCTCCCTCTCTCTTACCCTCCCCCGTTCATGCTCTGTCTCTCTCTGTCTCAAAAATAAATAAACATTAAAAAAAATAAAAAGAAAGAAATGTTTGCAGTTGGATAAGGGGGGGTGGGGGTGGGAAGGATATTTAAAATAATATCGAACAGAGTTGCTTATAATACAGCTTGCTAGCAAATAGATCTAGACATACTGAAGATCAAATTCATATCCCCCAAGTCATAACCATTACATTAGTTCAAGCCCAGGAAAGCACAGCTATAAGGAGTGTTTTCACTATGACCACATCTTCCAAACTCTCTTGTAGCCTTTGCAAGATTAAGGCTTTAGTACTTGAGTCCACCAAACTACTTTCACCAGAGACCCTTCTTTTCTACTCCTGTACACCTATATTTTTTTAAACATTTTTTAAATGTTTATTTTTGAGAGGGGGAGGTGGGGCAGAGAGAAAGGGGGACAGAGGATCTGAAGCAGGCTCTGTGCTGACAGGAGAGATCCCCATGTAGGGCTTGCACTCACAAACTGTGAGATCATGACCTGAGCCAAAGTTGCACACTTAATTGACTGAGCCACCCAGATACCCCTGCTGTATATTTTATCACCAGAGTTCTCAGAGGCAAGTTCTAGCCTCACTGTCTGTTTTTTCTCAGTACAAGTATGTTCCTCAATTCATTGCCTCCACACCCCCAGAAACTGCTTTCATTAAAATACCCAATCACCTTCCAGTTGGTAAATCCAGCTCTATTTCTGTCTTTGTCTTTCCTGGTCTTCTGCAGCATTTACCCACGTTGATGGTCTCTTCCATTGCTCTCCAGAGCCCTAAGAGCATATGCTTCTCCTCCTCCCACTCTGATCATTTTCACTACTGACTTCCACCTCTACTCCCAGCAGTTCTCATGTTTACATAGTGAGTACTCTCCTCCATTCACACCACCTCCTGTCCCTTTATGATCTCAGCCACCATCTATACAGGACATGAGTTTCAAAACTTCATCTCCAGCCCCAGTCTCTCTCAAGATCCAGACACACAGGTCCATCTTTATGTTTCAAAGGCTCTGTTCACATACTGTGACTGAAACTTATTTTGGTTTTATCCTACCCCACCTCTCTTCAAAACCTATTCTATTTTTCTTATCTCAATTAATGGTGATACTCCAAATGTAAAATCCTGGGAATATTTTGTGTTTCCTTTCTCTCACCCCTGATACCCCAATGCATCACCAGAATTCATTAGTTCTATCACAGAAAAGCTTCACAAATCAAATCTCTCCTGTAACACTTGCCTCTGCCTTAGACCAACCACTCCTTGTCTGTCAAATGGATTGATGAAATAACCTCTTAACTGGTCTCCTGCCTGCAATGTCACCCCATTCTGCACACATTCACATACCTGATCCTAAAAGCAACTGCTCATACTATCACTCCTCAGTATAAAGATCCCACTGCTACACCTCAGCGGCCTTCAGATGGTTCATGCTCCTTAAAGAGGCATACAAGACCTTCACTATGACCCCAGCCTACTACTCCAGTCTTAACTGATGCAGCTCCTCTCACAAAGTGTCTACATGTACTATGTAGGCCTTAACATTTATTCCCTCTGAAATCTTAAATAACATTTCCTAACTGAATGACCAATACTTCCTAACTCTCCAACTTATTCACTACCTTAGCACAGTGTATCTAATTCTTTACATCACTGAAAGCTACAGTCTCTCAATAACACCCTTTCCCCATTTATTTTCA
Source organism: Panthera onca (assembly GCF_046562875.1). NCBI lineage: Eukaryota > Metazoa > Chordata > Mammalia > Carnivora > Felidae > Panthera > Panthera onca. The sequence goes on from NC_138342.1 coordinate 127,490,589, forward strand.
ATTTTTAGCTGCCTTTTGAGCTAAAGGCTCATTCCTAGATGCCTTTAGTTAGGTCCTCAATATTTCCTCATCTGTCTTGCTCTCCTGGTCTTTTTATTTATTGTATAAAACCCAACTTTGGATCAATCCAAATACAATATATGAATCCTTCGTTCCTATGCCTTAGAGGTAATCACTTTTATCAGTTCTGTTCTCAGAAATAAGTCCATTAAATTTTATGGAAATAGCTTATAATAGCAGTAGGTATTATTCTACTCCATGAGAAATTGATGAAATGCATGATTCTCAGAATATTCTCTGATGCTGCCACAAGTTAGAGCTTTTTGGTGGGAAAAAAGCACAGAGGATTTCTGTGGCCAGGAAAAGCTTTGTCTTAGTCAATGAAGAGTTTGAGCCCAGAATCAGGAGTTTTGGTGAGCTGGAGCTTCATCCTGTGGATCTCTTTCCAGCCAGCCTACATGCAAATCTCATTAGATCAAATCCTATTTCCCAACCTTTTCAGATGAGTTTTGACTAATTAATTAATTGAAACTGAGAGTAATTAAATAATAACAGAAAGGTACATTCCTCTTTTGGTTCTGAACATGAAAAACATTATTCTTTGAATAGCAAATTAACTTACAGAGAAAGAGGACTGGCTCCCTTTCTTTTATGTGGAGTGGTATCTTGTTAAGATCCATTACCAGGATGCCTGGGTGGCTCAGTCGGTTAAGCTTCCAACTTCAGCTCAGATCATGATCTCACCATTCATGAGCTCGAGCCCCACGTTGGGCTCTGTGCTGACAGCTCAGAGCCTGGAGCCTGCTTCAGATTCTGTGTCTCCCTCTCTCTCTGCCCCTCCCATGCTCACTCTCTCTCTCTCCTTCAAAATAAATAAACATTAAAATAATTTTTAAAAAAAGATCCATTACCAATTTCACTCAGCACACAGTAGGCAAACCTGGGCTCCAGGTGGAGATCCTGAATATTGTCAAATATGGACAAATGTCAAATATGGACAAATCTTAGAGAAAAACACAGAAAAGAACTCTTTCTATTCAGAAATGGGGTTCAGGTTGCAGGCTTACTTGAGGTGAACAAAAATCAAAAATTGTTAGTATATTTGTGATTCTGGTCAAGTAAGAACAGAAAAAGCTAAGGAGCAAACACAAGGAATAATAAAGAGAACAGGGACCCAACACCGAACACTCCAGGGGAAAAACAGAAGCAAACCTCTTGTAAGTAATAGAAAAAAAATGTCAGGGGGCAGCTGGGGAACTTCAGTCCAAATTTCAATAGCTAGGATTCAAGAGTCAGGATCAGGCAATGGGAAGACCCCATCCCTGTTTCAGATAGATGGCCTAGAAGAATCAAGAATGGCCTTGGAATCTGTGTGAAAAGCTTGTCTCATATTCACTGTACCAGGTAATCAGTGAACACCTCTGCTTGATCAGTGTTCCTACAAGTGGTCTTAGCAGTTCCTGGCCATCTGTATTTGTGTGGATTACCAAAAGGATCCATTTCCTTTCCTCCTCAGGTGATGTCAAGGGTATTTTTTTTTCCCAGCAAATAGTACATGAATCCTGAATCACTATCCCCAAAACTAAGGAATCTTAGTTTTGTTTCCTCCTGCCAATATCTGCGCTAGCATTTTGGCCAGTTAAAAAAAAAAAGTAGCGGGGCGCCTGGGTGGCGCAGTCGGTTAAGCGGCCGACTTCAGCCAGGTCACGATCTCGCGGTCCGTGAGTTCGAGCCCCGCGTCAGGCTCTGGGCTGATGGCTCGGAGCCTGGAGCCTGTTTCCGATTCTGTGTCTCCCTCTCTCTCTGACCCTCCCCCGTTCATGCTCTGTCTCTCTCTGTCCCAAAAATAAATAAAAAATGTTGAAAAAAAAAAAAAAAAGTAGCCTTGTTTTCACATATGATCACTTAGTACTGATGAGGGAGTATACGGCAGGCTGAAGGCAAAGTACAAGCTACCACACACACACACACACACACACACACACACACACACACCAGGTGGGATATGTATGATATTCCTTGGACACTCCTGGCTACCCAAAAAACAGAAAGGACAAAAAACAATTGGTTAAACTGATAAGAGTCTCCACCAGTTTACAAGAAAAAGGCAATCTTATCAATAGCCTAATCTCCAGAAACCTATAGACTCAGTTTCCTACAGCCCCAACATCAACCTCCCCTCCATAAGAAATGGGAACCCTCTTGCACTGTTGGTGGGAATGCAAATTGGTGCAGCCGCTCTGGAAAGCAGTGTGGAGGTTCCTCAGAAAATTAAAAATAGACCTACCCTATGACCCAGCAATAGCACTGCTAGGAATTTACCCAAGGGATACAGGAGTACTGATGCATAGGGGCACTTGTACCCCAATGTTTATAGCAGCACTCTCAACAATAGCCAAATTATGGAAAGAGCCTAAATGTCCATCAACTGATGAATGGATAAAGAAATTGTGGTTTATATACACAATGGAATACTACCTGGCAATGAGAAAAAATGAAATATGGCCTTTTGTAGCAACGTGGATGGAACTGGAGAGTGTGATGCTAAGTGAAATAAGCCATACAGAGAAAGACAGATACCATATGGTTTCACTCTTATGTGGATCCTGAGAAACGTAACAGAAACCCATGGGGGAGGGGAAGGGAAAAAAAAAAAAGACGTTAGAGTGGGAGAGAGCCAAAGCATAAGAGACTGTTAAAAACTGAGAACAAACTGAGGGTTGATGGGGGGTGGGAGGGAGGGGAGGGTGGGTGATGGGTATTGAGGAGGGCACCTTTTGGGATGAGCACTGGGTGTTGTATGGAAACCAATTTGACAGTAAATTTCATATATTAAAAAAAAAGCCTTTTAAGAAAAATAAATAAATAAATAAATAAACTGTACATGGGTAATGAATAATTAAAAATATCAGTTAATGTTCTTCCTAACCCTGCTTCTCTTTGGTGCTGTATTCTCTTAACGAATCCTTTACAACTGCAAAACAAAACAAAACAAAACAAACAAACAAACAAAAAAACCTCCCCTCCATAATGATGTGGGGAACAAAGGCAAGAAGGAAATGGCAGGTAAAATTGAATTTCCTCATAACCTTCAGCCCACTGACAAATACTTGAGGCAAATACAGAGTAGAGTATAACATTTCTCCAGGAACTCCCTACTGTCTTAAAGTTAATGCTTTGCTAGAGAGAAAAACAACCTTAGCTTGACAATAGGTAGGCCTCCAGTAATCTGTGAGTGTTTAGCATATGAAAGTCTCTTTGGAAACTTCCCTCCTATCTTTACTTCTCCCAAATCCATAGTATATAACTAGTCATTCTACGCAATCTCAGTGTAGCTCTTCCTGCCCACAGGTCCTTTTCCCCTGCTTTAACAAAATCACCTCTTTGCACCAAAGATGTCTTCAAGAATTCTTTCTTGGCCATCAGCTCCAAGCCCCATGAACCCCACCATCACCCCAAAACCTCATCAGTACCATTTTGAAAGGCCCAGTTGCAGTCTCCCTCTAGCAGGCTAAGACACAGCCTTCTGGATAGAGAGAAAATGGAAAGGAAGGGTAACAGAGGGGGAGGGGGAGAGAGAGAGAGAGAAGAAGGAAGTCATTTATTTGACTCATTTTTCTGGCAGCATTAATTTATGATTCTTGGAAACTTTTGGCAGAAAAGTGGAAGGAAAGATTTCAAGAATTCATAGAATCGTTTAAAAAAACAAAAAAGAAGAAACAGGGAAATGTGTACCTACAGTGTGCATATAGTCCAGTTCTATCATTTCATAGGTTCAGACAATGAAGAAAAGGAAAGGGGAAAGAGGATAACATTTACTGGAATCCTAGAGTTAGCCAATTATTTTATATATTTGTCATTTCATTCCTCTTCTTTAAAAAGTGTGAAGCAATGACATCTCCAGTTTATAAAGATGGAAACTAAGAATCAACAAGGTTAAGTACATTTTCTATGGGCACAAAGCTAGTAAATGAAAGAGCCGAGATTTCAGAGTTTTCTATTTCTAGATCCAAAACCTCTTTCCACAAAGAGGTACTGGAAGGTTAAAAGATTGTCTCAGCAATGCAACCAGTTAAGGGAGAGCAGGTCTTCTGACCCCACCTCATAGTCACTGTAACACTGCAATTTACAGGGTTTTTTAAGTGAGGACAAATGACTGAATTAAATGATCCCATTCATTTAGCATTCTGTTGGGTTTTGCCTGTCCAGCAGGCAGGTTGCCTGCCTTTCTTTTCCTCCTGCCTCTGCTGCAAGCCTGCCCCAAATTCACCCTTGTACTGGACTGCTCACTGACCCTTACTTTCCCTTCTCATTTCCTCCCCTCTCAAAGTATCTGTCCTTTCTCTTATTCCCTGAGGACCAGGTGTTCTAAAGAAATGAAACATTCATTTAAGGAATATGTTAACTAATAAGGCTTAATGATTTAATGTATTATAACCACCCAGACACCATTTACATGTTAATATTCAGCTACATTGTAATGCTCAAGGGATTCAAGTGTAGGGAATTACAAGTCAATGAAGGGCACTTTAGAGGCTTGAAGCTTTTTAATCAGAACTTAATTAATTAATTAATTAATTAAATTTATATCCAAGTTAGTTAGCATATAGTGCAACAATGGTTTCAGGAGTAGATTCCTTAATATCCCTTACCCATTTAGACCATCCCCCCACCCACAACCCCTCCAGCAACCCTCTGTTTGTTCTTTATATTTAGGAGTCTCTTATGTTTTGCCTCCCTCCCTGTTTTTATATTATTTTTTTCTTCCCTTCCCCTTATGTTCATCTGTTTTTTACCTTAAATTCCTCATGTGAATGAAGTCATATGATATGTGTCTTTCTCTGACTAATTTCACTTAGCACAATACCCTCTAGTTCCATCCATGTAGTTGTAAATAGCAAGATTTCATTCTTTTTGATTGCCAAGTATCATATATATATATATATATATATATATATATATATATATATATTATATATATATATCACACCTTCTTTATCCATTCATCTGTCAATGGACATTTGGACCATTTCCATACTTTGGCTATTGCCAATAGTACTGCTATAAACATTGGGGTTCATTTACCCCTTCTAAACAGCACCTGTACCCTTGGATAAATACCTAGTAGTGTGCATTTGCTGGGTCATAGGGTAGTTCTAGTTTTAATTTTTTGAGGAACCTCCATACTGTTTTCCGGAGTGGCTGCCCCAGTTTGTATTCCCACCAACAGTGCAAAAGAGATCCTCTTTCTCCACATCCTCTCCAACATCTGTTGTTGCCTGAGTTGTTAATGTTAGCCATTCTGATAGGTATGAGGTGGTATCTCATTGTAGTGTTGATTTGTATTTCCCTGATAATGAGTGACATTGAGAATTTTTTCATCTGTCTGTTGGCCATTTGGATGTCTTCTTTGGAAAAGTGTCTATTTATGTCTTTTGCCCATTTCATCACTGGATTATTTGCTTTTTGGATGTTGAGTTTGATAAGTTCTTTATAGATTTTGGATACCAACCCTTTATCTGATATGTCTTTTGCAAGTATCTTCTTCCATTCTGTTGGTTGCCTTTTAGTTTTGCTGTTTGTTTCCTTCACTGTGCAGAAGTTTTTTATTTTGATGAGGTCCCAAAAGTTCATTTTTGCTTTTGTTTCCCTTGCCAAAAGAAAGAACAGGAAGAAATGACAGCCAGGGACTTAATCAACACCGATACAAGAAAGATGTCTGAACCAGAATTTAGAATCACGATAATAAGAATACTCGCTGGGGTTGAAAATATATTAGGATCCCTTTCTGAGGAGATTAAAGAAGTAAAATCTAGTCAGGACAAAGTTAAAAATGCTATAACTGAGCTGCAATCTCAAATGAATGCCACAGCGGCAAGGACGGATGAAGCAGAGCAGCAAATCAGTGATATAGAGGACAAACTTACAAAGGACAATGAAGCAGAGAAAAAGAGGGAAACTAAGGCAAAAGAGCACGATTTAAGAATGAGAGAACTCAGTTAACTCATTAAAAAAGAATACTATCAGAATGGGTCCCAGAAGATGAAAAGAGAGAAAAAGGGGTAGAAGGTTTATGTGAGCAAATCATAGCAGAAAATTTTCCTAACCTGGGGAAAGACACAGCCATAAAAATCCAGGAAGCACAGAGGACTCCCATTAGATTCAACAAAAACTGACCATCAACAAGGCATATCATAGTCAAATTCACAAAATACTCAGGCAAGGAAAGAATCATAAAAGCAGCAAGGGAAAAAGAGTCCTTAACCTACAGGGAAGACAGAACAGGTTTGCAACAGACCTATCCACAGAAACTTAGCAGGCCAGAAAGAAGTGGCAGGATATATTCAATGTACAAAAAGAAAAGAAGAAGAAGAAGAAGAAGAAGAAGAAGAAGAAGAAGAAGAAGAAACAAAAGTTTCCTAGACAAATAAAAATTTAAGGAGTTTGTGACCACTAATCCAGCCCAGCAAGAAATTTTAAGGGGGACTCTCTGAGGGGAGAAAAGATGGGGAAAAAAAGCAACAATGATTAGAAAGGACCAGAAAACACCACCAGAAACTCCAACTCTACAGGCAACATAATGGTAATAAATTCATATCTTTTAGTACTCACTCTAAATGTCAATGGAGTAAACTCTCCAATCAAAAGACATAAGGTAATAGAATGGATAAGAAAACAAGATCCATCTTTATGCTGTTTACAAGAGACCCATTTTAGACCTAATGACACTTTCAGATTGAAAGGAAGGGGATGGAGAACCAACTATCATGCTGAAGGTCGCCAAAAGAAAGCCAGAGTAGCCATACTTATATCAGACAATCTAGACTTTAAAATAAAGACTGTAACAAGAAATGAAGATGGGCATTCTATCATAATTAAGGGGTCTGTCCACCAAGAAGATCTAACAATTGTAAACATTTATGCTCCAAATGGGAAACACCCAAATATATAAATCAATTAATCACAAACATAAAGAAACTCATTGATAATAATACCATAATATTAGGGGACTTGAATACCCCACTTACAACAAGGGGCAGATTATCTAAACAGAAAATCAACAAGGAAACAATGGCTTTCAGTGACACACTGAACCAGATGAACTTAACAGATGTATTCAGAACATTTAATCCTAAAGCAGCAGAATACACATCTTCTCCAATGCACATGGGATATTCTCCAGAATAGATCACATACAGGGACACAAATCAGCCCTCAACAAGTACAAAAAGATCAAGATCATACCGTGCATATTTTCAGACCACAATGCTGTGAAACTCGAAATCAACCACAGGAAAAAATTTGGAAAGATAACAAATACTTGGAGACTAAAGAACATCCTACTAAAGAATGAATGGGCTAACCAAGAAGTTAAAGAGGAAATTAAAAAGTACATGGAAACCAATGAAAATGATAACACCACAACCCAAAACCTCTGGGACTCAGCAAAGGTGGTCATAAGAGGGAAGTATATAGCAATCCAGGCCTTCCTAAAGAAGGAAGAAAGGTCTCAGATACACAACCTCACCTTACACCTTAAAGAGCTGGAAAAATAACAGCAAATAAAACCCCAAACTAGCAGAAGATAGAAAATAATAAAGATTAGAGCAGAAATCAATGTTATTGAAACAAACAAAAAAAAATGACAAAAAACAGATCAATGAAACCAGAAGCTGGTTCTTTGAAAGAATTAACAAAATTGATAAACCCCTAGCCAGTTTGATCAAAAAGAAAAAGGAAAGGACCCAAATAAATAAAATCAAGAATGAAAGAGGAGACTCACAACCAACACAGCCGAAATACAAACATTAATCAGAAATTTTAGAGTTAGGTTAGTACCTTCTTTCCCCAAACCTGGTTTCTAAAGTAAAATGCATGGGTCAATCAATATGCATTTCTTGAGTACCTACAGTGTGCTTAGCACTATGCTAGTACTCTGGAGAGATGAAAGGTGAAAATGAAAGATTTCAGACACCATTCCTCACTTTAAGTTGCTCACATAATAATATTTGTGAATTAAATAAACTGGCGTCCAATAACCTACTAGATATCAACTCTTCAATGAACTCCTGAAGCCACCTCAGACTCAACATTTCCTCCCTTCCCCAGTAAAAACTCCTCTTTCTGCATAAATGAAAGCCTGCATGTGTAATTTGGCCCATGAAACCATCTTCCCAATAACCTAGACACAACACCTTTTCTCAACCAGTCAGTTGTCTGGTCCTGTCACTTATAGCTTGGCCATGTCAATTAACCATCCCACTCTTTCTTTTCTCACCTGCTACTATTATGATCATCTCTTCACTGAACTGTTGCACTGATCTCCTTGTTTACAGTCTCTTCTCCTCTTAACCACTATATGTATACGTTGGTTTAGTTTAATCTTCCTTAAGTACATCTCTGTCCACATCATTCCTCTGATGAAATATCAGTGGTTCTCTGTCTATAATAGCAGACTGTATTCCATGGCCCGGCACTCAGAGCCTTTCATGATTTGGCCCAAGCTATCTTTCCAGTCCTAGCACCCATTTTCACTTTCCTTTGATAAACTTCGTTATGCTCTATTCATTGAGCCAATTTCTGTTTTTCATAAGAATTCCTGCTCACATTCCTCAGTTTATACCTTATCCTAGCAAGCCCTTCTTTCCTCTTTCTCTCTGCCCCCTAAATTGTATCCTTTCCTCAAGGGCCCACTGCCATTTCCACTGAGAAACAGTCAGAAGCCACTGCACTGTCCTCCAAATGCTCACAGCATTTTATCTGATTATCTAAAAGGATACCAAATAACCACTACTTTGTGTCACAGTTATTAACATATACATCTCATCTTTTTGCTGACCTGTAAACTCCTTGAAATGCAAGACTAACATTTAATGCAGATAGAATCAAAATGCTTTGGTGGTGGAGAGAAGGTAGATACTATTTCCATCTAGAGAAGTCAGGGACAAAAATAAAGAAGCCTTTGAATTGAGCCTTAAAGAATGAGGAAAACTTGAATGTATGAAGACTGAAAAGGTCTTTTCATGAGAAGGGGCAGTGGGGTGGGGAGGAATTTTGAAATAAGGCTAACTTTATAAAGAAAAGAAGTTTGTCCAGTCTGGGTAAAGTTCAGAGTATGTCTTATTCACCAGATACAGTGCTATCAAAATACTTTTCTTTAAGTATAAAATTTTAACCTGCATTGCTAGTTTAAATGCATAACCTGGACAAATACCTTAGAGGAAGCAGTGTGACTAGTGATCTGTAGAATATGTTTTGCCTCTTGCATTTTTCAGTATTGGCCTGGAAAAGGAAAGGAAGGGAGGGGGAATAGCCAGCACCTTCTGGCAACATTGTCTAGTGACTTGCCAGCCAAACAATCATTGAAGGCTACTAGAAGAAACAGTGAGCAAAGAATAATAAACTCATCAATGTGAAGATGCAAAAAGATCTCAGCTGGCCTTAATCTATATCTGAAAATGATTCGATTATTAAGCCTGTACAGCAGGATATTAATTCATGTCTTATGTTGCCACGTATTTTTCTGTAAATTGTCTGGTTGAATTATAAAACAAAGAATCTTCATGAAATGTTTTTAAAACATCCATTGCGGAGGGGCACTTGGGTGACTCAGTCGGTTGAGCATCCAACTTTGGCTCAGGTCATGATCTTACAGTGTATGAATTGAGCCTCGCCCCGGGCTCTATGCTGACAGCTCAGAGCCTGGAGCCTGCTTCAGATTCTGTGTCTCCCTCTCTCTCTGCTCCTCCCCTGCTCACACTCTGTCTCTATCTCTCTCTCAAAAATAAATAAGCAGGGGCGCCTGGGTGGCTCAGTTGGTTAAGCATCTGACTTCAGCCCAGGTCATGATCTCATGGTCCATGAGATCTCACGGTCCCGCCTGCTTCTGATTCTGTGTCTCCCTCTCTCTGACCCTCCCCCAGTCATGCTCTGTCTCTCTCTGTCTCAAAAATAAATAAACATTTTTTTAAAAATTTTAATTAAATAAATAAATAAATAAATAAATAAATAAATAAACAAACAAACATTTTGGGGCACCTGGGTGGCTCATTTGGTTAAGCAGCTGACTTCAGCTTAGGTCATGATCTCCCAGTCTGTGAGTTCGAGCCCCACGTTGTGCTCTGTGCTGACAGTCCAGAGCCTGGAGCCTGCTTCAGATTCTGTGTCTCCCTCTCTCTCTCTCCTCCTCCCCCACTCGTGCTCTGACTCTGTCTTTCAAAAATAAATAAGCCTTAAAAAATGTTTTTAAATATCCATTGAGGAAACTGAATCATACCTTCATTCAACAAAGATTTTTTACATACTTTCTTTGTGTCAAGCACTTTTTTTTCTAGGCACTGAAAATGCAGCAATTAATATAACAGACCAAAATTCCTGCCCTGATAGAGTTTACATTCTAGTGTAGAAAGACTAACAGTAACCAAAATCAGTAAATAAGTTACGTAGTTATTAGAAGGTGGTTAGTGCTATGGAGAAGAATCAAATGGGAAAGGGGGAGGGAATAGCATTTCCAGGTAATTAGGGAAGTCCTCACAGAGAAAATGACATTAGAACAAAAAAGATTTGAGAGGGCCAAGCAAATTAGGCATGTGATTATCAGAGGGCAAACATTCCAGACAGAGAAAGCAACAATTACAGAAATCTTGAGGTGTCCAGTTATGAAATGAATAGATCATAAGGATGTAGTATGCAGCATGGTAACTCTGGTTAGTAATACCATATTTATTGTAGTTTTGAAAGTAGCTAAGAGAGTGGATCTTGTGATCTTTCTCATCACACGAAAAAAATTATAACTATGTATAGGGATGGATGTTACTGGAATTATTATGGTGATCATTTGCAATATATACAAATACCACATCACTACATTGTACATATGAAACTAATATAATGTTATCTCAACCATACCCCAATATAAAAAAAAAATTCTTGAGATGGGAGCATATAATGGAGGAAAGACAAGGAGGTCACCATAACTATTGCTGCCACTGGGGATTTGAGGCAGTAACAGAGGCTCCTGGTACAAAATAGGAAGTTACCACAGATATAGGAATGTGTAGTTTAGACTGATGGTATTGGGAGGTGGAGAAACCAAGGTCATATATGATATGGAGTGACTCTTCCTATAAAATAATAACCAGAGAGAGGAGTTGGCCTCATGGAGGAAGAGAATGTTACCTAAAATGAAATTATAGTCCTCCTGCTACAAGAGCCCACAGTAATCGGGGAGCAGGTTGACAAGCATAAAAGGTGGCAACCCAGCAGTACAAGGGCTGGAGGCTTTGACTTCTGCCACTGGAGAGGCCCCGCTCTCCCATACTGGCTTCTCCCTACTACCTGTGAGTTTCGTGGAAACCACACACACACACACACACACACACACACACACACACACACGCTGAGAAAGGGGTTTTATAGGAGTGTTAGCATTAACATTTAGTCTTTCATGCTTCATCTTTGACATGGCTGATTCTGTTTTCTCTGATAGTTTAACCTTTCTCAAAAACTTTGCAGGGGGACAGAAAGACAATTTAGGTTGGAAGATTGTTCTATATAGATTATATTCCAAGAAATGCTGAGAGGAGAGGGTATCCTAATAAAAAGCAGTATGCTTAATGTAGGAATCTGAAGGACCCTGGGGGAAAACTATACCTGACCCAAGTAAAATATATTAAAACATTGTAAACAAAATATTGACTTCCAACAAATGCCCTGACAATCTGTTGCCTTCTTGATCACCTGGGTGGCTTAGTCAGTTAAGTTTCTGACTTTGGCTCAGGCCATGATCTCATGGTGTATGAGTTTGAGCCCCTCATCAGGCTCTGTGCTGACAGCTCAGAGCCTGGAGCCTGCTTTGGATTTTGTGTTCCTTTCTCTCTCTGGTCCTCCCCCACTCATGCTCTGTCTCTCAAAAATAAACATTAAAATAAATTTTTTAAATAAAAAAACAATCTGTTGCTTTCTTGAACAATATTCTTCTAGTATGTTCTGATAAATAAACAAAAGATCACATTTAACTTCATATATTAAGCCCAGTATCAACATTTAACTCTTATTAAATAGTTTCAGATAGAACAAAGACCGAATTATTAAATTCCATTACCAAGTGTTAAAGATAAGCTGTCTAAAGTCCATTAAAATATATATGCTTGAATGCTCCTTCATTTCAAAAAGTTGGAAAACAAAACAAAAAAAAATAATGAAACTCTTCACTTCACTAAAAATATCCATGCCAAATTGCAAATATATATGGGAAAGTCATCACTTAATAATAGCCAGACAAACACTTTCAAAATACCAGAAACCAATATAACAATAATTATTATTCACTTGAAAGCTCTGTGCTCTGTGCTTGAAAGCTCTGTGCTTAGCATGACTTCTATATTTGTGTCAGCGTTAGGTGATCACATTTGATTCTGTCGCATTTCACAGTAAAGCAATGTCATGTATAATGATGTTATCAACCTCAGAAAAACATAACTATTGTAACAGGATATCTTAATCCTGCTAAATTAGTGGTTTGTCACTAATTTGCTACAGCACTAATTTTATCAAAGTACAAACACCTTTATAGCAATCCACCTGCATTTACTAGGATTAAAATCTAACCCTTTTCTTCAACAACACTGCCACCTTCTGTTTTGTGTGGACTTTATTTTTATTTCTATGCCTTAGAGTCATGAAATTAACTTTGGATTTGTATATACTTAACCATAAAGACACCATAAAAAAAAATCTAATTGAGCTCTCACATTCTATACATGAGGAAACCGAGACCCAAAAGTAGCAAGTCTTATAGCCATTTTGCCCAAATTAGAACTCATAAATTATTGATTTTCTCTGGTTCTTTTCACGTGGACATATCTACAATTAAATTAGAGTGGGGATGTTTTATCAAGACCTTAATAACACTTTTCTCCAAGCACGGGATTTGCTTATTTATATTACATAAATTTTTTCCCATGACCAAACATTATACTTTCAATTTTAAAAGATTTGTGTTTTTTCAGTGTCTGGCCTTAAATAGAAGAATTATTTTAGACCATGAAAGAGGTGACAACTAAAAATTTTTCTTTTACTCTTTTTCTTTCCTTCACTTCTCCTCAGTTGGCACAACACCAATGCTAATGGAAAGGTTCCAGGAAAACAAGGGACAAGAAATATATTGTAAATATTTAGGAGTAACTAAACAAGAATTATGTTACAATATTTTATAAGTATGGTACACCTATAGATATATTTACATTTAACAAACTCTCATTTAGCAGGGTTTTTAAATTTTATGTAATGTTTATTTGGAAAGGGAGAGCACAAGCAAGTGAGGAGGGGCAGGGATAGAGAGAGGGAGAGAGATAATCCCATGCAGGCTCCACACTGTCAGCACACAGCCCAACATGGGGCTCAGACTCCCAAAAGGTAAGATCACGACTGAGCTGAAATCAAGAGTTGGACACTTAACTGAGCCACCCAGGCGCCCCTAGCAAAGTTGATTTTTTTATTTTCAGTTTTGTACAAACTTAAATGTCTCATTTAGCCAGGTTGGGTGTAAATTGGATTAGCATTTCCAGTTATAAATCCCCCTGAGTGATTCTAGCATATTACATATTTACTAGTATTTTGTAAAGGATTTTTGCATCTGTGCTCATGAAAGGATATTGATTAGTGGTTTGCTTTTCTTGTAATGTTGCCTGGTTTTGATATCAGAGTAATGTTGGCCTCATAAAAGGAGTTTAGCCTCCTCTTCTGTTTTCTGAAAGAGTTTCTGTAAGATTTGGAAATTTTCCTTCATATATTTTACCTGGGTCCAGAGTTTTTGGGGGGTTTTTTGAAGCAAGGTTTCTATTTATGAATTCAAGTTCTTTGATAGATTTAGATATAGATCTATCCTGATTTTCTATTTCTTTTTTAGTTCATTTTAGTAATTGGTGTCTTTCAACGATTCGTCCATTTAATCTAAGTTGTCACATCTATTGGCATAAAATTGCTCATAAACATCCTCTATTATATTTTGAAAGTCTATAGGATCTGTAGTAATATCCCCCCTTTCAGTCTTGATATTGGTGATTTATCTCACTTATTCATTTATTTTTGAACATCTTTTTAATGTTTATTCTTGACACAGAGACAGAGTGTGAGCAGGGGAGGGGCAGAGAGAGGGAGACACAGAATCCAAAGTTCCAGGCTCTGAGCCGTCAGCACAGAACCCAACATGGGGTTCAAACACACAAACTGTGTATCTCACTTTTTTATGATTAGTCTGGTCAGAGGTTTATCGATTGTATTGGTCTTTTCAAAAAACGAGACTTTGGTTTTATTGATTTTATCTAATGTTTGTTTGATTTTTATTTTATTAATTTCTTCTCTTTGTTATTTTCTTCCTTCAACTAACTTTTGGTTGTTCTTTTTCTGCTTCTAATAGTGGAAAGAGAGATCACTGAATTTAAACCTCCTTAAATATACGCATTTAAAGATATAAATGTATCTCTAATCCCTGCTTTAGCTGCATTTCACAAATTTTGATATATTATATTTTCATTAACATTTCAGTTCTATTTTCTAGTTCCCCTTGCTTTTTCTTCTTGGACCCATGTGATTTTTAGAGTATGTGATTTAATTTCCAAATATTTTAGGATCCTTAAGAGTTTTTTGTTATTAATACTTAATTCAATTGTCATCATAGAACAAATTGCATAATTTTAATCCTTTAAAAGCAGTTGAGAAGTGTCTTATAGTTCAGCATATGATCTGCTCTGCCATTGTTTAAAGTATTCCGTTAATAATATTTAGATCAAGTTGGTTTACTTAGTTTTTATATCAACCAACCCAATACTCAAAGATACATTTACTTTTTAAATTTTGGGTTTTTTCATAATTTTCAAAATTAAATTTCATTAAATTTTGTTCATTTTCATAATTTTAGATCCCTAGACTCATAGCATATCAGAGCTGAATATCTTTTTAAGGCAATAAATCAGTTTGAAAGCTAGAGACCACATGATTTCCTAGTGTCCCTTATTCTGAAATTTTATGATTAAGTTTAATAATAGAAAATTTAGATTATAAATCTTTATTTGAACACTGGAAATATGTTCAATATATAAGATTAATAAAACTAAAAGATAAAATGAAGATTTATTTATAATTTTATAATTTTATTATTTATAATTTTATTTATAATTTTAAAATTATTTAGGGGTGCCTGGGTGGCTCAGTAGGTTGATTATCCAACTCTTGATTTTGGCTCAGGTCATGATCCCAGGGTCGTGGGATCAAGCCCCACATCAGGCTCTGTGCTGAGTGTGGAGCCTGCTTGGGATTCTATTTCTCTCCCTCTGCCCCTCTCCCCTGCTGTCACTCCTCTCTCTCTCTCTCTCTTCCTCTCTCTCTCTCAAACAAAACAAAACAAAACAAAACAAAAAGAAGCTTTAAAATTATTTATGATTTTATAAGTATTTATAATTGTAATTATAATTAAAGTAGAATTAAATTAAATTTGTACAGTGGCCAATGCATTTAGCCTTATGGGCTTAATTCTAATTAACCTAAGTTACATGAAAAAAAATTAAGGAGAAAGCAGTGTGGAGGTTCCTCAGAAAATTAAAAATAGACCTACCCTATGACCCAGCAATAGCACTGCTAGGAATTTATCCAAGGGATACAGGAGTACTGATGCATAGGGGCACCTGTACCCCAATGTTTATAGCGGCACTCTCAACAATAGCCAAATTATGGAAAGAGCCTAAATGTCCATCAACTGATGAATGGATAAAGAAATTGTGGTTTATATACACAATGGAATACTACGTGGCAATGAGAAAAAATGAAATATGGCCTTTTGTAGCAACATGGATGGAACTGGAGAGTGTGATGCTAAGTGAAATAAGCCATACAGAGAAAGACAGATACCATATGGTTTCACTCTTATGTGGATCCTGAGAAACATAACAGAAACCCATGGGGGAGGGGAAGGAAAAAAAAAAAAAAAGAGGTTAGAGTGGGAGAGAGCCAAAGCATTAGAGACTGTTAAAAACTGAGAACAAACTGAGGGTTGATGGGGGGTGGGAGGGAGGGCAGGGTGGGTGATGGGTATTGAGGAGGGCACCTTTTGGGATGAGCACTGGGTGTTGTATGGAAACCAATTTGACAGTAAATTTCATATATTAAAAAATAAAATAAAATAAAATAAAATAAAATAAAAATAAATAAACTGCATGAGTAGAGAAAAAAAAAAAAAAATTAAGGAGCCTTTGCCCCCAAACCAATGGATTATTATGTTGATTTGCTTCATTTCCCTAAGGCCTACTGATCTTTAACTACTTTATTTATGCTAGAGTTTCTTGCACAGTGTATGCCATAAATTTAGACTATAAAAAAGAATGCAAAGTTAGTGGGCTTTTTGGAGATAATATAGAAACTGATCTGGGTATCCCACAGGAAAAATACCTTCATTCACTGTCACAGCTTTACTCAACCATTCTACTAATTTACTCCCTATTCTACAATCACCAATCATGGCAGGAAGGCCTAAAAATAGCAAGTACTTATCCTCCTTTTCTTGTATTCAAAGGTAAGACCTTTGAGAGTCCTTTAACAGTCCAAAAGTTTATAGCTAAGTTACTTTTCCATCTCATCCTTCCTCACCAGCCTACAATGCACCTGCTGGAATACTGAAACTATCATTAAGTAGCTAAAGAAATCATCATTAATTGAGAAATACTGAGAAAGGGAAGAATACCAGAAAGGAGTCAAAGTGAAGCAGCATCATGTCATCAAAAGATTATGAACTTTGGACATGAATCAAAGGATTGTGTGACATTAGGCATTATTTAAGCCAACTTCCTTATTGAAAATGAGCATAATAATAAATGTTTCATACATATAGCACACTACATGGTATACAGTAGGTGATTAATAGTGATTCCCTTCTAACCATCCTACAGCCCACCAGTCCAGTCCTCCAACTGGATATAATTTGTTGGTGTTTAAGGACATCTCTTATAGTTTATCTTCCAAATTATGGAAATAAATATTAGAAATAGTAGCTATATTTTCCAAACAGACTTAAGCAATTCATTTTGACCATCTTATAATACCCAAAGCCCTCAAAAAAATGGTTTTGTATTATTACCTGAATTCTACAATACACACTCCTAAGCCCTATAGTTTCCATTGCTTTTTCAGCAACCAGTCACTGCAATTTAGACTTATGGTGATATTACAGATGACAGTAGTTAGTAAATATTAGTTAAGGTAAAAAAAAAAAAAAGGTAAGTGTGTTTTACAGTAGTAAGAATTGGAAAGTATTTACTTCTAGACTTTAATTGCATTATACAAATTATTTAAACACTGATGAATCATTACTGAATCTGGGTGTAAGAATATTCGAGATATTCTTCCTATGAAAGCAACCCTACTTGTATGATTTTATTTCTAAAGGAAAGCACCTCATTGCTTAATAGATCAAATATTTTAATGAGAAGCTGTTACCTCCTATCATATAATGATGAGCACATCTTAACAATTGATTGCAGATCAACAGAAATTGTTACTGGCTGTTACCAGCAATTCAAAGGAAAAAAAAAAAAAACACAACACGTTCAGGGTAAGGATCCATAAGACAATATGCAGCAGATTTTGCCATCTATTACTTCACAGCTGAAGGGGCAGGGGTGGGAGGATTTGTCTCCAAGACTCTAAGATTTCTCAGCACATCAATAATCACTTGTTGGGAATTGGTGTGTCCTAAGAAATAGTTTGGATTAATTAATACTTAACACATAATGATATAGAGAAATTAGCAACTTTTAAACTATTAGAATACAGCAAAATATACTTACTACCCAAATTCTACTGAACATAATATAATTGTTTTTTGGATGTTGAGAAGCTTCAGATCTTGTGCTTCTAGGTCATTGTTCCAAAAGAAATGATCATTAGATTATACATGAAAAAGGGATTAGATACTCCACAGTAACTCAATTTGTTAATCATGGTACCTGCCATGCTAGTGGCCTCTTCATATGGGAACTGCCTATCCCCACAGCCTCTGCACAGTGGCAGCCTAAGGCAGCTCTTTCAAAGTTAGGACAGCACCTGCTGGTTGGACCAAAGTGATCATTTAATCCATAAGAAGCCAATCCACAGTCTAGCTAGCAATCTATAATATGTTTTGACATGAAAAAAATCAACTTCTATCTTAGGGAATTTAAACTTGTAAAAAAATATATATTATAGCTGTCAGAGAAGGCCAGTGAAGACTCATGGAAAAATATAGGGTGTAGGAAACTGACAGCCCAATTTATGAGTAAACCAAAATCATGTGTAAGCAGAAAGCAGAAGGTAGACAAAGATATACATAGAATGGAGGGTGAAGAATGTAGTCAAGAGAGAGAGCAGAATTGAACAGACATATGAAAAATAACTCAATCTCATTGACAGTAGAGTCCTTAACTCAAAATCCATAGAGTCCTATTGTCCCAATCCTTGGAACTGCCTGGGATTCTGAGCTGACATCTAGTTCTGGTTTTCTTTTGATTCTTATATCTTGCTTGTGTCTTAACCTCATCCCAAATTACCTGATATAAATTGATTTTCAAATCTTTTCTATCCAATCAGTATGCAAAAATAATAAACTGTCCATCACAGACATTTAGTACAGTAATATCAATAACATTTGTTTTTATTACTGTTTTGGGGATTTTATTTTAACTAGCATGCAGACTCTGTTATGTAACTCTCAGGTGAAAGACAGATTGAACCCAGAAATACAGAATTTAGACTAAGAATCAAATTTAAACCTCCATTTAGACAAAAACCAGCTCCACAAAGGGAGGAATTCCAGGTTCTATTGTTAAAACTATTTTGAAAAATTCAGGTACCATTGGTCTTAAATTCCCAGAAAAAAAATAAAATAAAACTTGCATAGAGTTTGCACACATAGTTGTACGTTAAGCTTATAAATCCCTAATTCCAATAGAAAAAATGAAAATGGAGAAATCTAATGAAATTAGATACAGGCACAATATTTGAATTACCAAATTTGAGAAATAAGATAAATGTAACACAAATGTCAAGAGAAGAGACAGAAGGGAGAGAAAGAGCAACAGAGAGAGGATATTCTAAAGGTTAAAATTATGGTCTGAAATCTGTATACAAATACACTTTAGACTCCACAAGGAAAACTGGGTAGTTAGAGTAGTTAGACCTAGAGAAAAGACAATTTGAAGAAAGACTAATACTTCACCTTTTAGCCTGAGACTTCTTTGTGAATAAGACAGTAAAAGTTTGTGTTCTTTAGCCCAGTGTTATAATAGATTTGGCTATAAAGAGAAATTGAAGGGGCTTTTATGGTCAATGCTGAAAATAGAAATGTGCCACTCAGGGAACCCTAACTACATTTTCACTAAACTATGTTAAGGCACCTATATATTTGCTTATGGTATATCTAAGAATCCTTGACCTATACCACACTCTCTTCTAATTTTCACAACTGGAGGTTCCCATGTGGCTTCGTTGTTTTTGTTTTTTTTTTTTCTGAAGATTATCTTATTTCCTCAAGATCTGTGAGTTTTTTTACTCCATATAAATAACAAGTAAAAATAACCTCGAGATCATATGTAGCTAGTTGTAACTCAGATTCTGACTATAGGTGATCTTAATCACTCTCCCTGAACATTGGAGTCCAAGGTCATTCACTAGGGAGATGTCACTGATAGGCCTTGCCCACCCTACCTCATAACCGTCATTGGTACCAGATCTCAAAATGTAGTGCTCATGTAAGCAACATTGTCAATGCTGTTAGACACAGTGATATAACACTGACACTAGGACTGAATAGGCCTTAACCAGCGACTTTATTGTTCTTGTGAGGAAATGCATACTACATCCTAGTCAATGAGCCAACATTTTAACTTCTGGAGGGTGCAGGTTGGGGACTGCATGCATAAGTGCATATGTATGTAATACGTAAGAAAGACTTCAAGATTTTCCTAGGGAATAAGTGCAGAATTTTTGCTTGAAGGGGAAGAACGTTAACTTGTTTAGCTTTACTTCACTCAGAAACATTGCATTAACACATTTGTTTTGAGAAGTCAAAGATTTTGCCACAGAGAAACGCTGTCTTTATACATTGCCTTAAGGTGAGTCCAAAATGAAAAGTCCCAAATGTTCGTGTCATTTTAAACGTTAAAAGTTTTTGTAATCTATTATAAAGTTTAAATGACAGGATAAATAAATTTTTTTAATGGCAGCAGAGAAAAAACTGAATTCATTTTTTGGGAGCCTATTAAATTAAAGTGATTTTAGCACACTCTGCATTCTCCTTGCTTCAAAGAGAAATAATAATTCAGAGACCAGCCCTTTTTTATTCCTCTGAGAAGCATAAAGAACAATGACTGAAATGACTTTGAGAGGAGAAAAAGGACTGACAGCCAGCAGGGAGAATGGATACTGCTGTGAAAAAAGGACTTGGAAGAAAAATATATCTTGAGTAAGGTAGTCAAAGTCTAGTGGAAAATGGAGAAACGAGCACAAAAGAATGGATGGGTCAGGGGAAATCAGAAATACTGCAAAATTTTTGCATTGAAAGCATAAAATATAATGGGCACAATATTGGCCAGAAATAAAGTCTCAAAAAACCCCCAAAACTTCTAGTGCCTATAAAATATGTGCATGTTATGAAATTCTGTTTTATTAGTATACCAATTACTTCCAAATCTAGAATGATGACTAAATAAATTGTCACATTTTCTGTATTTGTCACTTATCCTTAGTTACTAAAAACTCCATGTTGCATTTCATTAAGGGAAAGTAATTAAATGGGAAAGTCTGGACTTCTTTAAGAAAACACATTTGCTTCCTTTTTCCATTGCACTGCAAGAGCAAATCATCAAACCTTGTGAATTTCCTTTTTAAACTTCTTTAATATTACAGCTGATGCCCACAGAAAAATTTGGAAGGTAATTAGCAGCCCTCAACCAAAATATATTTCTCCTTTTTTTATGAAGCAAACAGAACAGCAAATACCAAGTACACATTTTGTAAAATACAATCCTAACAAGTCTCATTACATGTACTAACAGGAACCCCCAAACTCAGCCCAATAATGCAGTTCATCTTCTACTTAAAGAAAGAATATCTTCATTGGAATGATTTCTTTCTTTCCTCAGAACCTTGCAATGTAGATACCTGTTTGCAGCATTAAACACCATAATACTGCATAAATCCAGAGAAGCACCATCCACTTTGGATCCCATGTAAATAGTGGCCCCTGGAGTTGTGCAGTGTATAGGCTATTAGACAGTACATGAAAGCTCTAGCAGTATTTATATTTACCATAGTCAACTTTCCTAGAAGCCTTGACTATGATTTCCTAGAAGCACGTATCATGAATTTCAAACAGTAACACCAATAAAATTTACTTATTATCAAAACTGATTCTCAGTCCTTGTTATCCACTTCCCAGTAAGATGTTGGAAAAAGAACACCAGCTTTCCCTCAGACACATATAGTTTAAATCTCAAATCTGCCACTCACTACTCATGAGATTTTGTGCAATTTATCTAGCCCCTAGGCTTTACTCAAATGTAATGGGCTTAGCCAACTCTCACAGGATTATTATAGGCATTAAATGTAAAAACATAACTTCCTGACACAGAATAGGTACCAATAAATATTAGCTGTTGTTATGCCCCCAACATACTAAATCTGATATGTCTGGATAATAAAATATTCCAAAAGTTAAGGAGTTCAGGATTTACAAAGGGGCAAAGAATTTAAAATTATGTCCCTGGTTAGATATTATCATAAATAATATGTATGGCATTATATTTTTTATATAAGTTAGAGTTGTGTCATAGGGAGATTGGTATATTTTCATACTCACACAAATAATTCTCTAATACATATAAACACATATAAATTTTAGTGAAAAGACATTAGTAAATATAACAACAGTTATTAAAAGATTATGTTCAGTCACAAAAAAATACAACCCTGGACTCAGATGCCTTTACAAGGGAGAGGTAAGTTCCATAAAACATTCACAGAACAGATATTCTAATTTTACACAGATTATTTCACTAATTGAAAAGGGGACTTGTGGTGGTACTTAACTCATTTAACAAAGCCAACAGTAACTTTGATACAAAAACCAAGATACTTTTAAAAACTAAAATTACAGACTAATTTCATTTATAAGCATACAAAATCCTAAACAAAATATTGATCCAAATCTAGCAGTATATTTTAAAAAGACCGTAACTGATTTTATTTATAATAGCCATGCAAGGATGATTAACTGTGATAAAAATGTACTTACATAATTGACCACTTTACTAGATTATATGAGAAGTTATATGAGCACCTGGCTGGCTCAGTGGAATAGAGCATGCGACCCTTGATCTCAGGGCTGTGAGTTCTAACCCCACCTTGGTGTGGAGCCTGCTTAAAAAGAATAAAAAAAAAAAGAGAGAGAGAGAGAAGTTACATGATTATCTCAACAGGTAGAGGGGGAAAAAGCATTAGATAACATTGATCCTACCCATGATAATTAATAAATAAAAAATATTTCAAAACCAACCTCAGCACAGTGCTAGAAAAACAACAACAACAACAACAACAACAACAACAACAAAACAAAAACAAAAAGAACTTCACTAACCCGAAAAAGGATACATACTAAAAACTTGGAATGACCATTACACTAATGGGAAGCTGAAGCACTCCCTTTAAAGTCAAACATGGGACAGTGGTATTTCTATCACTGGTTCTACTAGCCATGTCCTGGAAGTCCAAACCAGTTAGTAAAAGAAAATAAAACAGGCCGGAAGATGGCGGCGTAGGAGGACGCGGGGCTCACAGCGCGTCCTGCCGATCACTTAGATTCCACCTACACCTGCCTAAAGAACCCAGAAAACCGCCAGAGGATTAGCAGAAGGGAGTCTCCGGAGTCAAGCGCAGACTAGAGGCCCACGGAAGAGGGTAGGAAGGGCGGCGAGGCGGTGCGCGCTCCACGGACTGGCGGGAGGGAGCCGGGGCGGAGGGGCGGCTCGCCGGCCAAGCAGAGCCCCCGAGTCTGGCTGGCAAAAGCGGAGGGGCCGGACAGACTGTGTTCCGACAGCAAGCGCGACTTAGCGTCTGGGAGGTCATAAGTTAACAGCTCTGCTCGGAAAGCGGGAAGGCTGGAGGACAAAGGGAGGGAGAGCTGCTGAGCCCCCGGACGGCAGAGCTCAGCTTGGCGGGGAACAAAGGCGCCAGCGCCATCTCCCTCGCCCATCCCCCAGCCAAAATTCCCAAAGGGAAACAGTTCCTGCCAGGGAACTTGCTCGCTCCGCGCAAACACCCAACTCTGTGCTTCTGCGGAGCCAAACCTCCGGCAGCGGATCTGACTCCCTCCCGCTGCCACAGGGCTCCTCCTGAAGTGGATCACCTAAGGAGAAGCGAGCTAAGCCTGCCCCTCCAGCCCCCGTGCACCTTGCCTACACACCCCAGCTAATACGCCAGATCCCCAGCAACACAAGCCTGGCAGTGTGCAAGTAGCCCAGACGGGCCACGCCACCCCACAGTGAATCCCGCCCCTAGGAGAGGGGAAGAGAAGGCACACACCAGTCTGACTGTGGCCCCAGCAGTGGGCTTGGGGCAGACATCGGGTCGGACTGCGGCCCCGCCCACTAACTCCAGTTATACACCACAGCACAGGGGAAGTGCACTGCAGGTCCTCACCACGCCAGGGACTCTCCAAAATGACCAAACGGAAGAATTCCCCTCAGAAGAATCTCCAGGAAATAACAACAGCTAATGAACTGATCAAAAAGGATTTAAATAATATAACAGAAAGTGAATTTAGAATAATAGTCATAAAATTAATCGATGGGCTTGAAAACAGTATACAGGACAGCAGAGAATCTCTTGCCACAAAGATCGAGGGACTAAGGAACAGTCACGAGGAGTTGAAAAACGCTTTAAACGAATTGCAAAACAAAATGGAATCCACGATGGCTCGGCTTGAAGAGGCAGAGGAGAGAATAGGTGAACTAGAAGATAAAGTTATGGAGAAAGAGGAAGCTGAAAGAAAGAGAGATAAAAAAATCCAGGAGTATGAGGGGAAAATTAGAGAACTAAGTGATACACTAAAAAAAAATAATATACGCATAATTGGTATCCCAGAGGAGGAAGAGAGAGGGAAGGGTGCTGAAGGGGTACTTGAACAAATTATAGCTGAGAACTTCCCTGAACTGGGGAAGGAAAAAGGCATTGAAATCCAAGAGGCACAGAGAACTCCCTTCAGACGTAACTTGAATCGATCTTCTGCACGACATATCATAGTGAAACTGGCAAAATACAAGGATAAAGAGAAAATTCTGAAAGCAGCAAGGGATAAACGTGCCCTCACATATAAAGGGAGATCTATAAGACTCGTGACTGATCTCTCCTTTGAAACTTGGCAGGCCAGAAAGGCTTGGCACGATATCTACAGTGTGCTAAACAGAAAAAATATGCAGCCGAGAATCCTTTATCCAGCAAGTCTGTCATTTAGAATAGAAGGAGAGATAAAGGTCTTCCCAAACAAACAAAAACTGAAGGAATTTGTCACCACGAAACCAGCCCTACAAGAGATCCTAAGGGGGATCCTGTGAGACAAAGTACCAGAGACATCACTACAAGCATAAAACATACAGACATCACAATGACTCTAAACCCATATCTTTCTATAATAACACTGAATGTAAATGGATTAAATGCACCAACTAAAAGACATAGGGTATCAGAATGGATAAAAAAACAAGACCCATCTATTTGCTGTCTACAAGAGACTCATTTTAGATCGGAGGACACCTTTAGATTGAGAGTGAGGGGATGGAGAACTATTTATCATGCTCCTGGAAGCCAAAAGAAAGCTGGAGTAGCCATACTTCTATCAGACAAACTAGACTTTAAATTAAAGGCTGTAACAAGAGATGAAGAAGGGCATTATATAATAATCACAGGGTCTATCCACCAGGAAGAGCTAACTATTATAAATGTCTATGCGCCAAATACCCGAGCCCCCAGATATATAAAACAATTACTCATAAACATAAGCAACCTCATTGATAAGAATGTGGTCATTGCAGGGGACTTTAACACCCCACTTACAGAAATGGATAGATCATCTAGACACACAGTCAATAAAGAAACAAGGGCCCTGAATGATACATTGGATCAGATGGACTTGACAGATATATTTAGAACTCTGCATCCCAAAGCAACAGAATATACTTTCTTCTCGACTGCACATGGAACATTCTCCAAGATAGATCATATACTGGGTCACAAAACAGCCCTTCATAAGTTTACAAGAATTGAAATTATACCATGCATACTTTCAGACCACAATGCTATGAAGCTTGAAATCAACCACAGGAAAAAGTCTGGAAAACCTCCAAAAGCATGGAGGTTAAAGAACACCCTACTAACGAATGAGTGGGTCAACCAGGCAATTAGAGAAGAAATTAAAACATATATGGAAACAAACGAAAATGAAAATACAACAATCCAAACGCTCTGGGATGCAGCGAAGGCAGTCCTGAGAGGAAAATACATTGCAATCCAGGCCTATCTCAAGAAACAAGAAAAATCCCCAATACAAAATCTAACAGCACACCTAAAGGAAATAGAAGCAGAACAGCAAAGACACCCCAAACCCAGCAGAAGAAGAGAAATCATGAAGATCAGAGCAGAAATAAACAATATAGAATCTAAAAAAACTGTAGAGCAGATCAACGAAACCAAGAGTTGGTTTTTTGAAAAAATAAACAAAATTGACAAACCTCTAGCCAGGCTTCTCAAAAAGAAAAGGGAGATGACCCAAATAGATAAAATCATGAATGAAAATGGAATGATTACAACCAATCCCTCAGAGATACAAACAATTATCAGGGAATACTATGAAAAATTATATGCCAGCAAATTGGACAACCTGGAAGAAATGGACAAATTTCTAAACACCCACACTCTTCCAAAACTCAATCAGGAGGAAATAGAAAGCTTGAACAGACCCATAACCAGCGAAGAAATTGAATCGGTTATCAAAAATCTCCCAACAAATAAGAGTCCAGGACCAGATGGCTTCCCAGGGGAGTTCTACCAGACATTTAAAGCAGAGATAATACCTATCCTTCTCAAGCTATTCCAAGAAATAGAAAGGGAAGGAAAACTTCCAGACTCATTCTATGAAGCCAGTATTACTTTGATTCCTAAACCAGACAGAGACCCAGTAAAAAAAGAGAACTACAGGCCAATATCCCTGATGAATATGGATGCAAAAATTCTTAATAAGATACTAGCAAATCGAATTCAACAGCATATAAAAAGAATTATTCACCATGATCAAGTGGGATTCATTCCTGGGATGCAGGGCTGGTTCAACATTCGCAAATCGATCAACGTGATACATCACATTAACAAAAAAAAAGAGAAGAACCATATGATCCTGTCAATCGATGCAGAAAAGGCCTTTGACAAAATCCAGCACCCTTTCTTAATAAAAACCCTTGAGAAAGTCGGGATAGAAGGAACATACTTAAAGATCATAAAGGCCGTTTATGAAAAGCCCACAGCTAACATCATCCTCAACGGGGAAAAACTGAGAGCTTTTTCCCTGAGATCAGGAACACGACAGGGATGCCCACTGTCACCGCTGCTGTTTAATATAGTGCTGGAAGATCTAGCATCAGCAATCAGACAACAAAAGGAAATCAAAGGCATCAAAATTGGCAAAGATGAAGTCAAGCTTTCACTTTTTGCAGATGACATGATATTATACATGGAAAATCCGATAGACTCCACCAAAAGTCTGCTAGAACTGATACATGAATTCAGCAAAGTTGCAGGATACAAAATCAATGTGCAGAAATCAGTTGCATTCTTATACACTAACAATGAAGCAACAGAAAGACAAATGAAGAAACTGATCCCATTCACAATTGCACCAAGAAGCATAAAATACCTAGGAATAAATCTAACCAAAGATGTAATAGATCTGTATGCTGAAAACTATAGAAAGCTTATGCAGGTAATTGAAGAAGATATAAAGAAATGGAAAGACATTCCCTGCTCATGGATTGGAAGAATAAATATTGTCAAAATGTCAATACTACCCAAAGCTATCTACACATTCAATGCAATCCCAATCAAAATTGCACCAGCATTCTTCTCGAAACTAGAACAAGCAATCCTAAAATTCATATGGAACCACAAAAGGCCCCGAATAGCCAAAGTAATTTTGAAGAAGAAGACCAAAGCAGGAGGCATCACAATCCCAGACTTTAGCCTCTACTACAAAGCTGTCATCATCAAGACAGCATGGTATTGGCATAAAAACAGACACATAGACCAATGGAATAGAATAGAAACCCCAGAACTAGACCCACAAACGTATGGCCAACTCATCTTTGACAAAGCAGGAAAGAACATCCAATGGAAAAAAGACAGTCTCTTTAACAAATGGTGCTGGGAGAACTGGACAGCAACATGCAGAAGGTTGAAACTAGACCACTTTCTCACACCATTCACAAAAATAAACTCAAAATGGATAAAGGACCTGAATGTGAGACAGGAAACCATCAAAACCCTAGAGGAGAAAGCAGGAAAAGACCTCTCTGACCTCAGCCGTAGCAATCTCTTACTCGGTACATCCCCAAAGGCAAGGGAATTAAAAGCAAAAGTGAATTACTGGGACCTTATGAAGATAAAAAGCTTCTGCACAGCAAAGGAAACAACCAACAAAACTAAAAGGCAACCAACGGAATGGGAAAAGATATTTGCAAATGACACATCGGACAAAGGGCTAGTATCCAAAATCTATAAAGAGCTCATCAAACTCCACACCCGAAAAACAAATAACCCAGTGAAGAAATGGGCAGAAAACATGAATAGACACTTCTCTAAAGAAGACATCCGGATGGCCAACAGGCACATGAAAAGATGTTCAACGTCGCTCCTTATCAGGGAAATACAAATCAAAACCACACTCAGATACCACCTCACGCCAGTCAGAGTGGCCAAAATGAAGAAATCAGGAGACTATAGATGCTGGAGAGGATGTGGAGAAACAGGAACCCTCTTGCACTGTTGGTGGGAATGCAAATTGGTGCAGCCGCTCTGGAAAGCAGTGTGGAGGTTCCTCAGAAAATTAAAAATAGACCTACCCTATGACCCAGCAATAGCACTGCTAGGAATTTATCCAAGGGATACAGGAGTACTGATGCATAGGGGCACCTGTACCCCAATGTTTATAGCGGCACTCTCAACAATAGCCAAATTATGGAAAGAGCCTAAATGTCCATCAACTGATGAATGGATAAAGAAATTGTGGTTTATATACACAATGGAATACTACGTGGCAATGAGAAAAAATGAAATATGGCCTTTTGTAGCAACATGGATGGAACTGGAGAGTGTGATGCTAAGTGAAATAAGCCATACAGAGAAAGACAGATACCATATGGTTTCACTCTTATGTGGATCCTGAGAAACATAACAGAAACCCATGGGGGAGGGGAAGGAAAAAAAAAAAAAAAAAAAAAAAAAAGAGGTTAGAGTGGGAGAGAGCCAAAGCATTAGAGACTGTTAAAAACTGAGAACAAACTGAGGGTTGATGGGGGGTGGGAGGGAGGGCAGGGTGGGTGATGGGTATTGAGGAGGGCACCTTTTGGGATGAGCACTGGGTGTTGTATGGAAACCAATTTGACAGTAAATTTCATATATTAAAAAATAAAATTAAAAAAAAAAAAAAAAAGAAAATAAAACAAAGATTTATGGATTTGGAAAGGAGTAAGCATAGGTGTCATTACTTTACAGATTGTAGGACTTTTAGCCTAAAAAACTCTAAAAGAATCTATAGACAAATTATGAGAAAAGCATTCAACAGATGTGAAGTGAAATAAAGAATCATATATGAAATCTATAGCATCCCCACATTCTAGAAACAATTAGAAAATGTAACTTTTAAAAGACCCCAATTACAAAAAAACTGCAAAATACATAGAATTTTTTTAATGAGTAGCATTTATATGGAGAAAATTTCCAAAACATTATTGAAAGGTAGAAAAGGACAGCAAAAAAGAAGAAATATATGATGTTCACGGATAGAAAGAATCAAACTATAAAGATTTCATTTTGCTTCACCTCATACATAAGTTAATGTAATTCCAAAAGAAATACCAACAGAGATTTCTGCTGAACTTGAAAAACTGAAAAATAAAAGCTGAGGCAATTTTGGAAACAAAGAACAAGCTGGGGTAACTTGACAGAGCCATAGGTAATTAACACTTACTATAAAACTCTAAAAGTTAAGACAATGGATTCTTGGCAAATTAGCCAAATAGAAAATAAATAAATTGGGCTACCATATACAAAGATTGTTTGTAGTTTCAAAGATCAAAACAAGTGGAAAACAAAAATGTAAAACATCTATAAGGAGGGGCAACAATCTTTATGTCTGCAGGGTAGAAAATGATTTCTGAAACAAGATGCCGAAGTACAAAGAAAATACTTACACTACCAACTACATTTTAAAAATAAAATTTGCACACAGCAAAAGACAACAAGAAAAGACAAGGTACAGACAAGGAGAAGCTACTTACAACAAAAATAACTATCAATAGATGGTATCCAGAATTTACCCAGTACTCTGAAAAATAAGAAGAGCTCAATAGAAAAATAGCCAAAGGACATAAAGAGGCAAGTCAAAGAGGAAGAAACACGAACAATTAATGAAGAGATGAAAAGGTGTGCATTCTAACCAGTAATCTGGAAAATGCAAATTAAAACCACAATGTGAGACTATTTCATATTTATCAGGTTAGCAATAAATCTAAAGTACCAGGTGTTGGCAAGAATAAGGAGCAATGAACTCTCATAAACTGCTGATGGAGATAGTTATAAATAGGTATACCTTTTGAGAAAAATTTGGCCATATCTAAACGGATTGAAGATACATATATGTTTTTATCTCTGCATTTCCACTCCTAGGTTTATATCCTAAAGAAACTCTTCCAAGGTAACCAAAGATACTTGCATGCAATATTCTTTGTACTGCTACATACGAGAGCAAAATAGTGAAAATAACTCATATGCCTCCCAGTAGAAGAATGGACTTTTAAAAGTGTTATGTGGTTAACTAGAATAATATTTTTGTCATATTAGTCTGTTTTTTCTGTATATTTGCATTATTTCTCTTTTTAAAACAAGCAGAAAGAGGGTAAATAGAGTAGTTATATTAGAAAAAGGAAATACCTCTGATTTTTCAAATTTATGAACCATGCTAGAAAATTGCTAGAAGAAATCATTACACAATAAATTCACAGACACCTTGAAGGCATCAGAATGTATGATCTGTAAGGAACAGGTCTCATCAGGCTCACCTAATTTTGTAACATGGCAGAATAATAGATCTGGCAGGTAGAGAGGAAGCGATAAATGCAATGTCCCAACTTTAGTGAGAATTCTTATCTTGTGCCATATGGAATTCTCATCAAAAAAGGGGAAGGGGAAAGAAAATTTATATAGAAAGTGGGGATAGCATAGTCTAGAGCTAGACTCCAGTCAATAGAATAAAATTACACAGCACACAAGAAGATGGATAATTTTTCTTCCTTAAAGACCATTAGCAACCTTTGGGAGCAAAACTAGAGGCAATCCTAAGTTCACATGTCTCTTGGCTTCAGTGGAATAAAGACAATGGAGGCCTTAAGGATGCAGTTAACATCTATCTAAGAGGGAGTGAGAAGTGTTCTTTCATATGGAGATGTATTTATTAAATCAAGAAAGTGGTCAAGATGAATCTAATATTTTAAGAGAGATTGCCAAAAAAGTACATCTCAGGAAGAGAAATTAATATTCTATATATAAAATATGAAAAATAACTGAAGCTCTAACTAGGAAGCACAATTCATAGTCCTTCACATGAAAAAGAACTTTGGCAAGGAAAGTGGTGATTTTCCATCAAGCAATTAATTTGATGAGAGACACAGGATAGCAAGGGAGGGACCAGCTTCTCCACAGCTGCGCCTCCATGCTGTCTGACAAGGCAAATCCACACTAGTGACCAATGGTGTGGGTGACCAAGCAGATGGTCTCACATGCTGAGACTAATCAGTCGAGAGTAGAAATCAATTTAGGGGTCAGCTTGGACATCAGATTGACTTACAAACATCAACATGTCACTGAGATCTAAAAATCAGTTATAATGGGATACAGAAATAGGAGCCCTGCCCTGAGGGTGAGGCCAGTTATTCTCCACTTTTGCTCTGTTGTGTGTCCATTTCTGTCTTCTCCACTCAAAGGAAATGTAAAGGTATAAAATGGGCTAGGAGACTCTTCAAAATCAGCAAGTATGCCAATGAGAAAAATTATTTTAAAATTCATATTATCAGGGAATTTTAGCTGTCCTTTCACATTTATGCTTTCATCCTTACTCAGAATGTTGTTCCCGGCTGTTCTTCAACTTAGGAAAAATAAAATACAGGTTTAGATGTACAACATGAGATATTTAGGTCAAGATTAAAAACAACTCTCTGGCAGAGAGCAGCTGATAAACTTTAGAAAGGGTCTGTATGAGAAACCATAGAATTTCCTTTTAGGGCATTCTTCAATAACGTGTATTCTAGCCTGCCTTGGAAAATACTCTCAAAATTTCTCAGTCCTCAAATAAGAATCTTCCTAGAAATAGTGTCCCCCACCCCGTGAAAAATTACTTAAGGAAATATTTCAAGAGAAAAAAGTTATTATAAAACAAGTACCTGGGAAAGTAAGCTGTGTATTGTGTAATGAAGGTGTTTTACCTTAAATTATACACCCACATTCAAAAGGAAGATCAACATTAATGCTTTTAAAACAACTAATGCTTTACAGGAAAAATATATAATTTCAGAAACCATCTGCCCACAAGTCATATTTTCTTTGTTACTTCCTTGTGTTTTCTTAACTACTTTGTTAATATTTGCATAAAAGCAGGACCTTTCTTTCATGATGGCACAGATATTCAGTTGATGTTTATAATATTACACAGCTGTTGAAATTACACTGAACAAAAACACATATGTAGTTCTGAGGAGTTCACATGCTGGAAGTGTGAGAATTCTCAGAATAAGTAATATGTGTGTACTCAGTGCTGAAATTGCTGGTGCTTCTCTATTCTCTAGTGTCTGTCTTTTATCTCTTCCCCTCCTAGGGTGGGGTGGCAAAGAGGAGAAAATGGAAGAGGGATATGTGTGTGCACCGGTTGTGATGGGGCCTCTTTGTGTGTAATCCTACCCTTCCTCTCTTAAAGGAACCAAGGCAGGTCACTGTTGCACATATACACTCAAATTGCTATGGAGAGACTGAGATTAGGGTGAGCAAAGAGCATCCTGATACCATAGATTAAGAAGACACGAGAGCGGGAGTGCTTGGGTGGCTCAGTCGGTTAAGCATCAGACTGATTTCAACTCAGGTCGTGATCTCACACGCTCTGTCCTGACAGTGTAGGCTGCTTGGGATTCTCTGTCTCTCCCTGTCTCTCTGACCCTTCCCAGCTCACATTCTCTCTCTTTCTCAAAATAAGTAAATAAACTTAAAAAAAAAAAAATACGTGAGAACAGGAAAATGCTCTGAGTATAGATTTCATCTATCTTCTGTAACCTGAGGAGTCAAGAAAACAAGAAAACTAAATTTATCTTTAAACCAAACAGGAAATAATGACAACACCAAGGAAGGCCTGACAGCCTCCTTCCTCTTTCTGCCTTGCCCAAGGCTGATCCTGGGCAGAGGAAGAATTACCCATGGTGGCTGTAGGATTCAGGAAAAAGAGCCCGTATCACTTAGATTTTGTCAGTTGCAAATAATAGAAACTGTTTCCAGCTAGCTTAAGGGGAAAGAATGTTTTACCATAATATGAGATTGCTCTTAGATTTGAAGAAAAAGCAGAAGGCAAGAAAGATTTTTTTTAGAAAAAGCCAGAATCCCAGCAGCTCTAGGAATTTAGGAATAAACAGACAATTCCTTCTCAACCACCCCATCCATACCACTATGATGAGGAATGAGTTCTAGTCCCATCCTTGTATCACTCAGAACAAAATTCAAATCAAAGAGAAAGGGCCTGATCTTGAGTTTGTGCTCACCCCAGTCAGGAGTTTAAATGGCTACCTTGCCTGACAGTCTCACTGAAACTGCGTTCAGCAGGGGAGGAGCCATTCCCCCATAAGAAAAACTAAGTTGCTATTAGAAGAAGTAAGAACAGATGATAGGCAGACAAAATCGACGGAAGTATAGGCACAAACCAACCAGAGCAGGTGGGTGGCTAACAAGACAAGGAGGGCTAAGGGCATGTGTATAGACCCACTCTAGAGAGTAGCGGACAACACGAAAAAGGCCACAGGCTCCAGGGACAACAGGTTTACTGGACTGCCCCTCTCTGGACTCATAGCAATCTAGAACATTATTTAGCATGCAAGAATTTTGCTTGTCTATCATTCTGCTTTCACCTAATTATATTTCAGCTCTATCTCATCCTCATGCCAAAACCTCATTTCAGTGATGGATTAATGGGGACTTCATCTCACACTCCCATTCCAGTGAAAACATACAGACCATTTTAAATATTATCTTCTCATTAATTCACCCATTCATTCATTCAACAACAGCTGTCTGTAGCCGGGATGCGCCACTTAGATTGCAGTAGGGGCCTTCAGCATCAGCAACCATGTCTTTGAGCTGTAACTCTAGTAGCTGAATAAGCTATTGATACAAATGTGCACACAGAGCTGGTTCTAATGACTCCTCAAAATTAAACATGGTCACGAAGAATGTGTTAGATCTGGAGGCATTTCATCAATTCCAGACCCAATCAAAAAACAAGAGTTCTGAGGCATTCAAAACAAGAAAACACTCTAATTTTTTTAAAATGACAACTCTAGAGATTAATACATGTGTTTATGACATTTTCGAACATACCCTAAATAAATGCACTTATAAAAGGTGCATTATTGAGTCATTGTTTATATGTAAGTATGGATGTCAGCACTGTACATATAGTCATTCGGTTATAAGTGGCACCTACCACCAACAGAACACCCCAGTTCTATTTTTTCTGGCTCCTGTTTCTACATAGAAAGTGAAGAGATGCATGTCTATACACACATATACAGGTACTTACGCAGTCACCTACATAACACCCTGCATGTTTTTACACTTGAGGTGGAGATTCTATAGATGTGGCATATTTATAAATGATTCACTAAGTAATAAAGTCCCCTTTACCCTTTCTGAGCTTAAAGAGCATTAAGCAAAGAAGAAAAAAAAAAAAGAAAAACACACGGGGAGTTGGCAAAAAGCTAAAAATAACAAGGGCTAAAAATAACAAGGAAATTTTTGAAGAGAAAATTATAAAAGTATGGTTGAAGGGGAATAACATTTTCCCAACAGCAGAGGAAGCACACATTTCTTCCTTTGGTTTCCAAATGTGAATTAAATAGGCAGACAAGCATGAAGAACTGTGCCTCAGCTTATAGCAGCTAAGAATGGAGTGATACCTTTACAGACTGCCAGCCAGAAAGTCTACTCTGGAATATAGAAATAGATATTTTTAATGAAACTTTAGTACTTTTAAATATCTATAATAATCTGAGAAAACCAACAAATGGCTAATATGGAGAACCTGGATTTAATGAAAAGATAAGCAGAATTTCTTATCTAGCCCTCAAATATTCTTATTGCATAGAAATGCATAGCAAATTCAAATTAGATTTTTTTAAGTATAACCTGCCACACTGTTTTTTTAGCTTAATCATAGGAAATCTATAGCATAAATGCTTTAAATCCACATTCTAATGTATTCAGACATTCAGACTCACAAATGTTGCAAAATTGTGCCAAAAAGATAGCAGCTATTTTTAATTTGCAAGAGCTATGAAGCACCATATTTCTCTACTCCCAGCCCCTGTCCACTACCACCATGAATAAAAATTTCCCCAAAACATTAGGGCAGTTGTGGGAGAGATGTCAGGGCTTCGTCAAGATGCTGCTATTAATTAGCTACACGAAGAACAGGAGGCGGAGTGGTTGCTACAGTCGGTATAATTTAGCCCTAATTGAGGAGAGAGCTCTGTGAAACCAAAATGGGCAACGTGTGTGCTTTAATTCATATTAAGTACCTGTTTAATGGTTCGAATAACCTTTTATTTCTGTACAACCTCTTTTACTCCTGAAAATGTTTTCTGGGGAAAGTTGGTCTTCTGCTTTCTAGGTTGAGTTGGTTAAATCCAATTAAGAATGGCTTCCAAATGCAGGAATTGGCTTTAATTGACTAATGCAGAAATATTATATTTATTTTTCACGCAAATCCACCATTTCCTGTTTTACCTTTTTGGGTTTTTTTCTGTTATATAACATAAAATTTGTCATTTTAATCATTTTAAGTGTATATAATTCAGTGTCATTAATTCTAATACATAATGTTTTACAGTCATCACCATATCTATTTCCAAAACTTTTTCATCACCCCAAACAAAATCGATACCCATTAAGCAATAAATCTCCCATTTCCCCTTTACTGCAGCCCGTGGTAACCTCTGATCTACTTTCTGTCTATGAATTTGCCTACTCTAGATATTTTACATAAGTGGAATCATACAATATTTGTCCTTTTGTGTCTGGCTTATTTCATTTAGTATCATGGTTTTAAAGCTCATCCTTGTTGTATCATGTATTTGAATTTCATAACTTTTTACAGTTGCATAATATTTCATTGTATGAATATACCACATCTTGTTTATCCTTTCATCTGTTGATGAATATTTGAGTTGTTTCGACTTTTGGCTATTGCAAAGAATGCTACAGTAAACAGTGGCCCTTAACTACAACCAAATAATTCTGTTTGAGTACCTGTTTTCAATTCCTTTGGGTTTATACCTAGAAGGAGAATTGCTGGGTCATATGTTAATTCTGTTTAACTTTCAGAGGAACCACCAAACTCTTTTCCACAGAGGTTGTACCATTTTACATTCCCACAAGCAATTTTTTTCCTTTTTTTATGCAACTTTTTCTTAAGCCTCAGAATGGAGAAAAAGAAAAGGAAGAAATAAAGCACTAGCCTATATTTC
This sequence comes from Panthera onca, assembly GCF_046562875.1. Classification (NCBI taxonomy): domain Eukaryota; kingdom Metazoa; phylum Chordata; class Mammalia; order Carnivora; family Felidae; genus Panthera; species Panthera onca. The sequence continues at coordinate 127,526,708 of NC_138342.1, forward strand.
AAGGAGCCAGCCTGCATAACCTTTCATCTTGCCATGCCATCCTGCAGACTTTTATAAATGGACTGTAAAATAGCCCTCATTTTAATACTTGGTTTTATATTTGTTTTTTTCTATTATACAGTAATGTGTAATTAAGTACATATTTCTCTCTTTGGCTCACTGGCCCATATTATCTGCATCTTCCATGCTAAGTCTATGGGAAAGCATCATTTTGGTTGAATGGAAGGAAGCATGTCCAGGGCTTGTTATTAGGCATATATATACACACACACACACACATATGCTGGGAGTTGTTCTCTGGTCTCCTAAATACCCAGATCCTTCCACCTCACCAGACTGCAGTTACACTTTCCAGTCTTTTTCCTCCCTTAACAAGTTTCCCTATGTTAATTCCCAGAGCAATTGCAGGCTGCTCTTCCTGCTTCTGACAGATTGATTGTCTCATTTAGTGGTGTGGTTTTGCTTTGCAAACAGAAAAAATTTCTTCTGCATTAATCTTTTGTCTTAAAATTTCAGGAAAAACTCCACTAAATATACAATTTAGTGGTTACTAGGAATGTGAATTGCACATGATTGCAGCCAAAAGAGCCACAGATGGCATTTTTGAAAACTGCACTCTATACATCTTTTTGGCCCATTATGTACCCCAAGCAGAGGGGTTTCAACTGATTGATGTATTAAGTTCTCATAGAGCAAGAACCCCACCAGACAGTGCATTCTCAATGTACAACCAAAAACAGACCTTCTCATATTACTAGTTAGGCAGCAGATAGGAATCACAAAGTATTATTGAGTGGCTAGCAGTGAGGTGCTCTCCTTGGGTGCAAAACTTAATGGGTCCCAAAAAATCACAGTAATCAAGATAAATAATATTTTAATACAATATTTTCAAAAAATAAAATTTAGTGCAAGAATATCCATGATGAACAATATATTAAAATTTTAAATAAAGATAGGATTAGTGTTACTGATATTTCCTTTCGCCTCTAGCTCCATGTGGTTTGGCACAACACTGGTGCTTAAAAAGAGTTTTACTATGATTATGATAAAAGAAAGCAGAATCACTATATTACTCCTATGATTGCATTATTCTACTTCCTTGTATTTCCCTCACGTAGAAATCATTCGCACAGAGCTCACACAGGGCAAAACTGTGAACCAGGTAAAATTTGTCCTCAGTGGCTTCCATCTCCTTCTTTTTCCTCCACACCCACCCACAGATTCTCCTCAATATCGTGCTGTCCCCTGACTTCTGAGGGCCTCCCACGTGGGCAACTTAGCTACACCTACTGTCCCACAAAATAGGCCAACACTGCACCTCTTGTAGCTTTTGTGTAGCCCCAAAACAAAAAGAATCTATCCTAATGGCAAAGGAAGTTTGGTATCGAAAAAGACCAAAGATTCTTGAGAGACAAATTCGTTTTAGATAGAAACATACAGTTTTAGAATAAGATCACAGAGATCCACCAAATGAATTCCTTTTATTTTACTAATAAAGCAACAAGGAATAGCTTGTGCACTGAGTTAGACTAGAGCCATAGCAAATAGTAGAACCCAGCTCTACTCACCTCACTACACAACTGACAGAGCTTAATCTCTACTCTGTGTTTTTGACATTTGTAGCAGAACATGAAAAACAATCAGAAATCATTGAGACATGAAACTATTCAGTGTCTTTCTGAGAGCTTATTGTGCAATCGCCATCATTAATGACTCCAAATATTTACCCAGGGATGATTTTTGTGTCTGGAATACTGTACTGAAATCTTGAAGTCTTGGTGTAGGAGGCAAAATTTCAAATGATCATTCAATAACTAAAAGGAAAGAGGTCACAGAGAAAAGTAAATGGGCAAACACAAACGGGGAGATTAAGCAAAATAGGCAGTAGGTATGTTTGCTATAATAAATTTCTTTTAAAAAGAGCCACTATTCAAGTGGGTTACAAAATTTGAGGTTAGAAAACTTTTTCAAATATTTTAATAATCTGATTATCTTCAAGATTTGACCTAGGAATGCAGATGTATTTTCTAACAAGAATATCCCTTGTGCCACAAAGGGTCACAGCTTCAGACTTCTTTCCCTTCTAACCAGTTTCTTATTACTCTCTAATGTGATATATAAAATATGTTTACATATACCAATGTCAAATAAAAAGCAAACACTGAACATTAGCTAGAAAATGTATATCACTACATTTCAGTACAATAAACAATTTGGGGAGCGTGGGGAGGGAGAAACTGAGTAGACCCAATCCCAATTTTGATAGCAAAAAACACATCAAAAGCAATTTATGGATTAGGGGATGGGGAGTTGACATGGTTCTTATCTTTCTGAAGCTCTTTTCTGCAAAATGAATACTCTAAATCCAAGAATTTAATTGACCTTTCTTTTGTCCTATAATATTGGTGATTTTTTTTCTGCATTCAAATGGTTGCCTATTTTCTGAAAGCTATCAAATACCTAAAGATTCTACTTTTTTTTGACCAGAAGCTTTTTTTAAAAAAAAAATGTTTATTCATTTTTGAAAGGGAGAACATGAGTGGGGGAGGAACACAGAGAGAAGGGAACAGAGGATCCAAAGCAGGTTCTGGACTGAAATCAGAGAATCCAATGTGTGGCTCGAACTCATGAACTGCGAGATCATGACCTGAACCAAAGTCCTATGCTCAACTGAGTCACCCAGGCACCCTATCTATCACAATCACCATCCCAGGCACCCAGGCACCCCATTCATCAGAAGTGTCTAACCCATTTCTTTAAATCTCTAAAACATTTAAAAGTAAACAACACTTTTTATATTATTACTCAAATTATTCTTCTAGATTTAATATAATGATAATAATTGTTGAAGCTATCTCAGGTAATATATTAGTAAACTAATACAGTGACAAGCTATGTGGAGAAATCTAAACCAACAAGTGATGCATACATTGAAATCCACCACCCCACCCCCAATCACCCGCACCCATTCCCACCAAACATTGCCAAGGCTTTCTCTTCCCAATCTATGGTTGCATTACACTTTCAAAATTCCCAGAAAGTCTACATTTCTATCTAGACTTTAGTTAATGAATACAAAGCAGTTATCATGTCTTTGGACACTTTGTTTTACAATTCTATGCAGCACATTTTTCCTAGATGCTTCCCTGGCTCCAATCTAGTAGTTTCCTTGATAGTAATTTTACCTATTCTTCCTCAAGTGCAAATCTAAAATTACAGAAGCCTATATATGGCCAGTTTCCACATTCTTACTAGAAAGATGACCACACAATGCAGATGCTACGCAGCAGGAACATTGGTTGCTAACTTGGCATTTCAGGGAACAGGCAGAGAATATCATATAGTAGCTTTCAAACTGTCACTTTAAGCCCGGAAATATGGTTTACGATCAACTTGACTTTCCAGTGTTTGATTTTGCACTTGGTGGGCAGGCATTTCTAATCAATATTATTGATATACGCTAGGCAAGTGATGAGGTGGAACTAAATGTACTATAGCTACACACAGATTAGCACTTCAAAACAAAGAAGTGCCTGAGTTAATGCAAAATTGCTTCACATTTCATTACTCATTTAAAGCCAAAATTTAAAAGGTGGCTCAGTGATTGTTTCCTCACAGTCAACATTCTCTAAACTGTACTCTAATAAACAGAAGTTCAGAAGTCAGTTCAAGCATACTTTAAGTGGACTAAAAGCATCATATAAAACTAAAGTAAAAGTAAGTTTTTATGCCATGGCTGACATACTGATTAATTCTTATTCAAATAAAATGTTCCTGAAAGTTTCTTTCCAGATACTATGGAAATTAAATATTGGAGTACTTAAATGGCTTTTTCTGATAACATTGTTGCATGCTAAAATAAAATGAAGGTTAAGTGTATCAAATAAAACATGAAAATGTTTGCACATGAGATCTTAGTTTTTCATTTTTTTATTTTTTATTTAAATTTCTTTAATGTTTATTTTTGAGAGAGAGAGAGAGAGCTCGGGCGTGCGTGCGCGCGCGCGCGCACACACACACACACACACACACACACACACACACACGTGGGGGAGGGGCAGAGAGAGGGAGACACAGAATCCAAAGCAGGCTCCAGGTTCCAAGATGTCAGCGCAGAGCCCACCGTGGGGCTTGAAACCGTGAACCGCGAAATCACGACCTGAGCTGAGGTCAGACGCCTAACCGACTGAGCCTCCCAGGTGCCCCAGTTTTTCAGTTTTTGAGTGAAGTATATTGTGAAGATTTCTCCAACTGAAGAAATGTTGAATGAAGTGAAGTAACAACAATCTTGGAATTATGACTGTCATGCTTGAGTTTATGAATGCCAAAAGACATTGAAATATTTATCCTAAAAGTTAAAATTGTATTAATTGTACTCTTCTATTTACTTCCAGGAAAATAATTTATGTAGGAAATGGCCTACATAAAAAATTACACAAAATCAAGTAAAATGATAGGAAGTATACTGCTGTGCCATATTTAGAGTTAAGTTTACTATAGTCGGGAAATTTGTGGGTGAGAACCCACATCCTGGGTCATATCTAACCCAGTAACTGCCATCTGCAGGCTGGTCGGCAACTTATATGAGGATCAGGCAGAAGACCTCTGGTCACTAGAAATGTTTTGTCCTAGATAGAGACTGACCCACCTAACCAGACCTCTTGCAGAAATCTGAGTAAAGGATGTATATAAAGCGTTGATAACTATCAGTGAGAGCAAAACCCAAGAGACAACTTAAACCAAAACTAGAGGTCAGTAAAAAGTAACACACTAGCAATTCAAGTGATTTCATTTAAGGTCACATAAAATGACTCTGCTTAGTTACATCACCCAGCCCACACAATATATAATCTTATCAGTGTTTTCTAGTATATTTGGGAAACTGAGCTTTTTTCATGCCTATGTCTGGATTCAGTCCTCCTCACTGCCATCTGGCTTCTAACAATTGCCCTCTACTCACTGGAGATTTCTACTTACACGCTACCATCCCAGATTCAAACTCTCTTCACGTTTATTTCACCGAACACCCTTAATCTAAGGTCATTATGTATAACATATATTTACTAAAGGCCGAGGATAATGGAGGTAAAGGTATAAACAAGTTTAGACTGTATGTTAATTACCAATTTCTCTAGCAATTCATTGGACATTCCTTACCACATATAATTTCATTGGCCATTTCCCTAGTAAGTCCTGCCTTTTTTCTAACCTACTAAGGAAACTTTCTCTCTAGGCTCATGTACAGTTGGTTATACCCTGCCTTATATGGCAGATAAAGTGAGTGACAAAAGGAAAGCAAATACAGGAATAGCTTTTATTTTCACAAAGAAAAAAAAAATTTAACATAGGGCTTTGTCAATCTTTCATTTCCCAAATTTTTTTCTCATTCTTAAAGCTACAGTTAAGAAAACGTGTGTGTGTGTATGTGTGTGTGTTGGTATTATGAAATGGCAACTGATGTTGGCCTCATCTCCCAGTAAGTACAGGATGATGAGTGCAAGAACAAACTAGGGAGTACCTCCCATAGAAACCAGAAATCCAGTCTGTGAAAATTTTCCTAATTTTTAAAATTACTACTTTAATATTTTTGTAAATACTATGTGAGCTAAACAAAATTTATATGCAGTGCCAAATTCAGCTGCAGGAAGATCCTGCCATTTATCTCACATTCTAGGGTTTCTCTCTACCATTTGAGTTGCCAATGGACAACTCTAAAATTACTATTTTAAATGTTGAAGTAATACAGTCTGAACTAGATAAAGAAAGGAGAATTTAATGAATATATCTTTTGGGTCCCTAGCTGAGGAATGCGGCCAGGTCTTGGGAACATTAGGTCCAGGGACTCAAATTCTCTCAGAACTTCTGGTTGTAGAAGCACCTGGGTGGCTCAGTTGGTTAAGAGTCCGACTTTGACTCAGGTTATGATCTCACAGTTCGTGAGTTCAAGCACCACATTAGGCTCGGTGCTGACAGCTCTGAGCCTGAGGCCTGTTTCGGATTCTATGTCCCCCTCTCTCTCTGCTCCTCCCCTGTTCTCACCCTCTCTCTCTCTCTCTCTCAAAAATAAATAAACATAAAAAAATTAAAAAAGAACTTCTGATTGTAGTGACCACTTTTCTCTGTAGAGATGTTCCATCTCTGTCTCTCTGCCCTTCTCTCTGTCTCTGCTTCTGTCTGTCTCCCAATCTTTGATTTTATTCATATCTTCTGCCTACATGGCCACAGCCATGGAGAACTCCCCAGCTTTCATTTTAACTCTCCTGAAGAGAGTTAGCACCTCTGTTTCAATTTCCAAAATTTCCAGATAAGGACTCTGGTCCAGCTTCGGTCAGGTGAGCAACGTTGGACCAATAAAATATGACCAAAGTGGGTCTAATTATAAGTGATATGTAACGAGAAGAGGCAGAAACGGTAGAAAATATTGCATAGAAAAAAAAGAAAATAGCTGTCACTATGCAAACATACATTGCAAACACACTCCTACACTCATAAACCTTTAGATAACTGTGCACAGGAGCCCATAATTAAATGATCAGATGTGTGATATAAGCAGCTTAGCTATGTAGGACTTAAAAAAGATTTAATGTAGCTTGGAGTCAGTAGAGGAAAACTTTCTGAATGAGGAGTGATATGAGCTGTCCTCTGAAGTGTACACAAGATTTTGTTTGCAAAGAGCAGTCACAAAGAGATACATATATTCAAATCAGTTAAACTGAACTTTGTCAGGGACCTGTGCTCTATAAGGGATTATTCAAAGAACCAAGGACCAATTATGATGATGAAGGGTTAGGGAATAGTGTGATCATTCTGACTGCATTGTACTTGGTTGAACAACATGCTTAGAGAATATTAATAGATTTTTGTCAATATTGAGGGAAATACTGCATTTTATAGAATATTACACTCAACTCTGACTCCTAAACACTTTACCAACTTGAATGAAGGCATTTTAAGATGCTTACAAAATCTGCCAAGAATATAAATTTGAGAAAATTTAATAAATCAAGAATACTTCAAAACATTAAAATAATAGATCACATGAGTATAAAATTTAATAGGAATCGATATGAAATACTGCACCAAGGATCAAAATGAAAATTTGTTTGAGGCTCAGAATGCAGCAGACCTGGCAAAATAGCAATTGTATAGGGCAAAAAAACGTATGATCTTTTGTTATTTGCAACATTGCTGTAAACCAACCTTCTGACAAGGCACTAACATATCATATTCAAGCTTTAGCAGAATTAATAGAATTATTGTGCCTAGAACAAGAGTCAGTAACGTGGCTACTGGATCTAATTACATCTAGATCATTCTGTTCAACTCTGGATCCTGCATTTAAGGGACACATTGACAACCACTTCTAAGGAAGGGGACCAGGAAGTGGAATGGTCTAGAAACCATATCATAAAGAATAAACAGGAGGTCCTGGGCGGCTCAGTTGGCTGAACAAAGAACTTCGGCCCAGGTCATGATCTCACAGTTTGCGATTTCGAGCCCCATGTCAGGTTCTGTGCTGACAGCTCAGAGCCTGGAGCCTGCTTCAGATTCTGTGCCTCCCTCTCTCTCTGCACCACCCCTGCTCATATTCTGTCTCTCTATCTCTCAAAAATAAATAAAAACAGTTTAAATTACAAAAAAGAGGTCGAGGGGGTGGGGAACAAACCAGAAAATAGTTTCATGAGAATAGGAATTTAGACTAATTCTGAGGGTCTCTAACAGATGGAATTAGTACCAGTGAAAAGAAGTTATCAAGAGGCAATGCTGGATTCACTTTGAGAAAGAAAATAACAATTACTGCTTTCTCACATAAGATGGGTTGTTTTTTTAAAATAGTGAACTGGACAAATATTCGCCAAGCCTTGTGGACCATATTCCTGTAGAGGGGAAGAGTTTGGGCTCAATGACCTAACAATCTCTTCTAACATTCTATATTCCATTAGTGTATTTTTCTTTACATATTTATGTATAAAGTTGGTGGGGGGGGGGAGCATCTTTGCCCATGCCGAATAAAGGAACCAGCCTGTATCCTTCACCTTCAACACATTTAGAATTTAAAAACTAACATCAGCTTGGACAAGATGTTTGGTAAATTTATTTCATTCAGAAAACCTCAAAGTAAACTTATCTGGTAAATAGATGTAATAAATGTAATATCAATTCATGGACTACTTGTGGAGGAGTGAACTTAAGGAGTCAAATGTAACATTTTCTGCCTGAAGATCAAAATTATACCAGTGTCGGGGGCATCTGGGTGGCTCAGTGGGTTAAGTGTCCAACTTTGACTCAGGTCATGATCTCACAGTTTGTGAGGTTTGAGCCCCGTGTCCGACTCTGTGCCGACAGCTCGGAACCTGGAGCCTACTTCAGATTCTGTGTCTCCCCCTCTCTCTGCCCCTCCCCTACTCGTGCTCTGACTCTCTCGCTCTCTCAAAAATGGAGATTAAAAAAATACCAGTGTCTCCAACTCATTTCAGAACAAAGCACTGTACGTGCACTTCTATGAAGCTTCCATATGCTGCTGGCGAGAGACTCTTCCAGTAGAAACCAGATTTGAGTACCAGCTATGCTGCTTACTGGTTGTATTAACCTGGACAAGTCATTGGCCTATCTAAAGCCCAACTTTTCATCTCTAAAGTAAAGCTGTTAATGCAGTAATACCTCCCACATACTGTTTGGAGATTGCAGGCAAATCAAACTAGACAATGTATGTGAATACTTTTATAAATTGTAAATATTAGCCATTATATAGAGAGGAAAAACAGCATATATTCAATTAAAATTTTCTGCAGCTAGGATTTCTTGCACTGAAACATTTTCAATGTTCCATAAAATCCCTGCTTCTACTCACAAGGTTGCCTGGTTTTACTACACTGAGTTACATTTTAAAGATCTAACCATTTCCTGGGGCGCCTGGGTGGCGCAGTCGGTTAAGCGTCCGACTTCAGCCAGGTCACGATCTCACGGTCCGTGAGTTCGAGCCCCGCATCGGGCTCTGGGCTGATGGCTCGGAGCCTGGAGCCTGTTTCCGATTCTGTGTCTCCCTCTCTCTCTGTCCCTCCCCCGTTCATGCTCTGTCTCTCTCTGTCCCAAAAATAAAAAATAAACGTTGAAAAAAAAAAATTTAAAGATCTAACCATTTCCTAATTACAGTTGTTTCCTATATCATAAGATTAACTGTTGTTACACTTGAGCACTGAGTTTAGCAGCTGGTTCAACTTTAATGCATTTTACTCTGACCACACACTGTGGTATAATATCCTTCATTTTATTCCATTGTCTCGCATGAATGTTATACTTTTTAATTGTCCTTTACAGTATTTTTGTCTTAAAAAATTACTGAGTCAAATGAAACATATCCTGGGACCACACAGTCAGAATTTCAACTTTTCGATTGAGTCCCTCAACAATTTTACAAAGGATAGAACTTTATAAAAGATAATAAAATTTCTCAACACCAAAGCTGGGATTTTAACCTAAATTATTTATAAAGCAGAAACAAAGGATTAGATACTGCTGAAACAAAAGGATTTTTCACTTGCAGTTATTTTAAATGATTTTACATGCACAGTATGTTTTTAAAAGTTTACTGATCCCACATTTAGTAATAAACTCCATGGGATGTCTGGCAGAGATTCCCTGCCAGAACAGTTTACATCAACCATCTGTGTCTACAAGAAGCTTCCAGATATTCTGCCACCTGATTCACTGTCCCAACTCTTCTCACTTCTATTCACAGGCTTCTTTTCATTTTCCTCGTATACTATATCTGCCCTGAGAGGAAGAAAATATTACCAAAACAATACAGTGTTACATATTCTGAAACCAAAATAAGATTGAAGAGCTTTTAACAACCAATTCAATTTATAATGGATTGATGATTCTCTTGCTCTTCAAAATGAGGATACATCAGCACCAGAGAATGTTTACAGCAGAGGTCTTTAAAGATTGTTTAGTCCACTGCCTTCCTTTGACAGATGAGGAAACTGAGGCCCAGAAAGTGAGAGGCCTGCTAGAGGCCCCACAAACTGATGTTGGTGAGCAGGGAAGAGAACTGTAGTGCAGCCAACTCCCACCGGTGCCCTTGTCAGCACATCACCCCAATTCAGGGATCCTCTGTGACTAGTGCCTTCCCTTATCCCAATCCAAAGAGCAGCCTCCCAGCTACCACGTGGCTTGGAAGAATAGACCCACCTACTAGGAAAGAGAACATTTCCAAGTAAGGCAAGGCTGGCTGCTCTCAAAGGCCTCTTTTCACTGACCCCATGGCCCTGTCTCCCCTCACGCAGTACCCTAAAGTCTTTTTATTGAGGTATAATTGACACATTAATTTCAGGTATATAATGTAATGATTCAGTATTTGATATATTGTGAAATGATTACCACAATAAGTTTAATTAGCATTCATCACCTCACACACTTAAATTTTTTTTATGATAAGAACTTTTAAGATTTACTCTCTTAGCAGCCTCCAGATATACAATCCAGTATTAACTGTTCACCATGCTGTATATTACATCCCCAGGACTTACTTTATCATTGGAACTTTGTACCTTCTGATTCCCTTCACACTTTTCTCCCATCCCCCTGCTCCAAGCTCTTGACAGAGCAGTGGAAAGAACACTTTGGAGTCAAGACACCAGGGACTCAAGCCTCAGTTCTGCTCCCCTTGGGCATTTGTTAACCCCTCTGTGCCTCCATTTCCTGCTCACTAGAACAGGCTTAATATACCTACCTTTTAGGGTTTTGTGAGATTTTAATGATACAATTTTGGATATCTTCTTTGGGTTTTTTTCATCTTTATTAAGATATAATTGATATATACCATTGTGTAGGTATACAACATGACTTGACCAATGCATATATTGCAAAATGATCACCACAATAAATTTAGTTAACATCCATCACTTCACACAGTTATGATTTTTTTCTTATAATGATAATTTTTAAGATCTCTCTTAGCAACTCTCTAATACAATATTGTTAACTTAAGTCACAGTGCCGTACATTTTAACCCCAGAATTTTAATTTAATTTTAATGTTTTGGATGCCGTATATGTAGGTACTTAAATTTCTTACTGTAGCCTTAATGGAACCACAGGATTGAAATGGACATTAAGAAAGTGTTGATTCAGCACTGCAAAGAGCGTTCTAAAAGTCCACCACGTCTCTCAATCCTCACATGCAGAGACTATTCTGCAATTTCCCATGGTCTTCTCATTACTTACTACCCTCTAATCCATCATTCATTTACCTAAAAGAATACAGGCCTACTATATCAGTCTGGAAAAATTTTGGAATAATGACCCATTGCAACACTGCTTTTGTTGCTTATGATTTCCAAGTAAGAGAGAAGAATAAGTCAAAACATTCATTAACATATCTCATCTGTTCACTATCTAAATATTTGCCAGGGTACTCAATTATTTTAGGCTCTATTAGGGAGCCTCAATTACTGCAGATTGTTCAAGTCTATCCTAGGACCATGCATATGAGAAGGCAAGTCTATAACTTCTCTACGTAATACAGACTGAAGTCTGAAAATTCTTCACTATAAGTATCTGAGTAGCCATGAGAAGGGGAAAAACAGTCATTGCTAAGGAAAGTAACTTTAATCTCAACCTGCCTGGACTCCAAATAAATCTCACCCTATCACCACTCATTTTAAACCTCTAGTATTCCATCTTAATGTAGGTGGGTGCTTACAGGTTTAAGAAGAGTTGGGTGACAAGAGAAAGCTGGATTTGGAAGTAACCAGTTAGTGTCAGCTTCACACAGAAGGTATATTAAGCATAGTTTAACACACTTCTAACATTCTGCTGTCTTGAACTTTATAGGTCCCTGGATTTACTGATTAAGATTTAGCCACTCTGAAAAATGTGGCAACGGTTGTAACAATTCCAAATTAAATTAATGCAAACACAGTAAAAAGAATTGGAGAAAGAGCTAGTTAGCTAATGAATAATTTTATAAAGTGTCAAAAGCAACTGACAAGAAAATAGTAATATTAATTAATACCAACTGGCTTCTCAACAAATATCTAGCAGCCTCTCTCAGAAAATGTGATTTACTGGGTTACAGTCCACAGATTCATGTGGCATTTGGAGTAAGTCCTGCAGCTCTCAGCATTCTGGACTGTGAAGATCCCTCAGATGGAGCAGTGACCTCACTGCGCATAGATCCTGCCAGGCCTTGGGTAACTCCCCATCTCATACTCCCTGGAGAGATACTGCCTCCAAAAAACTGCAAAGTATATAATACATTAATGTCTCAGGAGGTAGGGGTGGGGCAGACTTAGGTTTTCTGTGTTAAGATGTTAACATATATGAGTTTAAATGTTCAAAGAAACATAATCAAGACTTTTCAGAGCAAGTTAGAAAAGACATTTCTTAAATAACTTCTTTATGAGCACCTAGGTGGCTCAGTCGGTTAAGGGTTTCACTCTTGATTTTGGCTCAGGTCATGATCTGTTTGTGGGATCAAGCCCTGCATTTGGCTTCGCAATGGGGGCACACAGCTTGCATGGGATTCTCCCTCTCCCTCTCTTTCTGCCCCTCCCCCACTGGCACACACACTCTCTCTCTTCTCTCTCTCTCTCAAAACAAACAAACAAATAAATAACTTCTTTAACTGTAAAAGTAAAGATCATTTATTGCATATAACTACATGATAGGAAGGCACAAAGAAAAGAAATTAAATCCACCAATAATCCCCTCCATCCTGAAATGACCACTGTAACAATTATGAATTTTGCAATGTGGATATTAAACCAGGACTATGATGAGAAAGAGGTAACTTCAGCTGAGGTAGATGTACAATGATGCTCAGGGCAAGAAAAAAAAGGGTTCAAAAAATCTTTTTTGAAGAAAGCAAAACTTAAAGGTTATTTTGACAAAAATTAGCCAGAACACTGTAAGAAATTTTCACACCCTGTCACACTCAACCATGAAGTAGAGACTGAGATGGTTTGGGGGTCGTTTTTTGTTTGTTGTTTGTTTGTTTGTTTGTTTGTTTGTTTGTTTTAGGGGGAGAGAGAGAGAGAGAGAGAGAGTGTGTGTGTGTTTGTGTGTGTGTGTGTGTGTGAGCAGGGGAGAGGGGTGGAGGAAGAAAGAGAATCACAAGCAGGATCCATGTTCAGCACAGATCTGATGCTGGGCTCAATCCCAGGACACTGGAATCATTACCTGAGTCAGATGGTCAACTGACTGAACCACCCAGGAGCCCCTAAGATGTTCACCTTTGTATCCTTAACACCTAGCACACCTGAAAATAAAAAAGAGAGGAAATCCTTGCCATTCCTCACCTGGAGGACTTACCTGAAACAGAATTCTTGTCTTTGGAATTTTTCCAGTTAAGATTTATATTGTATACCATTTTTGCTTTCTCAGTCCAGAGCATCTTAATGCACAGCATGTCTGTCCTGACAGCAGTCTCACTTCTGTCCTGCCTTCGTTTTCAGGTCACATCTCTCTCTTTAAGGTATTCCCAGAGCCCTCCCTACAGTTGAATATTATGTACATCACATACTCCTTACTTGAAGTCAGAAAATTACAAACATATTCCAAATTTGGTAGATATTTGTTCAGCCATTTTCTCACAATATCGTAGAAAATGGAGAGAAATAGATAATGGTCGTAGAAAACAGAGAGAAATAGATAATGGTGGTTGAGTTCAGTTCAGTGCAACAAATATTGATCACGTATTATATGCCAGCAACTGTCCAAGTAGGAAAAAATAAAAATAAATACATTCTCCCTGCCCTTCAAAATCTGAGTCTGAAAATGGGAGAGAGGCACATAAATTATTTTTGTATAATTGTGTATTAAGTACCAGTGTCTCTGGTACATGAAGGACAGAAGAAGGACATTGTATTAATTTCTTTCAGCTACCTTCCCTTCTTTTATAAAACTTATTTCTCAGTTTCTTTGGTTTTGGACTTTTGAGCTTAGTATTATTTTTAATTCATTAAGTGATTATTATATATGGCAGACATTATATTAAGTGTTTTATCAACATTCCCTCAATTCTTAACAACCCTGTGTGATAAATATTACTTCCACATTTTAAATATGAAGAAACAGAAACTCAGAGATTATGCTTTGTCCCAAAGCATAGAATTGGTTAAATGACAAAGTTAATATTTAAATAGTAGTCTGCCTCCAATACTATTTAAATAGTAGTAATTTTCTTTCCCTGGAAATATGATGCTCTCATATAAATGTAGTCGATCCTGATTAGAATGGCAATCACCTCTGTTTGAAAAAGTTGTAAATTTGAATCCAGATGCAGTATCATAATCCTCAATCTTGTTTTTTTTTCAGGATTATGTTTATCTGAGCCTACTGAAGTGTTCTATATGAACTCAGTCTCATGCATTCTGTTTCTTAATATATAACCATGTTACAAAGGTAGTTCACTTTCGGGGTATCAAAATCAAATAATTACAGATGAAAAGTATGCTTAGTGTGCTTTGATTGTGTAAGCTCCTTTAATTAAGAATTTCCAGTGATTCATTATTGCCTTTAAGAAAGATTTCCATATAGTGGTGCCTGGTGGCTCAGTTGGTTGAGTGTCCACCTCTTGATTTTGGCTCAGGTCATGATCCCAGGGTTGTAGGACTGAGCCTCACATCAGGCTCCTGGCTGAGCATGGAACCTGCTTAAGATTCTCTCTCTGCCCCTCTCCCCTGCTCACATCCTCTCTGTCTCTCTGTTATCTCTCTAAAAAAAATTCCATCTTAAACAAACCCTAGCATTCAAAACTGTGTCATAATCTCTCATACCTCTACTGTGGAGTTTGTCTTTACAAAGTCCATTTTGAGCCCTCTTCCTCCTTAGGTAAAATTATTTATCAGGAACTTCTCACTGCCCAATAAAGACAAAGTTCCAATATGCAAATGTTTGAATCACTGATGTCAATATAAGAAAATAATTTTATTTGATAATGTTACAAAATGACAAAAATACTTACCATTTTCATTTTGGTCGTCTATATTTAACTAATTTAATAGAAAAAATTAGACTATTAAAAATTCAATTTTGTTATATTCTGCCTCCAGACTAAAGAATTTTTAGATTTTTCTTTCTTAGGATTAAGTCCAAAATAAATATATTTTTTTATTTGACCAGAACAATAATGTTACAACTACCATAATTTTGACTTAATCCACAGTGTTCTTTTTGTTATGAAAAAAATTTACAAAAGCCACATGTGTACAGTAGGACATTAGAAAATACAGACAAGCAAAATTAAAATTAAAATACCATGTTCCTACCACCAAGAGACTACTACTCTTAACCTTTCATGCATATTCATGTTTTGTGTGAGAATATGTGTCTCAAAATATATGTTTTAAATACTCAGATTTTAAAAATTGTGCTTCTAAAAATTGTGAAATCTATTAACCATATTTTGTCTGTGTTAATGAGGAAGTAAACTCTACTAAAGAGAATGTCAGAGAAAGAGCTGATGAGCATAAGAGAAAGAGACTTGAACTTCTAAAGATATATAAAATCAAAAAAGAAAGAAAGAAGAAAGAAAGAAAGAAAGAAAGAAAGAAAGAAAGAAAGAAAGAATCATTTGAGAGTGAATTGCTCTCTTTTATAGATAACTTCATGACCATCCACAGATTCTGCTTAGCAACACAGCTAGAGGTTGCCAGTCTAGACAGGTTAGAGAAGAATGTCCACATTGCTTCTCAACCAAAATGGGAGTGTTTTCCAAACACTGCAGAACATGAAAAGCCTCGAGAAGTCTAAACTAGAAAAGGAAACTATTGATTCTATAGTTTTTAAATGGCAATAAAGTTGGCCCCTTCCTTTATGCCTAGTCTTCTAAGCACTTTACATGTATTAATGTACATAAACCCTATGAGATCAATACTATTATGCTTTCTTTCACAATAAGAAAAATGAGACATGGTAAAGCTAAGTGACTTGCTCAAGGTCACAGTACTGACTAATAAAGGAGTCAGGAATCAAGTTCTGGCAGTCTGGCTCTAGAGCCTAATCTGTAACAACTACTCTATTTTACTTCTTTTAACTATCTGATCATCTGAAGGTCAAACAGAGGAATACTAAGAAGAAAATGCCTGTAGGAAAATATCTCAGACCAAGGTAAGGGACACAGTTCTCCAAACCAAGTGGGAAACTTTGAAAAGCAAAGCCTACAATAATTTGTTAGAGAACTTCCCTGACAGAGAACAAACAGAGGAGGTGGTTTTGAGTAAAAAATCTCACAGATACATCATCTTTGCAAGACTGCAACTCCAGAACATAGACCAGACCCCTCCATAGTACAAATTTCCCACAAATAGCTTGTCCAAGAAGAACCTTCCTCATTCAAACATTTTCAGTAATTAAAATGTGTCACCAATGGATCTATACTTAGGAACTGAATTTTTAAAAAAAATTTTTTTAACATTTATTTATTTTTGAGACAGAGAGAGACAGAGCATGAACGGGGGAGGGTCAGAGAGAGAGGGAGACACAGAATCTGAACAGGCTCCAGGTCAGCACAGCTCTGAGCGGTCAGCACAGAGCCTGATGCGGGGCTCGAACTCACGGACTGCGAGATCATGACCTGAGCCGAAGTCGGACGCTCAACCGACTGAGCCACCCAGGCGCCCCTGAATTTTTTTAAAACAGGGAAAACAAACCACACACAAACCTCAACCACCAGATAAATGTGGCCATGGAGCCAATGAAAATCATAACCAAACTTTCTATGCCATCAAAAAAAAAAAGGCTTAAATAAATAATAAAGACTTTCATAAAATACGAATCCAAAGCAAAGATACAAGGGTTTATAAAGTTGTTAAGATACCAGAAAAAAAAATGGAAATGACCTAGTAAATCTTAAGAAAGAAATAAAAGAAGAAAATAAACCACCACAGAATGAAGACTTGTTTTGACACAAGACACTACTGGAAACACAGTAAGGGACACAGAAGACAGGAATGAAAACAAACAAACAAAACTGCCAAAGGAAAAAAAATAAGATTAGAGAGAATATGACTGATATTAAAGACAAAGGAGATCCACCATCTGGATTGAAGCGACAGCTTCACAGCTCGGATTGAAGAGACAGAGGAGAGAATAGGTGAATTAGAAGATGAAATTATGGAAAACTAGGAAGCTGAGAAAAAGAGAGATAAAAAAATCCAGGAGTATGAGGGGAGAATTAGAGAACTAAGTGATGCAATCAAATGGAACAATATCCCTATCATAGGAATTCCAGAAGAGGAAGAGAGAGAGAAAGGGGCTGAAGGTGTACTTCAACAAATCATAGCTGAGAACTTCCCTGACCTGGGGAAGGAAAAGGCATTGAAATACAAGAGGCACAGGGGCGCCTGGGTGGCGCAGTCAGTTAAGCGTCCGACTTCAGCCAGGTCACGATCTCGCGGTCCGTGAGTTCGAGCCCCGCGTCAGGCTCTGGGCTGATGGCTTGGAGCCTGTTTCCGATTCTGTGTCTCCCTCTCTCTCTGCCCCTCCCCCGTTCATGCTCTGTCTCTCTCTGTCCCAAAAATTAAAAAAAAAAAAAAAGAAATACAAGAGGCACAGAGAACTCCCTTCAGACATAACTTGCATTGATCTTCTGCAGGACATATCATAGTGAAACTGGCAAAATACAAGGAGAAAGAGAAAATTCTGAAAGCAGCTAGGGGTAAACACGCTCTAACATATAAAGGGAGACCCATAAGACTAGTGGCAGACCTATCTACTGAAACTTGGCAGGCCAGTAAGGAATGGCAAGAAATCTTCAATGTGATGAAAGGAAAAAATATGCAGCCAAGAACCGTTTATCCAGCAAGTCTGTCATTCAGAATATAAGGAGAGATAAAGGTCTTCCCAAACAAACAAAAACTGAAGGAATTCATCACCACTAAACCAGCCCTACAGGAGATCCTAAGGGGGATGCTGTGAGTGAAATGTTGCAAGGACCACAAAGTACTAGAGACATCACTACAAGCATGAAACCTACAGACATCACAATGACTATAAACCCATATCTTTCTATAATAACACTGAATGTAAATGGACTAAATGCTCCAATCAAAAGACATAGGGTATCAGAATGGATAAAAAAAAACAAGACCCATCTATCTGCTGTCTACAAAAGGCTCATTTTAGACCTGAGGACACCTTCAGATTGAAAGTGAGGGGATGGAAAACTATCTATCATGCTACTGGAAGTCAAAGAAAGCTGGAGTAGCCGTACTTATATCAGACAAACTAGACTTTAAATTAAAGGCTGTAACAAGAGATGAAGAAGGGCATTATATAATAATTACAGGGTCTATCCATCAGGAAGAACTAACAATTATAAACGTCTGTGCGCCGAATATAGGAGCCCTCAAATACATAAAACAATTAATCCCAAACATAAGCAACCTTATTGATAAGAATGTGGTAATTGCAGGGGACTTTAATACTCCACTGACAACAATGGATAGATCATCTAGACACAAGGTCAATAAAGTATCAAGGGCCCTGAATGATACATTGGATCAGATGGACTTGACAGATATATTTAGAACTCTTCATCCCAAAGCATCAGAATACTTTCTTCTCGAGTGCACATGGAACCTTCACCAAGGTAGATCACATACTGGGTCACAAAACAGCCCTTCATAATTATAAAATATTTGAGATCATACCATGCACACTTTCAGACCACAATGCTATGAAACTTGAAATCAACCACAGGAAAAAGTCTGGAAAACCTCCAAAAGCATGGAGGTTAAAGAACACCCTCCTAAAGAATGAATGGGTCAACGAGGCAATTAGAGAAGAAATTTAAAAATGTAGAGAAACAAATGAAAATGAAAATACAACAATCCAAACACTTTGGGATGCAGCAAAGGCAGTCCTGAGAGGAAAATACATTGCAGTCCAGGCCTATCTCAAGAAACAAGAAAAATCCCAAATACAAAATCTAACAGCACACCTAAAGGAAACAGAAGCAGAACAGCAAAGACACCCCAAACCCAGCAGAAGAAGAGAAATCATAAAGATCAGAGCAGAAATAAACAACATAGAATCTAAAAAAACATAGAGCAGATCAATGAAACCAAGAATTGGCTTTTTGAAAAAAATAAACCAAACTGATAAACCTCTAGCCAGGCTTCTCAAAAAGAAAAGGGAGAGGACCCAAATAGATAAAATCATGAATGAAAATGGAATTATTACAACCGATCCCTCAGAAAT
Source organism: Panthera onca (assembly GCF_046562875.1). Taxonomy (NCBI): domain Eukaryota; kingdom Metazoa; phylum Chordata; class Mammalia; order Carnivora; family Felidae; genus Panthera; species Panthera onca. Next base: position 127,545,916 of record NC_138342.1, read on the forward strand.
ACAAGCAATTATCAGGGAATACTATGAAAAATTACATCCCAACAAACTGGACAACCTGGAAGAAATGGACAAATTACTAAGCACCCACACACTTCCAAAACTCAAACAGGAAGAAATAGAAAACTTGAACAGACCCATAACCAGTGAAGAAATCGAATCAGTTATCAAAAATCTCCCAACAAATAAGAGTCCAGGACCAGATGGCTTCCCTGGGGAATTCTACCAGACATTTAAAGCAGAAATAATACCTATCCTTCTCAAGCTATTCCAAAAAACTATAAAGGGAAGGAAAACTTCCAGACTCATTCTGTGAAGCCAGCATTACTTTGATTCCTAAACCAGACAGAGACCCAGCAAAAAAAGAGAACTACAGGCCAATATCCCTGATGAATATGGATGCAAAAATTCTCAACAAGATACTAGCAAATCTAATTCAACAGTATATAAAAAGAATTATTCACCATGATCAAGTGGGATTCATTCCTGGGATGCAGGGCTGGTTCAACATTCACAAATCAATCAATGTGATACATCACATTAATAAAAGAAAATATAAGAATCATATGATCCTGTCAATCGATGCAGAAAAAGCATTTGACAAAATTCAGCATCCTTTCTTAATAAAAACCCTTGAGAAAGTCAGGAGAGAAGGAACATACTTAAAGATCATAAAAGCCATTTATGAAAAGCCCACAGCTTGTATCATCCTCAATGGGGAAAAACTGAGAGCTTTCCCCCTGAGATCAGGAACACGACAGGGATGTCCACTCTCACTGCTGTTGTTTCACATAATATTGGAATTTCTAGCATCAGCACTCAGACAACAAAAGGAAATCAAAGGCATCAAAATTGGCAAAGACGAAGTCAAGCTTTCACTTTTTGCAGATGACATGATATTATACATGGAAGGCCCGATAGCCTCCACCAAAAGTCTGCTAGAACTGATACATCAATTCAGCAAAGTCACAGGATACAAAATCAATGTACAGAAATCAGTTGCATTCTCTCTCAACAATAGCCAAATTATGGAAAGAGCCTAAATGTCCATCAACTGATGAATGGATAAAGAAATTGTGGTTTATATACACAATGGAGTACTACATGGCAATGAGAAAGAACGAAATATGGCCCTTTGTAGCAACGTGGATGGAACTGGAGAGTGTGATGCTAAGTGAAATAAGCTATACAGAGAAAGACAGATACCATATGTTTTTACTCTTATGTGGATCCTGAGAAACTTAACAGAAACCCATGGGGGAGGGGAAGGAAAAAAAAAAGAGGTTAGAGTGGGAGAGAGCCAAAGCATAAGAGACTCTTAAAAACTGAGAGCAAACTGAGGGTTGATGGGGGGTGGGAGGGAGGGGAGGGTGGGTGATGGGTATTGAGGAGGGCACCTTTTGGGATGAGCACTGGGTGTTGTATGGAAACCAATTTGACAATAAATTTCATATATTGAAAAAATAAAATAAAATAAAATACTAAAAAAAAATAAAAAAAAGAAATCAGTTGCATTCTTACATACTAATAATGAAGCAACAGAAAGAAAATAAAGAAACTGATCCCATTCACAATTGCACCAAGCAGCATAAAATACCTAGGAATAAACCTAACCAAAGATGTAAAAGATCTGTATGCTGAAAACTATAGAAAACTTATGAAGGAAATTGAATAAGATATGAAGAAATGGAAAAACATTCCGTGCTCATGGATTGGAAGAATAAATATTGTCAAAATGTCAATACTACCCAAAGCTATCTACATATTCAATGCAATCCCAATCAAAATTGCACCAGCATTCTTCTCGAAGCTAGAACAAGCAATCCTAAAATTTGTATGGAACCACAAAAGGCCCCAAATAGCCAAAGTAATTTTGAAGAAGACCAAAGCAGGAGGCATCACAATCCCAGACTTTGGCCTCTACTACAAAGCTGTCATCATCAAGACAGCATGGTATTGGCACAAAAACAGACACATAGACCAATGGAATAGAATAGAAACCCCAGAACTAGACCCACAAACGTATGGCCAACTAATCTTTGACAAAGCAGGAAAGAATATCCAATGGAAAAAAGATAGTCTCTTTAACAAACGGTGCTGGGAGAACTAGACAGCAACGTGCAGAAGGATGAAACTAGACCACTTTCTATACACCATTCACAAAAATAACCTCAAAATGGATAAAGGACCTGAATGTGAGACAGGAAACCATCAAAACCCTAGAGGAGAAAGCAGGAACAACCCATTCTGACCTCAGCCGCAGCAATTTCTTACTTGACACATCCCCAAAGGCAAGGGAATTAAAAGCAAAAATGAACTATTGGGACCTCATGAAGATAAAAACCTTCTGCACTGCAAAGGAAACTATCAACAAAACTAAAAGGCAACCAACGGAATGGGAATGACATATCAAACAAAGAGCTAGTATCCAAAATCTATAAAGAACTCACCAAAGTCCACAACCGAAAAACAAATAACCCAGTGAAGAAATGGGCAGAAAACATGAATAGACACTTCTCTAAAGAAGACATCTGGATGGCCAATAGGCACATGAAAAGATGCTCAACGTTGCTCCTCATCAGGGAAATACAAATCAAAACCACACTCAGATATCACCTCACGCCAGTCAGAGTGGCCAAAATAAACAAATCAGGAGACTATAGATGCTGGAGAGGATGTGGAGAAACGGGAACCCTCTTGCACTGTTGGTGAGAATGCAAATTGGTGCAGCCACTCTGGAAAACAGTGTGGAGGTTCCTCAGAAAATTAAAAATAGACCTACCCTATGACCCAGCAATAGCACTGCTAGGAATTTACCCAAGGGATACAGGAGTACAGATGCATAGGGGCACTTGTACCCCAATGTTTATAGCAGCACTCTCAACAATAGCCAAATTATGGAAAGAGCCTAAATGTCCATCAACTGATGAATGGATAAAGAAAATGTGGTTTATATACACAATGGAATACTACATGGCAATGAGAAAGAATGAAATATGGCCTTTTGTAGCAACATGGATGGAACTAGAGAGTGTTATGCTAAGTGAAATAAGCCATACAGAGAAAGACAGATACCATATGTTTTCACTCTTATGTGGATCCTGAGAAACTTAACAGAAGACCATGAAGGGGGGGAAGGAAAAAAAAAGAGGTTAGAGAGGGAGGGAGCCAAAACATAAGAGACTCTTAAAAAACTGAGAACAAACTGAGGGTTGATGGGGGGTGGGAGGGAGGGGAGGGTGGGTGACGGGTATTGAGCAGGGCACCTATTGGGATGAGCACTGGGTGTTGTATGGAAACCAATTTGACAATAAATTTCATATTAAAAAAAAAGTTATAAGTCAAAGGGTACCTGGGTGACTCAGTCAGTTAAGCGTCCAACTTCAGCTCAGGTCATGATCTCGAGGTCCGTGGGTTCAAGCCCCACACTGGGCTCTGTGCTGACAGCTCAGAGCCTGTAGCCTGCTTCAGATTCTGTGTCTCACTCTCTCTCTGCCCCTCCCCCATTCGTGCTCTGTCTCTCAAAAATAAATATAAGAAAGTTTATAAGTTATAAGTCAAAAAGCAAAGAATTAATCCAAGAAGATTTAAATCTAAAAACTGAAAGCAAGATACACTCTGTCTAGGAAAAATTAACATACAAATCTTAACACTCAAAATATCCAAGTAAAATGAAAGGACTTCAAATAAAGAATGCTTTAGGCATCGAGACAGGAAAGAAAACACCATCTATAAGGCTTTCAACATTCAACACATCCAACACAAATACGTGATTCAGAAATACCTGCAAAATCCTCAAGAAAGAAAATGTAACCCAAGGATTTAATCCCAGCCAAAAAGAGCCATAAATAGAAAGATAACAGAAAACTCAAAGAATACATTTCTCCCTGAGCCCTTCTGAAAGATGCTATTAGACAACAAACTGAAACCAAATGAGAAATGAAGAACTTACAATAAAAAAAAACAGTTAAAAAAAAAAAAAAAAAAGAACTAACAGTTGAGCATTGACTGTAGCCATAGGACTAAGACTAAAGTAAGTCTTGATATTATGATGCTGACAGCCAAAAGCCAAAAGAGGTTATTTCCAGTGAATTAGTCAAGTAATATATAGTACACTTAAAGGTAAGCACAAAAAGAATGTAAACAACTAAAACTAAATGGTTGGGTAAAGGTAGTCAGAGGAAGTGGAAATATATTCATTTTTTTCATTGCTTATAGTACAGAGTCAAGAGATATTTCCTAAAGAAACAGATTATTCAGAGTATTTAATAAAGTTTTAATTAAAAAAGTAACCAGCTGAACAAAATGCAAACCTTTCAAATTATGAAAACAAACACTTAGAAATCAAAGGCAGACCATTTCTGAGAATTTAAGCTAAAGCAACAGATAGTGAAGCGTAAAGAACAAACTAACAAATACATCAGATAAGGAAACTCATGTATTAAAAAAAACAGGGAAGAAAAAGTTGATTGGAATCAACAATATGGTGAGAGATAAGGGAAACAATTAAAAGTGATTCAGAAAAGTTGGGAGTGAAATAATGGACAGAAATATTCCAGGCAATATAAACATAAAAAAGTGTTCATGATCTTAATAGTCAGGCCCAGTTGGATTCAAGGTCAAAAATATTTAACCAATACAAGGAAGCCATTTCATCGTAATAAAGGATGCAATCACAATGAATATCCTCAAGTAATGATTACCTATGCACCTCGTAACCAATCATCAACTTGTATTAAGCAAAAGTGCAAGGCGCTACAAGAAGAAACATGTTAACAGTAGTACCTTTAATTCATCTCCCCCAGGGCACCTGGGTGGCTTAGTCAGTTGAGCATCTGATTCTTAATTTCAGCACAGGTCATGATCCCAGGGTCATGGAACCAAGCCCCATGTCAGGCTCCACACTAAGCCTGGAGCCTACTTGAGATTCTCTCTCTTCCTCTCCCTTTGTCCTCCCTCCCCCCACCTCTCTAAAATAAAAAAAATAAAATAAAATAATTCATCTCTCCCAAATTATGAAAGCTCAGGTGAACAGAAAGAGAATTTAGAAAAACAAAGCATACTTGATAAGATAGGTGTACTTGTTACATTATTAAAAAAAGAAACCTTCTATGCCCTGAAAAGAGGTAATAAACTCATTTGTCAAGTATCTTTGGAAAAATCACATTAAAAACAAAATAAAACACAAAGTTCCTATAATACTCCATAAAATAAAAGTGAATAAATTCCAAAAGGAGAAAATAGTATTCTCTGATCATATGCTATAAAACTAGAAATGAGAACACAGCAGTGTAGCCCTGGTATATGAAGAGAAGGACAGAAAAGGGTGAAAATGAATTACTTGGTAAATACTGTTGGAACAAATGGATAGCCAGCTAGAAAATAAATAAAATAGGAGCCTTTAGCATAGACTACCAGTTATCCCCCATATCCATTCTTCTTTCTGATTATGAATAGACACTTTATACAAAAGGAAATTGTTGATAATTTAAACATACAAATAGCTATTCAGTCTTATAATAAGGGAAATATAAATGAAAGCTGCTAAGAGGTGTCATTTTCCACCTATTAGATTAACAAACAACAAAAACTTTGATAATACATTCTTTGTGCAAGATTTTGAGGAACAGGTAGTTACATATTGCTAAGTATAAATTAATACAACTTATACTGAGGGCAGTTTGACAATATATATCAAATGTATAAATGTACACACCTTTGACCAGAAATTCCCCTTCCAGAAATTTTTTGTATGTGTGAACATTTGCCAAGTGATGCACGCACCAGGATATTCATTGATGCATTATTTGGAGAGATTGGAAAGGACCTAAATGTTCATCACTTAGAACTGGTTAAATAGATACAGTATATTTATACACTGGAACCATATACAGCTATTAAATAGAGCTCTCTATATACTGATAGGGAATGAAAAGAGATAAATTGTTGGGTGAAAGAGAGCAGAAAAATATGCATATTATAATTCTTTTTGTGTTTAAAAGCAAAGACTATATATGTATATGTAAATGTACATATTTGTGTAATGAATATTTTTTGAAGTATACACAAAAAACTCAACATAGTTTGCTTCCAGGGAGAAGAATCTGGCTAGAAGAGAAGTAGGGGAGAATTACTCTTATAATTCACACCTCTGTGCATGTTTTTAATATTTCAACTGTTCATATATTACCTAGTCAAATTAATTTTTAATTAGATTTGACTGAAATAGAAGAAAAAGAAAATTCTCACACAATGAAAAAGACTAAAAAATATAGTTTATAATCTCTATTTACAAGTATCATCCTGGACTAAAATAAATGTTTGAAAGGATATTTAGACTTTCAGTCTTGGGCAACATCCCAAATAAAGAGCTGAAAGATTTAAATTAAATATCTCTATAAAATGCATTGTTGCAACAGACCAAATGTTAAAATAATTTATTAATAATTGAAAAAATAAAGGAATGATGTTCATTTCATTACATAAAAGCAATAGTTACAGCAGTTCCAAAATAGTCTCAATGTTCTTTCATTTAAAGAAAATCAGGGGTGCCTGGGTCGCTTGGTTGGTTAAGTGTCTGACTTGATTTTGCCTCAGGTTGTACTCTCACGGTTTGTGAATTCAAGCCCTGCATTGGGCTCCACACTGACAGTGCAGAGCCTGCTTGGGATTCTGTCTCTCTGCCCCTCCCTCCATCTCTCTCTCTCTCTCAAAATAAATAAATAAACTTTAAAAAAATAAATTTTAAAAAATAAAGAAAATCAGTAAATTCCATTAAAGCATGTTCTATGTCTTGTTTCTGGCCATCCCCCAGAGCTTGTGACAGGATCTGACACAGCATAGGGACACAACAAATATTCACAGAATAAGTTAAAGATTTAAGTGGAATTATAACAAAAAAAAAAACAAATACAAAAATGTAATATTATAATTTATCATTGAAATTCATTGTAAATCACTTTAGGCCTTAGTATTAATCCAAGTTTCTGCTGTTCTGATATTCGTGATGTCTAGGATGTCATTGACTTTTTACCTGGCACTTTGACTATACTGTCTATGGAGAACAGACTGCAAGGTTTACAATTTCTTGGGCAAATTTTCATGTTGTGGCACTTGCTCTCTTTTCACACACACACACACACACACACACACACACACACACACATACACACATACACTTCTCAATTTTACTGTTGTCAGGCTGCTCACTTCTCATACCAGCTGCTCCTCCCACCTGCTCCCCCAAAACATAATGTAAAGCCTCCATCTGATGCACAGAAGGGACATCAACTAAGATAAGAGTAAATTTCTGAATATGGTTCTATTCTCGATTGAGGCAGAGGGTGTTGAAAGACCTCAGAAGTTAGGTAGCAGGCAGATAATATGATTTTGGTTCAGACACAAAGATAGAAATGATCTGGCATCAATCAGAAAGTAGAGGAAGCAAAAATCTTTGGGGAGGATTTTTCCTTTTTGGCTAAAGTTCGAAATCCCAAAACCCTTCCTTAGAATGAAGGCATTTAATGATGAAGACTTTAGTCTTTTCTGAGAAAGCCATAGGATTCCTAATAAGAATTCCTCCCTTAATTTCAGTGTTTCCAACCAGTGAGGAGGTTTAACAAGAACATTTGAGGTAATGTCTTGTCACGTAAATTGACTCAAAGAATTTGGGCACTCTGAGGTCCTTAGAGAACATGATGTAAATGTAGATATTTTTTCTAGAGAAACTTTCAAAAGTTGCCAACAGTAAATGACAAAGGAGACTTGTCAAGCTTCAAAATGGAGTATGGGACTGAAAAAGTAATTTGTGTATTTTAAAATTGTGTTTAATTTAAGGTTAAGTTACTGATATAAAATTATGCAAAGATCTGCTTCTTATTTTCTTTTGTAGGAGTATAGATTATTTTTGTTCAATTGAATTATTTTTATCTTAATTGGAACTCATCTGCTATGAGAATTTAAAGCAGAAGATAAGAAGGAAGACCCAGTCAAGTCCCTGACAATGACAGGAGTCATTGCTAAGAATTAAAGAAGCAAAATTTGGGAAAAACCAAGTTAAGCAGCTAAAACCAGAGGCAAAAGTTGTGGTGGAGAATCAGGTTGACACAGAGCCAATAAAATAATAATCTTCTATGGAACTGAAGCCGAGGGCCCAATCAAATAAAGATAATAATATGAAAAGAATCCTATTAAAGCACAGTGCATATAAGCACAGAGGTGGCTTTTTCAAGTGCCGCATAACCACGTGGAGGAAAAAGGTAATGCAATTATCCACATCTGGCTCCTGGAAGTTTCATTCATACATTACCCAACAGATATTAATTAATGGCATTCTCTGTGCAAAACACTATGCTGAGTGGGGCGCCTGGCTGGCTGAGTTGGTGGAGCATGTGACTCTTGATCTTGGGGTCGTGAGTTCAAATCTCATGTTAGGTATAGAGATTACTTAATTTAAAAACAAAGTAAAAAATAAATTAAAAACACTATGCTGAGTGCTGGAATGAAAAAAACAAACATGGTTTCTAACCTCATGGAGTTTACATTATGTCAGGGAGGCAGGAGGAGAGAAAATCAAATAAATAAGTAACCTGATGAAAAAGTAAGCAAATAAAATATTGACGATTGTAATATTACAATGGAGGAATCAAGCAGGATGCTGAGAGGTAGCACAGGGAGGGAGGAGACCTGTTTTAGAACAAGTAGCCAGGAAAGGCTGCCTATAGTGACCCTGAACTGAGGCATGAAGGATGAGAAGGAGCCAGATAGGAGGAAAATGGAAGAAGAGATTTCTAGACAAAAGGCCCAGTGAGTACAAAGATCCAGAGCTAAGAAAAGCTCAGCCTATTCAAAGAACTGCAAGCAAATCCATGTGGCTACAAACTGACGCTCCTCCTGTAGCTACTACCTCTGCGTCACGGTTTATTCCACAGCTCATGGCCATCTTGAAATCATTGCCTGGAGTATCTACGTTACTCCTCCTCTCTCATTTCTCCTCCAGAAAGCCTGTCTAAATCGTGACCTCAAGCTGCTGATAATTAGGAAGGAGATTTTCTTCAAAAGTTGTTTTTTCTTTTTGTTTTAGTATAATGACATACCTCAAATACTGAGAAACACCAGGAAGTTTTCTAATCAATGTACAAGCATTTGTATGTGTCCCTACAAAGGCCCACCCACCTAACCCAGAATCACTGGCCTTCCTTCAGGAGGTTACCATGACATCCATCTTCATAGAATACACAGCTCACTTACCATCTAGCTGTGTTTCCCCTGTAGGTGTCAGGGGGGGACAGTCTCTTCAGAGAGCCACAGAGCTAGGGGAATCAGCAGGCACTCTAGACCTGATGAGAGAATACAATATGCAAGGTTAAATTACTCATGTGGTCTCGGGTTTACTCCTCCCTTGTATTGGGTGGCAGTAATGCGAATTCTTAGGAAATAAGTTATTTTAGATATGAAAAATGCTTGAATCTTGGTCTACAAACCAGGAATACAAGAAATGGCACATTTCTTTATTTCCTTCCTATGAGCCTAAATAAAACTCAATCTCTGCCCCACCAGGTGGTGGAAAATTTAATTTTAGTCATTATAGGGTTTCTTTTTCTCCTACTCACTGCTATCTCCAACTCAAGGTCATGCAAAGGTCATTCAGAGAAGTCAGATATTGACATTCTTTGAAAGCTCTGAAACCATACTACCTAGATTTGTATCGGTTCTGTCACTTACTAGTGTGTAACATTTGGTAACTTACGTAACCTCTTGATGATTAATGGAGAGTAATTAATAGCAGTAGTACCTCATAGGGTTATTGAACAGTTAGGTTAATGCATCCAGGGTTCTTAGGATAATGTCTTGCACTTAAGTGTGCAGTAAATATTTATCGTCATCATCACTATTTTCACATGATGCAAAAGTATCTGAGTCTCCTCCAGTAACTGGCTACTCCAGTTATCAGAGATGCCCAGTTTCCCAACCCAAAGGATTTCCTCATATCCTGAGACACCACTGCTTCTAACTGGAAGCACCTAAGCCTCAAAATGTTGTCTCCTCCCCAGGATAATACCCTGGAATGAGCCACAAGCCTCCACCAACAATTCTAACTATGCCCCAGGAACCTCTCTGCTACTATCTCCCCATCTTCCCTCGTAGGGCCCTCAAAAGCCTCTCCTCTGTCTCTCAGAACACTCAGTGTCTTCAATGGGTTTAGTCCCAACAACAACAACAAAACTGTCAGAAACTTCAAGCAATTTTTGCTGCCTGGAAAAAGGCTGGCTACCAGCTTGCAGAGGGGTCAGGAGGGAAATGGGATAATACAGAGAGAATAAATACAAATCTTTATTTTCCCACCACACTGATTCTGTCATGCTTGCTTAGATGACATACACCCCAAAAGATTGCAAATACTGTGCAGCTGACAGCAGTTTCACAAGTTAAAATATATCTGTTCACAGTAATAGCTAATTGGTCAGGGCTGATTCTCACTTGGTGGAGGTCAGGAGAATAGGTCCTGGTGGTAGACTGTGAAGAAAGGGTAGTCAGTACAGGAGCTTAGGAAGCCACACATGACTGGGCAGTGTGGTTTGTAACCTTCACTTGAATTTGGGTGCCATCAGAGTTTGAAGACTCACCTACTTTCCAAATAAA